>NC_044991.1:80185402-80522567 GCF_008728515.1 Papio anubis
TCACACTTGGATCATTCTCGATCTGTCCTAGGCAAGACCCTGGAGAAGTACTCGGTGTTAAAATTTCTGGAGTGACTGTGACATCTTGAAGTCTAAAGTAGAACAAACCTTTGTGTATATATCCCCTCTCTCCAAGTACTGGTTCTTTCTGGTTATTCTCTGGCTAGATTTTCTTTCCTCTAGCTGATATGTTTGGTGACCTTACTTTTTCTTCTCTGTTTTGAGAAATCCATGAAATTTAAGATAAGATAAGCCCATTGGGTTAATAGCATTTCACCTGCCTTTCCTGTATACTCAAGAAATAATCTCAAGAGAAGAACCTTAGCTGTAGAGGCATCAAGTTTAACACAGAGCAGGGTGATATGGAATGGATTTAATAGTTAGATGATCCTTCATTCTTTTCTTTTTTGTGACACACACACACGTATATATGTGCACTCAAAATGCTTAACTTATAACCGGTTCCATTGCCACTTCATTTACTTGCAAGCCTAAAGTTTAGAAGTTTGCTTCTATTGAAAGAAAAGTTGTAAGATGTTCAACATTATAAAAAGTGCATCAGTTGATCTGTTCCCAGACTCACAGAATTTTACTTAACACATATTGTTGCAAAAATGTTTGCATTCCTACTGAAAAATCATTTGTATCACTATTGCAATAGTAGTTATTAAACAGTTAAGAAAAAATTGTATTTTCCCTAACATTAAGTATTCATTCCTGAAAAGAGATCGAGAAATAGATACAGATTTTTGTAGCTATTCTGGAAGGCGTCTCCATGTGCTTTTGAAGAATTTGCAATAGGAGCACAAGGCTCATGTAGCCATAGATGCCTGGCATGGAAGCAAATGACCAAGATAAACAGAACACTAGCCAATAGGGAGTAGTGAGAACTGTGGAGTGCTGCAGGCCCCAGTCCCTTTTAATGTGCACCATGGCTTCTCAACTCCAGCTTGTAGTTACCATGCAGGAATCCATCATCTATGCTGCCAGATCTTCTGGTTTCTCCATGGATTCACAAACCTACATTTCAATTTCCTAAGCAGCACAAGTCAAGTAAATCACATGTGGTACCTAAATTCAATGTAAACTGCCCTTTTATAACCTCAAATTTAGAGACACATGTAGTCCTTCATTCTTCATTCTTTCTTATCATTTTCTTTGGTACAGGTCTAAAATAGCATCATTCTAGTATTAATCTGTCATATTGGGCGGTGGTGGGGCAGGGTGCTATGGTTTATTTTGTTTGGGGTCAAACGTGAATGAAAAATAAAAATAGGGCTTTTCTGAGTTAATTGAGTAGGAGTGGGGAGAATTAGAGGGGAAAAATGAATATCAGTATAAATATTTGAGCACCTACAATGTGCACATTCTGGAAATCCATGAGTGAACAAAGTTGATGACGCCCTCATGGCTCTTGTAAACATGTATTTCTCAATAATTCTTTAATTGCCGTTGTGACTGGTGCTGCAAGAGTAAAGGGAGTTGGCATTGAACTTGATACTTGAAGGCTTAGCAAGAGTTAACCAGGCTGAAGTGGCCTGGTGTGGCAAGGAACTTCGCCAAGAAGGCCTTGGGTGCAGAAGTCTTGAGGTTGGAGAGAGCAGGTGCGTGAACACAGGAAGGTTGGCACAATCGACTCCAGTGAGAAAGAGAAAGATGGTAAGGAAGGAGGCTCAGAAATCAGATTGGGTTTCAAGGACACATGAAAGTGTTTGGTCTTTTTAAAAAGATGACTTGCAATGTGGCAACTTGGCCATAAAGAGTTAACAAAAAGAGGAGTATGGCATGAGTATAGGCCCTTCAAAGTGAAAGACAGGAAGAAGCAGAAAACATGGGTTGGATAAAATAATTTCTTGGTGATGACATTAGCATGGAATAGTTACCATCCTGGAGAAGGTGCTAGAAGATACAGGGGAATGATAAGAGTCATCTAAGAAAGAAATGTGTGTTTGTGTGTGTGTGTGAGTATGTATGTATATTCATGTGTGTGTATGTATGTATACTCATGCATGTATGTATGTATAAGCATGTGTGTATGTGTGTGTATGTATGTATACTCGTGTGTGTGTGTGTGTGTTCGTATTTCTGGCATATCCAGATATCCAGTTGAGTATTTGCAGAGTGATGTGAGCATGACATGGTTAATGATTAAAATCCAAATTAGGTTTCATCAGGAAAATTAAAATAATTTTAAAAATAACAATACAACACAGCAGATAGTCTGGCTGTGTTTCCTACTTTTATTCATAATACTAATTTATATCATTAGAAATTATGTGTAAGGGTGTCTACCCTATCAAGCCTATATTTTTAAAGAAGAAAGCATTTTGTATTTCACACCAAGAAACCAATTTCACTGAATTGTATGTGGGTTAATATTAATCTTCAAGGCAAAAAAGACTAATTTAAACCAATACATAACTAACCTTGATATTAGAATTGAGAATGAAAGCCCAGTTTAGAGCGTTGAGCATGATTTTCTTAATGATATGAACAGTGTGTTTAGTCTTTATGAAGAAAAAAATCAAGAGAAGAAACACTGGATAGAAAGAGGAGAGAAGGAAGTAGGTAAAGGCATTTCAGGAATATAGTTAATTGGGTAATTGGGGATTGGGTGTCACTTGAACTTAAGCCTGTGGTTAATTCATGGCTTATTCTTCAGGAATGACATTGGCAGGGCAGTTATTGGAATAATGAATTGCTCACTTGTCCTGGGCAAATAGAAAATTCCCCTGGTTGAATAAAATAGTGGGAGGAGGCATTTGATAGGCTTATAATGGCTTAAGAGCCAGGGTGAGGGTTCTTCCCCCACCCTGGCAGTCAGAAAAGAGAACTTTGGGGGATTGGATATTTTCAACAAAGGGGCATAATTAAGAAAGGATTATAATCACCTTTTTTTTTTTTTTTAAAGGGAACTGACATTGATACTTAAAGCATTTTCAAAATGAACGTCAAAAACAGAGCTAAACAGCAGAATATTAAGTCAAGGTAGGGGGGTGATATAATAAGGAGTTTGAGGAATTTTAGAGGAAAAGTAGTCAATATAAGGGTCGAGCTAGTCAAGTGTCAATTATTCCAGTTTTAAAAATTGAGTAGCATATCCCCTTTTTCATGGGAGTACATTCCAAGACCCCCAGCAGATGCCTGAAACCTCAGATCATACCGAATCCTATACATGTTATGTTTTTCCTATACAAACGTACCTATGCTAAAGCTTAACTTATAAATTAGGCACAGTAAGAGATTAACAACAACAATAATAAAATAGAACAATTATGATAATATACTTTAGTAAAAGTTATTTGAATGTTGTCTCTCTTCTGTCTCTCTCTCTCTCTTTCTCTCTCTCTCTCTCTTTCTCTTTCTCTCAAAATATCGTGTACTGGCTGGCATTGTGACTCACACCTATAACACCAACAATTTGGGAGGCCAAGGCAGGAGGATTGCTGGAGCCCAGGAGTTCAAGACTAGCCTGAAACACCAGTGAGATCAATCTCTGCAAAAAAAAAAAAAAATTAGCTGGGCATGGTGGCATGTGCCTGTGATCCCAGCTACTCATGAGCCTGAGGCTGGAGGATCGGTTGAATCAGGGAGGTTGAGGCTGTAGTGAGCCGTGATCATACCACTGTACTCCAGCCTGGGTGATAAAATGAGACCCTACTTCAAAAAAATCCACACACACAAAAAGCAAAAAACATACAAGCAATATTCTGTACGGTGCCCACCCTTCTTTTTCTTGTGATGATGAGAAATGATAAACTTTGTGTGCAAAGAGATGACATGATGAAGCGGGACAGCTCAGGATTTCATCACGCTACTCTGAAAGGCACATAATTTAAAATTTAGGAATTGTTTATTTCTGGAATTTTCCATTTAATATTTTTGAACCGTAGTTGACCACAGGTAACTGAAACCGCAGAAAGCAAAACCACAGATAAGTGGGGACTACTGTAAAAAGAGAAATCATTCCATAAACTTTCAATGTTAATTTTTTTGGCCCCGAAGTTTAGAAGATTCAGAGGAGAAAGATTTTCCCAGTCAAAAAGCTTCTGCCCAAACTCAGACTTTTCAGATATCTTGTTGAAGGCAGATGTCTATGTTATTTCAATGGCAAATGGCAGACCCTTGGACCAACCACCAAAGATACTCAATTATTTCCATTAATACAGTGAAGGGACTAGAAATTCTTTACCCAAAATCCCCCCCCCCCCCCCCCCTCCCAAAAAAAGTCCTAGATTGAGAACTCTGTGGATTTTTGTGTGTTTGATTTTTTTCTAATATGACTTCGTAGCATCTTGTGTTTCGGGGATTATCTAAACTATATCGTCATCACTGTCACTGTCATTGTTGATTCTCTTAGTCTTTTAGGGCGGAAAAAAAGGCTTTTGTCCATGGGTCTACCCTCCCCTTCTCACCTACCATTTTCTCCTCATCCTCCTATGTAAATACTGAGCACCGACTCTAACCACAAAGCCAGTCATTCAGGATCCATTGCCGCAGACCGGATGCTGCAGTCTTTTGGATGAAAACCAGGAATCTGGATTCCTAACCGGAACCCTGGAGGATGGTTATACAGGTCGAAGTTTGAGAACATCCCTCTATTCCACCCACCACATTGCATCACATGGCAGAATGCGAAAAGATTGATCTTTGAACAATTCCCCATTTTGATAGGATCATCAAAATCCTGTCTCCACAATCCTCCATGTCTAAACACACACTCCTAAAGGAAGCATAGTAAAACAACGACAACAATAACAAAAAACACGGCACTGGTAACTCAGAGCAGAAAACATGGCTCTGCTGTTGAGTGGTTAGGACCAGCTGGATGCAAGATCCTTTGGTTGGATTTTGTGTGTGCCCAGCCTGTGAGCTTCAGGAAGGAGGTCAGTTGGTTTCTTTTTCTTGGCCAACTAGATTGGAAACAAAACAAAACAAAATAAAATGCTGATATGCTGAGTTATGACAAACTGAGACAGATATCATGAGAGGAAAAATGACAGCTTTACTGCTGCAGTGATTACAAAAAACACAGCAAATTAACCACCAATGTGGCTTTGTATGTAGAGTGAAACAACTTCATTGCATTGTACATTGGAGACCTAGAACATATTTTAGGAGTGTCACACTTGAAAAGCTGAAGATTTTCCCCAAATTGCCATTAATATATTTTTTTTATTTTATCAGTTTTATTTTCCACCCAACTGAAAGCTGAAACTAGAATTTTTGTTCCTCCCTAGAAAAATTTTATTTCATAGAGTTGGACATTTTCTTTATTAGGTTGTCTCTGTAAGAGTTACTTAGCTATAATAAAACAGTCGTATTTATAACTTAATTAAATCTGGCCATTTAAACAGAAATACTTGTAAGTAATACCAATAAAATTAAAAAAGTGAATATCATATTTGATAAGTTTTGCCAGCTTTCTTTATTAGTGTCTTTTATGTAACTCAGGGAAAAAATATACTGATCCAGCTTGACTTGAATTTTACTGTGAAAAATCCTCAGATGAGTTAATATTTGTTTGCTGTGTTTTAAGTTATTGAGCTAAGCAGGGGTGTCATGAATGAATGTACAGTTTGTGCCCTGTGCAAGGCTGCCATATCTCAAGAGCTCCAATTCATATCCTGGGATCCTCTTTTGGTTCCAATTTCAAATACCACAACTGTAGCTGAGAATCTCACTTTTAATGCCAACAACAAATTATTAATACCTTTATTTCCAATGTAACAATGGCCAGATAAGTAAACCCAAAGTTTTAAATAAAACAGGACCAACAGTGTTCATTCATCTAATCCAACATGATTACATTATTAATAAAAAGCCAGGACCTTATTTTATGCTATCTAATTCTAATAGTTCAGAACCAGCAGACTTACTCAGTTTTGATCAGACTATGTATTGACCAAACACATTTCTGAAATGAATTTTTTTGAATATCAAAGAGTACACAGGAGTATGTGGAAAATTAGGGTAGGAGCATAGTAGGATCTCAAGAAATGTTTGTTTGATGGTTAATTAAATAAACAGATGGCTGAATGACCATATATTCCTTTTATATAAGAAGGAAAATTAAAATTGATCTGTAATCGCCCCAGAGTCAGTTTTAAGGGCTGTTTTCTTTATGCTGGGAAAACTGAACAACCCCTTAGCTGCCTTTGCAAGCCACACCTTTTGGCTAAAGAGTGAATGGTTCAACTTCTTTGAGTCAGTCCCCATCTGCTTTCCCAACAGCATTATTCTTTTCTGTGCCTGGCAATGGTCCATGCACTTTACAAAACAAAGTTATGAGGTAGGTACAATTGTCACCACATTACGGATGAGAAAAGGGAAGCACAGAGAATTGAGAAACGGGGTCTTATGCTAGTCGGTGATACAGCTGGGATTTGATCCACGATATCTGGTTTCAAAGCCAGTGTTCTTGACCACTGCACCATGGCCCATGACTGTCCAGAGATCTACTCATACAGATTTATACTTCAGTGTACAATATTTCAAGATAAACGGTCCTATAGTGAATCAGTGCTACCCAGGGCTGGCCAGAGGTCTTGCATTCTAATTACCAGTGGGGTCACTTTGATATCCAGTAGGCACCCTTGGGTCCATTTGCCTGACTTTATCACCTTCCATTCTTGTTTCTCATCTCTGTTTCTGTTCAGTTAGCCACCCATCGGCCTTCTCTGGTCCCTTACGCCTGGGTGTGTTCCGTCTCCTCACTACTCAGAACATGGTCCGCAAAGCAGCAGTATCAGCATCGTCTGGATTCGTTAGGAATGCACAATCTCAGGCCTCTGCCAACCCAGATGAATCAGGATTTTCTTTTAGCAAGATCCCCAGGTGGTTCAAACATGCTTTAAAGCTTGGAAAGTTTGGGTGTGGTACCTATTTTCCAGAACCCCAAGCAGTTGGACCAATTTAGAACATTCCCTTGGTTTGGGAAGGTTCGCTTCTCCATTTCACTCTAGGACTTCCTTGTTTTCTTCAACAGGCCCCCTTTACAGCCCTAACCAACCACACACACACACACACACACACACACACACACACGCACGCACACATGCATGCACACCTACACACATGCACAGATGCACCGACACATGTGCATAAGTACACATCTTGGGAAGGCAGTTTTCTTTTCTTGCTCATGTCTCAGCCTGCCTTGGCCCTTCCCAGCTTCTCTCTCTGTCCCTTGGACCTGACACTTTAGCTAAGATCGCTCCTCTCCACAACAATGGATCCCACTCTAAAATTTCAAAAAATGACAAAATGCTGGGGCAATTAGCTCCAGGTTACTCTCTCTTTTGCTGGGCCAAACAAAGACATTAAACTGAAACAAGACAAGGTACCCTAGCTGATAACTATCCCTTTATGATCTCAAAAAAAAAAAAAAAAAAGAATAGGGTTTAGCACATTTTACTTGATAAAAGATTCACTATATTTTCTTCTTGTTTTTCTTGTTTCATCTCGGTGTGATTGGAGGAGTTTTAGTATAGCTTCACAGAGTAATATTTATAGATCACTTCAGATTTTGTGACCATTGCAGCACAGATGTTGGGTGATCAGCCATGTCTTTCTCTCCTTTGAGTCACCTACTCTCTGGAAGATTTTATTATCGCAATTAAAACAAGAGAAGTAAAGTCTTCCCAACAGGCTCTACTTGTTAATGGAAGCTGGCTATTTCCTGTGTGAAACTCTCACATCCCTATTTGCCCTCAATGGTTTCTGAGCTTGAGCATTTTTTTGTTATATAAATACAGCCAGCTTTATGAAGAGGAAATACATAGAGACAAGGTACTAAAGAATTTTAAATGACACTACCCTCGAACTTCAAGTGTTCTCCATAAGAACAGGAAACGGTCCTCAACATAGGTTAATTTAACAAGTATTTATAGTGTGTGGTCCTTGTCCTCCAGACTGGGCGAGAGTTCTTGTCATCCATTCTTTGCTACCGCACCAGTAGACACTACTTTAAGTAGTTGTTTGTGGAATTATTAATATCATCCCTTTAATTGTGGTCTCATAGGTCCACATCTGTTTTGTTCACCATAAGATCCCCAGAAACCAACACAGTGGTGACGACTACATGTGATAACTTATAGTAAGTGGCACTAAGCAAAGAGGAAGCATAGGCTGATTACATTTATTTAAGCATCAATTATAGCTTTCTATTGCCTATGTGGTTTTAAAAAAATCTCCTTTCCTTTGCATTCAGGCTCATTTATTCATTCAAATAGTATTTATGACACTCCTACTGGGTGCCAGGTAGAGTTGAATCCACTTGGGATAAAGGGATAGAAACAAAAGACAGTACTTCCTGCAGCCATGGAGCTTACTTTCAGTAGTCTGGGAACTCCTCAAGGTCAGGGACAGGGACTTAATATTTTCATATCGTTCCAAATCCTGCTCCCCTCCCCCTCCCTGAAGCCCCAGTCCAATGCTTCGTACAGAATGAGTCGTCTGTTTGTTTGTGTGGAATGAATGGATACATTCTGTAAAGTCACCCCTGTGTTTAAAACTCCCAGTGACTTCCCAGGCTGCATTTAAAGCCTAATTCTTTGCCCTTGTCTCTCCTCTGCCCACCTCTCCACCTCTCCAGTGTGGAGTAGCGCCATCCCCCCTCTCGCTGCCCCACACTGCATGGTGGCCACTGTCTTTCCTTCTGTGTCTGAAAACAGCTGGCCCCATTCTGTCTTCTCAGTTTTACACTTGCTGTTTTCCTGGTTCTTCCCATGGCCTGGCTTCTCCTCATCATTCTCACTATCACCTCCTCTGAGAAGCCCTCTGTAATCACTTCACTGAACTGATCTCTTCTTTTCCTAGATATCCTCTTTCAACCTTTTCAAATTGCATTTTCCTCATAGCATTTATCATTGTGTGAAATTATCTTGTTGTGTATATTTCCTCTCTTGTATGGGAGCAGTGGTTCTCAACTGGGACCATTTGCATCCCAGGGGACATTTTTTATTATCACAACTGGGGAGAAGATGTCACTGGCTTCCACTGTGTAGAAACAGAGATGCTGCCAAATGTTCTACAATACACAGAACACCCCCACCTCCCCCTAGCAAGTAATCATCTTTGGTAACAATGTCAACACTGCCACGATGAGAACCCCAGGATAGAATTCACACAATGAGGATGGGGCCTCTTCTGTCTGGTTCTTGTCAGTGTTCTCACGGTCTCAAATAGTGTCTGGCACAGCACACTCCTTTAGCCAATGTTTGTGTCATGGGTACATTAAGTGCTATATTAAAATATAGGAGGGTAATGTGACTTGGGGGCCTCTACCTCATTATTTTGGAAGAAATGGAATCAGAATTCAATGCCATTAGACATTCTCTAGTGAAATGATGCCGTTAACTCACTGATGATCATGCTGCTGGGACAGGATGGGAGGGTGAGAAGCAGGGGAAAGGGGTGCTTCTCTCACTGCTATTCTTAAGGATGCTGCGAAGTACACCTTGCCCAGTGTTCAGGGGGCTCAAAGTAAAGACAGCACCTATCTGTGTCATGACAAGAGGTTGTGCTAGAAAGGGAAGAATTTTTAAAAATAATAAAAATCCCGATTTAATGATAAATAATCATGCCCTGCCTCTGACATTAAAGGGCATCATTGTCTCGACTCAGCGATGTAAATCACTGTAATGGACGAATCCTTTAAAAGTAACATGGAATTTAAAAATGGAAAATATGAGGACCGTGCAGGATGACTGTGAAAATCATCCGTTTATTATCTAGGTGTGCTTAATAATCCGCTGCCTGGGGAAGATTCATTTGCTAACCCCGAGGAATGGCTCATTTTCCAATTCAATCATTCAGGCAAGCACTGCCTAGGATTTCTCTTCCTCCTCCCTTCCCCTCCCCACTCATGACTTCTTTCGTCACTGTCTAGAAAGAGTCTATCACTGCCATAACTTCCATTAAAGCCTCCACTAAACAGTTTCAAAAGAACAAGGTGGGTTCACCATGAGCTGGTGCAGTTAGCAACAAATCAGCCTTTAATTGGCGAGAATGACTCATTTGAAAGGGATTATTAGCCGAATGTTAATTGATTAGTGGAACTAAAGCAATTAAAGTGAACAGAGCCTTAGCCTTTCTCCACCCATCCTCAACGCCGGCATCTTCCCACCATGTGACTCACCCTCTGTAAGGTGTGAGCATTCCTGGTCTGTAGAGAAATGGGTTTTCCTTTCTATGGTTTCCAGAATTTTGTGAGAGGCTTTGAAATCAAGAAATGGAAATCAAGTAAATATGTGCAAAAAGACAATCTACTACCTGATATGCCTATATCAGATAGAATGGGCTGGATTATGCTGCTGTAACAAACAGCCCCTAAATCACAACGACTTAACACATCAAACGTTGACTTTCTGTTCAGGCTACTCATCTACCATTAGTTCAGGGTGGCGGGCTCCACATTGCATGCCCATAAAGCTGACCTTGTATAATACACAACCCCCAGATCACAATGACTTAATACAACAGAAGTTTACCTTTCACTCGTGAGTTGCAGGTAGGGGGCTTGCTTATTGTCATCACCAACTGCTAAGGAGACAGGGACGTTATTCTCTACCATGGACTTGGAGGAGAAGGAGAATGGAAATAACTGTAAGAAACCCTGTTCATTACCCCAGTGCCTAGTGCCTTCTACAATTAAAGAACATTAGTCATCATCATGTTCCCTTCCCCAACAATTGACACCATTATTGAGGTTTGCCTATGTTCAGATCTGTGCTCATTGCTTTACATGCAGTAGCTCATTGAATTTTCGCAACAGCTCTGTGGCATAGAGAGCACTGTAAACCTCGTTTTCTGAAATGAGGCTCAGGACAATTAATAACTTGCCCATCATCTCACCTAGTAACTTACAGAGCTGGTTTGATCCCTAGTTTGCTTGACTCCACAGCCCATGACATGCTACAAGTCGTATTGAAATAAGTCCTCTCTGTCTTTCTCTCTGAGGATCTCTCAAAGTGCAGTGGATGTAATTCTGGTGTTTCACAACATGATTTTACATAGCACATGGGCCAACATTTTTTTCTTTAACAGTTGATATGTATTGTAATGTGTATGTGAAAAGATATAACTCGTGGCAAAATCACGATCTAATAGATATTATTGCTTAAGTTGAGGCTTAACTGAATTTTTAAGTTTAAAAATAGTCAAGTTTTAAAATTAGGTAAATATAAGAGTGGTACATAGATTTAGGGAAAAACATGAAAGTGGTACACAATTAATGGAGGTTTGAAAATATGAATCTTTTCACATAAACAATCCATTGAACAGCCTAATATTTACTAAGATTGTCTGTGGGCTAGAGAATACTTTAACATCTCCCACTTTGGGAAGTATTTATCATCTTCCTTTTAACGCATCTTCACCCCAATGGTTAAGAACTTTCTTTTCTGTGCTTCAGAAATATGTTGTATAGTTTAAGAGCAATCATATTGTATCGTAGTTATCTAACGTGCCTCTCTTTTGCAATAGACTATGTAACTTTCATGGGATTTTATTAATCTTGGTATTTTCAGCTCCTGATCCAAATAGATATTTTACAATAAAATCATGGGACTTACCTATGTGGAGTATGCAATGCCGTGAAAGGGATGAACATCGCATCAGTAGGATTCTGCTGCAAATAACAAGGAAAACATCACATTCAAACTGGTTTATAAGAAATTTACTGGCTCATGTAATTGAAAAACCCCAAAATCATGTATACATCAGGGAAGGCTTGCTCTAGCAGCTGGACAATATCACCAAGAAGACAACGTCTTTCTGTTTGCTACCATTGTTGCGGCCTCAAGATGGCAGCTAGAAGGCTCTGGAGTTATAAACTTCCTCATTCATATCCAACAGGAAAGAGAAAGTGTCTTTTTCCTGTCTTTCCCAGCAGTTTTGTAGACAATCACTGGGAATAGACCACCTTATGTCATATACCAAGTTCCCAAACCATTACCAGTTTTCAGGGGCATGAAGTGAGCTCATTGGCTTGGTCAAGGTCACCTGCTCCACTGCTAGTCCTGGAAATGGGGTCTGGGTTTCCAGAATTCTGCAGAGGATCTAAAGGAAACCAGGAGCTAACAGAAGCAGGGAGGGCAGGACAGCAGATAACAAGAAACATGAATCTGACTCCAGTGAACTGGAAGCATTTTGTAACTAGCATTTAATGCCCCTGTGTCACCTTGAAAGCGATGACTTTGCCTTTGTCCCATCACAGGTCACCACTGCCTTTAAATCAGATTACCTAAAAGCAGTGTTGAACTTTAACACATCTTTCCATATGCTGTGCTTCCCGTAGGCAGGATTTTGCATTTGTACTATTTTATCCAGCCCCTTTTCCTGGTTTCATTTTGCATACCATAAAGATCATGAAAAAGCTTAATTCAGGACACAACTCTTAGGTTCTCAACTCTACACTGAGATCCTGTTTTGTTTCACCTTGCTATAAACGTCTTCCCCAATTTATCTTTCTATTCATTTTTCTGGATGTTTGTCCAATTTAAAAATACGTTAGGATTATTTTTAGATCCTAGTCATTAGTGCTATGAGACTGTTTTCAAACCGATTTATTCTTTTCTCTCATTTTCTCAGTATTTGATTCCTTACTTAAAGTGCTTTTCTCCTTTCAGGCTTTTTACAAATCTAAACATTGGGAGGAAAAACTGAGGGAAAGGACCAATTCTCTATATTTGTGTAACTGTAAGAAAAATGTGCCCTACTCTTTTCTGGCCACTTGGCACATAGGTTACAGGTCATGAACTATTCGAAGGCCTGCAGTTCAAATGAGATCCACAGATCTGGGATGTTCCTCCCAGGCTGTGTTTAAAATAAACAAGTGTTAGTTGCCGATTTTTTTTTTCTTTTAAAGGAGACTTCATTGAAATTTCGGGATATTTTATATACAAATCTAGAATCTAGCCTTCTTTAAAACTTGATTTGAAAACACTGAAGCCACTATCCTATATGGCAATAATTGGGTGGAGCGTTCACCATTTGGGCTTACAACTCCCACTGTGACTGCTGGGACGAGGCTCAAACTTCTGAAACTCTGTGTCCAAGGAGAGGAGAATAGCTACAGTTTCTTACTGAGGAGATGGAGTGGTATCAGGGGGTTGGGACAGACCCTTGTTGTTGAATGTCCAGAGGCGGTGCCTGTGATGTTGACCCCATAGGTGAGCTCATGTGATGTAATGGTCAGGTCTTGGCCTTTATGTGAATCTACTATATATTCCGCCACTCTGGAATTACATCCTCGTGGGCAAGTTGCCCACTTCCTTCAAGCCTCCGTTTGTGTTTGTGAAATGAGGACAGTCTTACAATCTATTCATAGAATTGTTTTAAGAATTAAATGAATCCATGAGTCCACAAAGCATTGAGCACAGGACTTGTCCAGTGGAGAAAGTCTCATGAAGGTTGGTTATCACTCTCTTCATGTATTAGTCTGTTTTCACACTGCTATGAAGATACTACCTGAGACTGGGTAATTTATAAACAAAAGAGGTTTAATTAACTCACAGTTCTGCATGACTGGAGAGGCCTCAAGAAACTTACAATCATGGTGGAAGATGCAGGGGAAGCAAGGCATGTCTTACATGTGGCAGGAGAGAGAGTACACAGGGGAAACTGCCACTTTTAAAACCATGAGATCTCGTGAGAACTCCCGCACTACCATGAGAACAGCATGGGGGAAACCACCCCCATAATCCAGTCATCCCCCACCGGAGTCCCTCCCTCGACATGTGAGGATTACAATTCAAAATGAGATTTGGGTGGGGACACAGAGCCCAGCCATATCACTTCATCACCATCGGTCCTTGTGTTATTACTACTTCTATTATTTTTGGTCCATTTTAATTTTTTATTCTAGTTCTTCCTTTCTCTAATCTCCTTTTTTCTCAGTCTCATTTCATTTTACTTAGCACAGCATCCTTGTAGACAAGGTGGTGGTCAATATTTGTATTTCCCAGATGGCCAACAAAACCAGCCACGTAGACCCTAAGAGCTATATCCTAACTCGCATTACAAGCTAGGCTCTGGTGTTCACGAAAAACCACCTTCATTTCTGCTATTTGTAAAAAGGTCTGAAACCACTAGCTTCCTGTGGCTATTTTTGGCCCCATAAAGAGGTCCTGACTCTTGAAATACTGGTCACATTCCAATTAAACAGATTGTCATTTGCCTCCCTGGGCCAGGGGTGAGTCTCACCACTTACTTCTTGCAGGAATTCCTAAGACCGAGTGGGTCTAAGTGGGGTGCACCCCCACTGTGAAACTGAGTAGCCAAAATCCAAAGACCAGGGATAGCCTCAGGTTTACACTGTGACATTGTGTTTCTGGATAAAGAATCTGATAAAAATAAAAGAAGCTGCTGTATCTCTGTTTTCTACCGGAGAGAAATCTCCACAGTCTAGCAGTTAAGACCACAGGTTCTGGAAACAGACCTGAACTCCAACCTCAGGCACACCACTTACCAGCTATGTGATCTTAGGCTAGTATTAACCTTCAATTTCTTCATCTGTAAACGTGGAACCATATTAATGTCTACCTTTTAGGATGAGTATGTGAATGAAGTAAGGCTTGTAAAGCACTTAGCATAGGTCTGGACAGAGGGAGCTCTACACAAACATTTGTTGCTGTTATGACTGATACAAATGGTGCACCCAACCGTGGCAGTTTAACACACATTTATTTCTCCCTCCTCTCCCTTCCCAACCCTTCCCCTAATGCTGTGGAATAGCACTTGGATTGAATAAAGGAGGGAAAATGGTTTTAGGACAATAACTGAACCACTTTGGATTTTTTCTGAGGGGAAGGTGTGCAGGAATTTAAGCAGCATCAGCCTCACCTAGGAACTTGTTAGAAATTCAGACTCTCGCCGGGCGCGGTGGCTCACGCCTGTAATCCCAGCACTTTGGGAGGCCGAGACGGGCGGATCACGAGGTCAGGAGATCGAGACCATCCTGGCTAACACGGTGAAACCCCGTCTCTACTAAAAAATACAAAAAAAAAAAACTAGCCCGGGAAGGGTGGCGGGGGCCTTAGGTCCCACCACCCGGGGGGGCTGAGGCGGGGAAATGGGGGAAACCCGGGGGGGGGGCCTTCCGGGAGCTGGAGATCCGGCCACTGCACTCCAGCCTGGGTGACAGAGCGAGACTCCGTCCAAAAAAAAAAAAAAAAAAGAAAAAAAAAAGAAATTCAGACTCTCAGACCCCACCCCAGACCTACTGAATCCGAAACTGGGATGATGGAACCATGCACGCTGTGTTTAGCAAGCCCCACTGGTGATTGTGATGCACGCTAGTTTGAGAACCACTGGTTTAAATGGAAGTTGGAATTCCACTGACGCTGAATCAAATTGGGTTTTGCCTTCTTTCTTCCTTTCTTCCCCTCTACTTACAATGCCTGTGTCAGCCTATTTGGAACCAAATTTCTCTGTCTCATAATGGGAAGAAAAAGCATTTCTTCTAATAATTTTTCCCCTTATGATAAATATGCATCTCTGTGTTTTATTTTTCAAAAACCCCAAAAAGGTTTGGGACCAGCCTTTACCAACTCCAGCAGGAACTGATCATAAGTCCAATGAATGTATTCTTAGGAAGGATTTGCCCTAATTATCCGTGGCAGGTTCATCTGACTGTGTCTCTACAACCAAGCCATGTGCTAGATGGCAAGGGAGGAACCTGCATTTCTATGTTAAGTAACACTGATGTATCCAGATACTTGGTTTTTAAGTAGTAATTTTTTTTTTAAACTTTCAGGCAAGTAAAAGAAGCAAAGTATCATTGAGGCTACTTGAAGGAATCTTGGGACCTGAGTATGTTTATTAAGTATTTTTCTTCTTTCTTCTTCCAAAAAGAATTTGAGATGATTTTCCAATAAAAGACAGAGATAAAATAAAATAATAAAAGTAACATGGTGGAGGGAGAAATAGGGGCTCATAATGAAGGAGCAGATTAGTTGTGCTAGAAAACTTAAGCTAAGAAGAGCTATTCTAAGTGACTGCAAAATGAAACTCAGAGGTCCCTGGCTGCAAAGGCAAAAAGAGAAACATGATGAGTCACAAAGCTTTTGTTCTCTAACAAGAAAGCAGATACATTCATCAGGAAAGAAAAACTATTTCCTAGCACTAGACCCTAAGAGAAATTTATCGTGGAGTTCCTTACATAAGGTACATGAGTATGTATATTTAACACAGATCTCCGGCGTTAACCGTGGGATTTATCTGTCTTTTAGGGAAGTAAATTTCAGAGCTCAGCAGGTTGACAGTGTCTCTTCAAATTTACAGTGTCAACGTGCAGTAAAGTAGCTGCTTCCCATACCACATTTTACTGGACCGTCTATCAATATTTGATCAAATTGGGCCAAAGTTTCAAACTGCCCTTAAATTATACCCAGAGAAAGTGCTTGTACATGCAGAATGCCTGAGTGGGCTTCAAAATTGAGTCCTTGTGAACGGGAAGCATCTTTTAAAAATATATCTGCACCGTTTGCTCGAGTGTGAATCCTTCCTAAGAATGCTTATAAAGTAAATCTATCTGCAAATCCATAGTTGCCCATAAAAATGCCAAGCACATGGCTTGTTTCCCCCAGGTATATAGACAATGATTTATGTGTAATCGTGTCTCTAATTGTATATACATCTAATTGTACACACATGTAACATGAATAATGTTATTCACAGAACATATGTGTTTGAATAAAATAGGAGTTCCTTTGTGTGAACCTAAAGGATCGATTGAGATGATAAAATGCCATCGTTGCTCTGACTACGTCTTCGATGTTTGTATGGAATAATTACATGAATAGGTCCAGTGGTTTTATTACCATGGCGATGCATTGGGCGTTATTGCTTCTCTTCTTGTCTAAACTGGGTTTCCAGGACTCTGCTGGAAAATGCACCTCTATAATCCTCGGATCGCCCCCCAGATCTGCTCCTGACTCCATACAAAAGTAAATTCTTACCACCTGGGAATGTTTCCCTTCAGCCTAAAACACTCTCTGTTCCATATTCTTGAAATCCCAGGACGGAAGTCTTGCTTGAATTATAAGTCTTGCTGGTTGAAGCATTGCTACATTTTTCGGGTGTATTGTTTCACCTTAATATATAAGATATTTTTACTGTCCAACGTGAGACACTTGGAGCCAGTGTTCGTGGCCTTTCAAGGCTGGTTCCTATCCCATAGTCAGAGATATAATCTATAGAGCCTTTAACTCAATGGGACATGACAGAAATTGCCGTGGGAGGCAGAATTTTCTCCAAATGTTCTTCCCCTGAATTGTTAAGCATTAAACCTCAACATAAACCTAAATGTTCAGAGATAGTTCTCTCCTTAAATATTAACCAAATGGTTTTGGCAATTTACATTTTTAGCCACTACACAGGAGTACATTCCATTTAGAAAACTAGATGTTTTAAGTGTTGGAAGATGTGACAGCAGCATTAATACTTGAAGCCATCATAGTTCAAGTTATAGTTGCAGTATTGTGCTTTAACTCTTGTTTTTTGTTTTTTGCTTTTTGCTTTTTTACGAGTTATCAATTTCTCATGTTTCAAATATCATTTTTCTTCCTTATAGTTAAAAACAACAACAGCCAAAGCCCTTGCAATGAATATTTTGTGATATTCAAACCTGTGGGAAACAGGAATATCAAGGAAATTTCTCTTCTGTGGATTTGCTAGTATTGTGAAAATTTTGTGCTGTTTACAAACAAGTAAATTGTCCACTGAAAGGCAGCACACCGGTGAGCAATCTGTGAGCAGTGTGGGGAATCTGACTTGAGCGTTTTCCTGAGTGCCCTCTGTTTGCACCATTAGTGTTAAATGTCTGTCAGCCTTTCCATTGTAGTCACTGTTTTTCTGGGATTTATTACTCAACTCTGAAAACCAGCTCCAGGCTACAAATTGCCGTAAAGGGGAGGCCATTTTTTTTACCCCTATTGAAGTCATGTGGGTGGGA
Organism: Papio anubis; assembly: GCF_008728515.1. Lineage (NCBI taxonomy): Eukaryota > Metazoa > Chordata > Mammalia > Primates > Cercopithecidae > Papio > Papio anubis. The sequence continues at coordinate 80,203,362 of NC_044991.1, forward strand.
AGGAGAAAAAGTATTCATTCCACCCTCTTACTTTTTTTTTTTTTTTTTGAGTCAAAAAACAAAAAGGCTGTACTTTTAACCAGAGTGTGTGGCTTGATATTTTATCAAAATAAATATGTACATAAATTATTATCTTATCTTAAAACTGTTGGATGATGTTGAGAGATGATCATTAGTAGGTCAAGCCAAAACTTGATGTTTTCAGGGGAAATTAAATCATATGTTCTGCTTTTAATCTGGTGTTTCCTGGTTTGCGTTTAAGGGAAATGTCCTTCATTGGATGAAGCTTTATTTTGTGCCTTGGAACCAGGCATATGTGATAACAGGATACATAAAAGGTGGTAATTGTCCCTGACCACAGATAATTCATGGTCTAGGTAGGAGAAGAACATTAAACCATGGTTTCCTACCATGTGCACTTGTTCTGGCAGATTTTGTTTTTATTATACTTCAAGATCTGGAGTACATGTGCAGAACATGCAGGTTTGGTTACACAGGTATACACGTGCCATGGTGGTTTGCTGCACCCATCAACCCATCATCTACATTAGGTATTTCTTCTAATGCTATCCCTCCCCTAGCCTCCCACCCCCCGACAGGTCCCAGTGTGTGATGTTCCCGTCCCTGTGTCCATGTGTTCTCGTTGTTCGGCTCCTACTTATAAGTAACAACATGCGGTGTTTGGTTTTCTGTTCTTGTGTTAGTTTGCTGAGAATGATGGTTTCCAGCTTCATCCATGTCCCTGCAAAGGACATGGACTCATCCTTTTGTATGGCTGCATAGTATTCCATGGTGTATGTGTACCACATTTTCTTTACCCAGTCTATCATTGATGGGCATTTGGGTTGGTTCCAAGTCTTTGCTATTGTGGATAGTGCCACAATAAACATACATGTGCATGTGTCCTTACCTTACAGGTAAATTTTAAGCATGCAACCCTAAAATATGTATATCATGTATATAAATTATATGCATGTGCTACTGTACTAGTAAAAAATGTGCTTCATTAAAATGTGTACAAAATGGAAATTTGAAAAGAATTACATATAAAAATAAAGTTTATGTAGATATTATTAGACTATATATTATTATATTATATATTTTATAGATATGCATAAATATATAATTATTTATATGTAAAATTCCATCCTATTTGTTCATAGTATTTTAAAATTTCTGGCTTTTTTTTTAAACATTTTATAGTAAGAGCAAACATTTAATATGGTTCATAATTGTTAAAGACCTTGGTTTATCACTTCATGATATATTGATTCAAAGATCTGGTTGTCAATTATTATTATTATGTTTAGTGACTTTGTTTAAATGGCTGTCCTAGCTGAGATATCACACAAAAGTGCATGAGTTCAAGTGGATACAACTAAGCCCAGATGATGAAGTCCGTGTATCCACTTGCATAGGCACATTGAAGCTGCCCTTCCTGAAAATAGGCTGAGATTTAAGGAAGGAGCCAAGGATCACGTCAGCCATCCACCTTGATGAACTTCCCCTCCACCCCTGGGTGCCTGCCCCTGGCGGATGACACCTTCACGTCTAGAACAAGTCAGGATACCAGTGTCAACCCGTATTTTCTTACTTTAAGATAAAAATGACCATTTCTTACCTAAAAAGAAAACACAAATAGATGTAAATGCAATTTCTTATATGATCTTCCTGTAACAAAATGAATCCTTTCTTGAACTCTCTCTGCAGTGCACACAGGCCCCCAAAGGGAGACTTACTAACATGTAATATGAGCTTCCAATTCTGTCCTATTTAAAGGGTGACCCTCCCCTTTAGGAGCTCTCCAACTGCCAGTGATACTCTTTCAGCCACCCCAACCCATAAAAACATGTAGTTCTCTTTCACCCAGACAGTAGTCCCTGAGAAAAGTGACAGAAGTAGAGCCCTTAGGACTGCAGGAGGCTGTGGTATGGCAGCTTCTGGCTTGTAGGTGTCCCATGTACCCAACAGGTGCTCTTTGTCATTTGTTTTTCCTCTCTCAGCAGGAAATGATTCCCAACCCTAAGTTAGTGAAACCAAAGCTTCCTCTTCCCAACACACACTCATACACACAAGAGTCTGACTGCTTGAATTCAGAGGCAGGTTCCATGAATGGAACCATAACTGGAGCCAGTTTGAGACGAAGTTTATAAGAAACAGGATCCTTCTCATTGCGCCTGCCCTCCTGTGACCTGTCTGCAAGCTCTTCTCTATGTCAGGCCACCTCTGGCCCCAACTGCAGCCCCAAGATTCCTGCAGGAATTGGGGATAACAAGGCATCCTCTCATATATATATATACACACACACACACATATACATTCACACACACACACATATACACATACATACAAACATACATATATACATATACACACGTATACATACATATACACACACATACATATATACATACACACACATATATATACATACATACATATATACATACATACACATACATATATACATACACACACATACATACATATATACACACATATACATTAACACACATATATACATACACACACATACATACATATATACATACACACATGTATACATATATACACACATCCATATATACATACACATATACATACACACACATATATACATACATACACACACATACATATATACATACACACACACATATATACACATACATACACACATATATATACACACACACATACACACACATATATACATACACACACATATACACACACATACATACACACACACATACATATATACATACACACATATATAGATACCTACACACACACATATATATACATACATACACACACATACACACACATATATACATACACACACATATATACATACATACACATACACACACATATATACACATACATACACACACACACACACACACATATATATATATATATATATATATTTTTTTTTTTTTAAGACAGGGTCTCATTCTGTTGCCCAGGCTGGAGTGCAGTGGCTCAATCTCAGCTCACTGCAGCCTTGCCTCCCAGGTTCAAGTGATTCTCCTGCCTCAGCCTCTGGAGCAGCTGGGACCACAGGCGTACACCACCATGCCCAGCTAATCTCTCATATTTTTTAAAAAAATTTTTCCTAAGACAAGCCAACAAAACTTCCATAGCTATCATATATCCATAAAAAGATGTTTATTGTGGCATACTTAGCAAACCCATACAAATAAGAGAAAAATATAGCTGTCACATCCACACATGATATGCTGTTAACACTTTGCTGTTTTGTCTTTCTGTACATTTTATGCCTTTTTAACAAAATATTATTCGACTTAAAATATGTACTATTTTGTAATATCGTTCCTGAGTTAATGATATATCTTCAACATCTTTTCATATTTTTAAATAGTGCTGTAGAAGCTTAGCTTTAATGATAAAATCAACTTCAGGCTGGGCATAGTGGCTCTTGTCTGTAATCCCAGCACTTTTGGAGATCAAGGTGGGAGAGCTGCTTGAACCCACAGGTTCATAAGTTATTTATTTATGTATTTATGTTTATAAAGACAGCAAGACCCTGTCTTTATAAAAATAAATACATAAACAATAAAAATTACATTTCATTGAATAGTTCTCTAATGTACTTTACTGCATTAAGTCAGTTTAAGTTGTTTGCAACTTTTTGCTATCACAGTCATATTCTAATACAAAAAAAAAATTGCAACTAAATATTTGAATACATCTATGATTATTTTCTTAGGATAACTTCCAAAAAGTGGAATTACTGAGCCAGAGCTGTGTTTATGGGTTAGGATGTACTTTTCATTTTTATTTTAAAATATATGCATATGTATTTGTACATGCATATGTACAGTTCACATATACATACACATATCCATATATGCTCATATATGTATTTATGTATGAAGCAAAATTTCATCCAATCATACAGTTCTACTCTATATGCTGTTAGAGGACATGCACCTTATGGTAATTTATCTAATCTTAGTTGTTGAGAACAAAATCATTTGTCAAGGAAAATGATGGCTAACCCTGAGCCTGAAGTACCAGAGAGTGGAGAGAGGAAGGGATGGTGGAAAAGGACGGTATTTACCACGTAGGAGGAGTGACAAGTAGAAAAGCTTGGAATTGGTAAAAGACGCTGGGTTCAAGGTACCAAAAAATAGTTCAGTTTGGCTGGAATGAGGATAGAAGATAGAAAGATGAAAGATAAAGGAGAGATTCCTGCTGGGTGCAGGGGATCGCTTGGGCCCAGGAGTGTGAAGCTGCAATGAGTTAAGATCGTGCCACTACACTCCAGCCTGAGTGATGGAGCAAGACCTCAACTCAAAAAAGAAAAAAAAAAGTGCAGAGACCCTGAAGGGACTTGAAACCCATACTGTAGAGTTTGTACTTTGCAAACAGCACAGTGGAGCTATGGAAAATGTAATTTAAGGAGAGGAGAGAGTGGTTAGATTTCTTTAAAAAAAAAAAAGAAAAGAAAAGAATCACAGTGGTCACCAGGTAGAAACCTGATTGCAGCGACACAGGACTGCAGTCAGGGGAAAAGTGGGCCACTGCTGAAGTTATCCAGGAGACGGGGCTTGTGGCTGCAGTGGAGGAAATGGCAGGACATGGAGACCCAGAAGCTGATTTCAGAGTCGTTAAGAAGCAGCATCTGCAGAGTGCAGGAAATCCAATCTTCTCTCTGCCGCTGGTGGATAGCAGACATGTGGGTACCAACTGCCCCATACGATAGAATAAGTACAGGAGAGACTGAGCTGCTCCACCCATGAAAGCCCCACTCAGAGGGTTCCCCACCACATCCCGCTTCACCTGGATGGATTTTCCAAGCAGTGCTGAGAATAACAAAAGTTCATCCTCAGAATTAACTCCTTCGAGCATCACATCCCCCATGTGGCCGTCTTTAAACCATCTCCTTGTTTCGATTAAGAGCAACAGCAATGTGGGCCACAGAACCCGATGGTGGGAACCCTGGGCTTTGTTTATTGCCTAACACCTTAGCAGTATTTGATGACTTGCTGCTTCTGTTGGTTGGGAATCTATTTCTTTGCCCTGGAAACTATGACTTCTAAACTGAAGATGAGAGATGAACTTTTTCTCTTTGCTTCATTTTTCCTTGTTGGTTAGTCACTTTCATTCAATGTCATGCTTTTTGGCGGAGGTGGTACCCTAAGATCTTGGACCTACTTAGTTGGGGCAGGTTTCTCAGCGGTTTCCGCAGTGCCTGCAGGATTATGAGACGTGTTGGAGATGGGAATAACTTGTTCACACTTTACATGTTCCAGGAAGGACTTGGTGGCGAGTGAAATGGCTTCCTCTGGCCTGCACTCTGGAGATTACACCACCTTCTAGAGCTGGGCTCATTAACTCAGATGTCTAAAGGACCCAGGCAAGTCACACAAATGAATCAACTGACAGGTATAATATAATGGTGACGTGGCGAGCACTGTGATAAACTGAACAGTCCCTGATTTTTATAACAGACACAGCTGTGAGAACGTGTTGCTAGATCTCTCAGTTTTTTTAGTTCATTCAAAACTATGCTTTTCTAATTGGATACTTACAAAAGAATATGGGTAAAACATACATGTGAATTATCAAGCATCCTAATGCTAGGAGCACCTATCAACCCTCCATTCAAATAGAACATTGTAAGTACTGTTCAAGTTTCTCGAGTGACACCCCCAGTGTTACACACCTGCCATCTGCAGTAGCTGCTGACTGAAATTGAAAGTTTATAATTCCCTTGCTTTTCTTGATAGTTTTGCCACATGGGTTTATATCCCAAAACAAGGTATTATTGACTCATTGCACATATACAGAGAGACAAGTACAAAAATATTCAGTGAAATTATTTGTATCAGCACAGAAATTTTCATTAAAGGAGAATGTAAAAATATATTGTGGTTTTAAAGGCATAAAGATGGGCTAGGTGCAGTGGCTCACACCTGTAATCCCAGCACTTTGGGAAGCTGAGGCAGGCAGACTACCTGAAGTCAGGAGTTCGAGACCAGCCTGGCCAACATGGTGAAACCCCGTCTCAACTAAAAATACAAAAATTAGCCAGACGTGGAGGTGCGTGCCTGTAATCCCAGCTTCCTGGGAGGCTGAGGTGTGAGAATCGCTTGAACCCTGAAGGTGGGGATTGCAGTGAGCTGAGATTGCACCACTGCACTCCAGCCTGAGCAATAGAGTGAGAATCTGTCTCAAAAATAAATAAATAAATAAATAAGGATAAACCACAGTTATGCAATTCATATGGATGGATCATGGAAAGACGTATAGCGAGCTGAACAAGCAAGTTGCAAACGTACAGTATGATCACATTTTGTGTTTTATAAAACTCAAAGTGGGAGGAGCTTTCCTTTTTCTTCAGAAATTCTAGAAATTTGGAGTTTTTTTGGTATCTCCCAATTTTTTTCATATTAAAAAGCAAATTATCATATTAAGAATGCCTATGACTACCAAATAAAATGTATCTTTGGATGATATCCTGTGAACAGCACGCTTCTGACTTTTGCCCTAGGAACTTAGATCAACCCTTGTTTTAACATCTTTGAAGCACCTACCATGTGCCAGTTACCTATATTTCCTCATTTAAGCCTCACAACCCCTCAATAGGGCAGAAATCATTGTTAGTTTTAGTCCCACCTTATCGGTGAGGCACAGAGACAGGAAGTGGTTTTCCCAAAGCTACACCACCAGGAAGTGCCAGAGCTAAGATCTGAACCCCGCCACTCAGCCTCAAAAAATCCTGTTTATAATTACTACGCTAAACCGCCTCCTCCCTCCCACCTGGTGGTTGATTTTTGCTGAAGATGTGTACGTGGTCAATTCACAGATGACACTATTCTTAAGGTTTTCAGTTTCCCTGGAAATAGAACACTGACTTAAAAGAAAAAAAAAAAAAATCAACCTGGGTTTTGCCTAAAAGGAAATTCACAGTTTCATCTTTCAAAAAGAAAATCTGAACTCAGCCAAGAGAAGCCAAGATCAAGCATATGATGGTCAGCAAGAATCAACAGAAGGTTTTAGGTTGCTGTATGGCGTCTCTCTTTCTGGTCTCTGGGTCAATTTTTTATATCCTGCTTGCCCTTTATAATGAGGGCATCAATTCTAATGAGATATAGATGGAAATATTCTTAAATAGGTTACAGTATGTGAAGTTTCTGAAGTCAATGGCCATTGTGTCTCTGAAATAAAAATACCTTTGTTTCTTCTGACTATAAAAGGAATACATATACATTGTAAAGTGTGGAAAGAAATTTTAAATCACCCAGATATCAGCACTGGTAATATTAGGACTATACCCTTTCAAAAGCTTTTTCACATAGAGATACATAATGTAAACATTATAATCATATAGAGGGTAGTATAATCCAATAGAGTTTCACAATCCTTTTTTTTTCTTCTGAAAACTTAGGGTGAATATCTTTCTCCACCAACAAATAAAGAAACACATAAAAATGGTAAATGGTGATAAATATTCCATTGTATGGATAGGACACATTTATTTAACCTATTAACTTAGCCTTGTTGCTGAATGTGAGCTTTATTTTTTTTTCTTTTTACTTCTTTCTATTCTAAATAACACTGAGATGAACATCCTTGTATTTGTATCTTTGCACACTTGTCTATTTTTCTTTTTGGGATAGAATCCCAGGAGTAAAATTGCCAAAAATTATGCCTTTTTTAAGGCTTTTGCTACTTATTGCCAAATCACCCTAGAAAGGATAATTTATTGACTTGCACATAAAGGGCTTTTGCTTAATGGGATTTGATATTCACAAGCTTTGAAGGCGCTATCGCAGCCTGTCATGTCTGGGGCCTGGAGGTCCTCTCTGATGTAAATCAAAACATTTGAGTTAACAACATTCAGCCTTGTCAGTCACCCACAAATTATAGGAGGCCTCCTCTGTCTTTGTCAATAACAAAAAAGGGAAAAATTACTCCAAAATGGCATAAAAATTAGGAACCAGACAAGTAGTCACCAAAAGAAGACAAGTGAGACAACAGTTGAAGAATTTCAGATTTGGAGTGGAGTGCGGTAAGTGAACAGGAGTCGTCTGGGTTTATAGAGAAAGGCCTGTAGCATCTGACTCCTGAGTGCTTGGTGACAGGGTCAGCAGCACAGAGCTGGGCACAGAGAAGTCGCTCACACAGACGGCAAGGATGGAAAAGTGTATAGAGGGCTGAGGTGCTCCACTCTGTAATGGGAAGGTATGATCCTCAACAGCAGCAAAATGTTAATTTCCTTAAGTCTCAAATCTTGCCCTGATATGGTATGGATTTTTCTCTGCAACTCTTTCGTATTTTCAGCTCTTGCATTCTGTAGCACCACATGGGAGAATATGTTACTCAAAAGAAGAAAAAATTTTTAGTGATGCGTGTTTTGTCTTCATTTCTGAGAATAGTCACAGTTGCGGAAAGGCAAATAATCCACGTGCAGCATGATTAGGGAAGGAAGGAAGGAAGGAAGGAAGGAAGGGAGAGAGGGAGGGAGGAGAGAGGGAAGGAGGAAAGGAAGGAAGGAAGATAGGAAGAGAGAAAGAAAGAAATTCAAAACTTGAGTCTTTAAAATCTTTGAGTCTCTAAAAGAAAAGGATTTAGTTATGGGTCTGATGCATACAGCTGGTATTTCTAGCAACTAGTGTGGGCTTCTTTTTTCTGCTGCAATCTATTAATTCTGTGCATCTTACCACAAATTGCTCCAAGAGGAAAAACAGCCTCCTTAGGAGGCTAGCGTCCAATGAACGTCAAATCCTGAACAACATTACTTTGCGTCTCTATTTAACGTTAGAGTGGATGACTTTTTGACACGTTTATAGCTGACGAGTTCTAGAGCCAGTCATGCAGGACAATTACGTTTGAACTAATTTGATGAATCAACTTGATGTTCTCCCATAGCCCCCATAGCCTTCTGGAGCATGTGTGCCCAATTTTCAACTGGAAGTCAAAAAGAAGCTTTGAAATTTGGCTAATCCCATCATATCCGCAGGACCCGTCTGGTGGAATAATCTTTGGACATAAACTCTTGATTGATGCCAAAAATGGAAAGAACCACTTGGTAATATCATCAGGGCCATCGGTCAGGCCCTTGGTAGGTCTTCAGATAGGGTTTCAGAGGCCAGCGATTGTTTTGTGAGCTCTTGAATAATTTTGTGGTGAGGGAAGCAGAGTTCATTGTCAAAGCATTTGGGGGTCAGACCCTGGGGAAAAATCATTTCTCATTGTTGGATTCAGTTTGATGGGGATTTGTGAGAACTGATGAGGAGGCGTAAAGATTTCCTGAGTTACTTTTCCCCATGTCCTGATTTTTTTTTTCCGACTCCGTTCTTGCCAGGAGGCCTGCTAGCATAGTCATTCAGAGCATTAGTGTGGGAGTAAGAATGCCTGGACATAAATCCTGCCCTTACCACACTCCCATCATTGCACAATACTGGGCCAGTCACTTCATTTCTCTGCAACTTGCCTTGCTCTGTGAAACGTAGATAATAATCGTTCATACCCATGAGGTTATACTGGAATTAAATATAACAGTAGGTACAAAGGGACACAAACAGTGCCTGATATATAAGCTTTCAGACGTTAGAAGCTATTGGCTGCAGATTAGTGAATGTTGATAACTTTCCATGCCCAGAAAGTTATAGAACTTGATTAATCCAAACAGATTAAGTAAGTAGATGCTATGATTTGAATTCACAACTGGTATTATTTTTTCCCCAAAATCATTAGCAAAAAGACAATTGTGCCATCACATAGTAAAACTGATTCTTGCTATCGAGAATAGTCCTTTTCTACAGCTGAGAGTTACTAATATGTGGAACTGGCTGAAAGCAGATGGCTTGCTACATCATAGATTGGGTTGGCTGGGTACTTCGTGTGTTCATTCCACCCATATTTATCGAGTTTTTCCTACTGCATGCCAGTGTCAATGTGTGATGTGAAAAGAGAATATTTTGGAGAAAGGCAAACATAAGCTCTACCAGTGACTACCTATGTGAGCAAGTCACTTAATCACTCGGGGCCACAGTATCTTCATCATTAAATTGAGATAAGCATGATCCGCCTTCTAATGTCTCCTGCAAGGAGCAGATGGGATTGTACAATCCAAGGGCCTAGGTCTGTGGCTGGCACGTAGAAGGTGCTCAACAATTATTGTTTTACACCAGGAATTTCTTTTAGTCGCCCTCTGCATTGATTGATCAAATGCGTTTTTTTTTTATTTTATTTTATTTTTGAGACAGGATGTAGCTCTGTCGCCCCAGGCTGGAGTATAGTGGTATGATCTTAGCTCACCATAACCTCTGCCTCCCTGGTTCGAGCAATTCGCTTGCCTCAGCCTCCTGAGAAACTGGGACTGCAGGCATGTGTCACCATGCCTGGATAATTTTTGTATTTTTAATGGAGACGGGATTTCACCATGTTGGCCAGGTTAGTCTCTAACTCCTGACCGCAGGTGGTCCACCCACCTCGGTCTCCTAAAATGCTGGGATTATGAGTGTGAGCCACCACACCCGGCCAAAAGCCACTTTTTAAATAGTAAGAGGATTGTGGCAGCCTTATAGACTCAGATATCTGGAGAGCGTAGCACAGGACGTAGGACTTATTATATTCTCAATAAATACTTCTTGAATGAATCAATGAGTAAATGACTAGCTTGAGCTTATTTTACATTAATAATACACTGTTTACTAGTAAATCGACACATGGGAAACAGTAGACTTGTAGGAGCATGGACTTTGAAGTCAGACAGAACTGGGTCCAAATCAGGCTTGGAAACACCAGCTAGGTGCCCCCTTGGACAGGTTACTTAATTTCTCTGAGGCTCAGTTTTCTCATTTACTGGTTAATTTTAATAATAGCTGTGTTAAAGGGTCATTGGCTTATATATATTATCTATAGCTTTTATTATAGTGTTGCAAAATAAGGTGTCTGCCCCATAGAGGTATTGAAAATGTACTCGCTAGGCATCTACTTTTTGCCAGGCACTGGGTACTGGGGATAAAGAGTGAGCAAGACAGACAAGATCCCTGGCTTCATGGAGATGACGAACTGGTGGGCAGGCGGGACAATAATTATAGATAACCATGATGACTTTAGGTGAAATAGAATTTCCAAGAAGATAAAATAGAATAATGTGTTTGTGAGTGGGAAGTTATTTTACAGGAGGTAGTCAAGAAAAGCTCCTTTGAGGAAGGAGCGTGAAAACAGTTACCAGTAAGAAGAAGGACGCAAGCCTGGCAGGATTTGAGGGTGAAGGCCTCTGGGTTGAGGGAACAGCAAGGCAAAGGCCCTAAGGCAGAAATGTTTGCTCCAGGGTTCTTTTCACACCACAAACAAGGAAGAGAGTGGCCCACGGTGAAGTCCAAGGTCCTCAAGAGCCCACTCCTGTAGGATCTTAGAGGTCAGCATAAAATATTTGGATTTTATTCTGAGTGTGATGGAAACGATTGGCAGGGTTTTCACAGCTGGGTGGCAGAGTCTTACTTCCTTTTCGAGGTGAATTACTCCAGCAGCTGTGAAGATTACAGAGGTCAGGGTAGCAGGAAGGCAAGGAAGAAGACCCTGTCCAGAAAGAGATAATTATCATTGGAACAAAGGAGATGGCGTGGTGAGGGAGGCATGAACGACTTCAGACGTGGTTTGCAGGCAGCACCACAGGATGTAGGAGAGGTGAGGCAGAGAGAAGAAGGCATCTGGCCTCTGTCAGCCCACACGACTATAAGCCTGGAAGCCCCAAGTTGCATTTCTTATTCTTCAGTTGCTTCTCCACTCTCCTCTGTGACTTGCTGCTGGGTGCCCTGATCTCCATAGCGATGAGTCCTCTTTTCTCCTGTGAGACCGATCTGGGGATCAGGAACCTCACCTCTGATTCCCAGTAGATGTGAAATCAGCAGTGGTTCAAGGAAAAAGGCAACGCAGCAGAGACTGATCTCTGGGATGAAGTTTTTTGTTTTTTATTTTTTAAGTCAATATCTACATGGGTCCACTTAGTGTCATAAAAGGTTTTAAAGGAACTTGCTATAAAAATTCAAGAGGAAATTAAATGCAAACCAGTACACACAAGATGCAAGATAGGAATCAATAAATATAGTGGATATTTATTGTGGTATATTAATTAAAATATTATTTCCCTGTAGCAATATAATAGGATGCCAGGATCTATTGATTTATTTATTCAACTTGAATTTGCTGTACATGTCACTCCAAGTTGGATATGGGGGAAGGGAGGTAGATAACAGCCCCTACTCTCAGGGAGCTTTCAGTTTAATGGGGAAGACAAGTATCAAAGAATCTCTATTAAAAAAAGCAGAGTTCGTTGGTTTCATAGCAGAGAGTAGCTATTTGTGTAGCATCAGAGTGTAGGTAACAGACACATCAGGATCACTTTTATACTACAAAGATTAGAAGTGTACATCAAACCACTAGCATCAGATAGATATTCCTGACTGAAGACCCATTCATAAGTATATATTTTTATACATGTTTGTTAAAATACCAGTGATTAAGTAAATATATATATATTATTCACTTAAATATAAAATATGTTTATTGATCTTTAGGAAAGACATTTCACAAATAATCCTTCAATGCCATATTACCAAGTAAAATTTTCCTCCAACTCAATGAATAATTCCGCTTCTCGACCACAGAAAAAGGTTGAATATGCTATTGTGTACAGAGCAACAAATGAAGTAAAAATTTATGATGTACTCACTTAATTTGACCCAGGTATACTCAGGATTTCACGTGAGGTTTCTGAGTTATTTCTCCCTTGCTGAAATGATTCTATTCTCTTACCTTGCTTTTTCTTTTCTCAATATGATAAACATTAATTGTCTGTTTTGTGCAAGACAGTGTAATCCGAATAAGCAAGTCATGTTCTGTGATGTTTAAATGTTATAAAATAACTTTTATTATTCATATTATAACAGGAAATTTACATTTTGAATGTACCTTTAATAATGTGTATGTGTATGCACATATACATACACACATATATACACATGTATATTAGAAAGAAATAGAAACACATATACATACACACATATATACATATATATTAGAAAAAATAGAAAGAAACACATATATATACACACATATATAAACACATAAATTAGAAATAAATACACATACATATTAGAAAGAAAGAATTAGAAATAAAAGAAGTTTTAAAAAGTAAAAGTGTATTCTACATTTTATTATGTATATTGTACATAATATAGAGAGGTTGGGTGTATTGCATTACACATTATATAAGATATTTATAATATGTATATAATACATACATAATATTAATATGTGTATGTATTACTATGTATATGTGTGTATATTATATATGTATTTATATGCATATTATATAAGTATATGATATACATTACATGAAGTTATATATTTAAAAACGTGTAACAATACATATTCATATATAACAAACATTATTTCACATAAACTTTATATTATATATGTGTAGATAGACATCTTTTTAATGGAATCATATTGCTTATATTTGCTGTAATTTTGCTTTTTTACTTAGTTCCATGAATATCAGTTTAGTCATTAAATATTCCTTTACATTTTAATAGCTGCTGAATATTTCACTGTATAAGTCGATAGTACTATATTTAATTATGGTATTAGTGCATTGTATTAGTATTATAATCCACTTAATGCTGCATTTATTTATTTTTTCCCTGATACTTTCTGTTGTGAGGAACATCCTGTGAGTTAAATAAGATTCTTTCCCTATGATGAATTTTCAGACACCGCCTCCGAGGTCAGGGCTTCCTGATAATTGCCAGTGTCACCCTTGCTGGGTCACTCAGGCACGGGTCAGGGAGAGCTCAGGAGGCAGAAAGGGCTCCACATGTCCTATCGCTAGTCAGATTATTCTGCACACAATAAAACATTCTTTTGTATGAAAGTGAAATCCCTAAATCAAACTGTGGCTTATAAGCAGAAATCCTGGTTAGTATTTCAAAGTTCTCTTAGCATTTTCTCCTGCGACTTAAAAGACTTAAAAACGTGGAAAGACATGGACCTAAGACTCCAAATAAAAATACATTTCTTTGAAACTAAATACCTCTTAAGTAAGAAAAAATTCTTTAGATCTTCAAATCATCCCCTAAGCAAAATACACTCTAAGTATTTCTGTTTCCATCTATATTTGTTCCAGGCTTGGGGCTGTTGATCAGACTTATTTTTAGGAATAAGTTTCTAGGGGTCATAGAAGATAGAGATTTTGACCTGCTTAATGTCAAGAGGTTGCACGGTTGGTTTGTCCAGTTGTGAATTCTATGAATGAAGCTTTCTGCTTAAATAAAACGATATTGCCCTCTGGCTGCTGTGAGCACCAGGAGACTTGCTTCGGGCGTGCCTGGGTGCTGGGGCAGGGCCCTGGGCCTAGACCCTCCGCTGCCGACACGACTTGCCTGTGTGCACCTGGCCCACCCTCTCTCCACACCCAGCTTCCTGAGATGCACAGGGCCCTGTGTGCAGAGCAGAGCGAGTCTGCCAAGGCAGAATGCATGGCCCTGCTTGGTTGGGTCTCCACATGTGCCCAGGTAAATCTCAGTTTGTCGCTCAGGCTCGTATTCACTGTGCTGACAAGCTCCAAGCTTGGACGGCGTGTTTAGTGCACCGCAGGATCACCTCCGGGGAGGGAACGACAGCCTGCCCGGCGCTGAAAGAAACTCCCCACCAAGAGAATTGCTTGAACCCAGGAGGCGGAGGTCGCAGTGAGCCGAGATCGCAGCACTGCACTCCAGCCTGGGCGACAAGAGCGAGACTCAGTCTCAAAAAAAAAAAAAGAAAGAAAGAAAGAAAGAAAGAAAAAGAAAAGAAAACTGCCCAGAATTTGAATGCTGTACTTGAAACCTGCTTGATCCTTAAAGTTCATTTCTGGTTATCTCCGCCAATAAGCCTTTGAATTTGAGAAGCGGAAGCTGAGTATCCCAGCTGACTTAGACCTTATAGGAAGATGGGGTTTCTTGCCCGGGAAAGAGTGGAGGGTTGCTGTTTACTGTCTGTCTACTCCTACCAAGCACTGTGCTAGGCATGATGAATGCCTTTCCTGCTGAATCCTCTTCTCACTAAGAGTATTGATCATCTCCATTTTACAGGAGAAATGGATCTGAAAGTGATGACATAATGACTGCGTTTTCTTAGAGAAAATCCCAAACCCTGGCCTCTCCTTTAGGTGCCTCCCCACGCTCTCATTCTGTCTACTTCTTTCACTCTGTCCCCTGACCAGCCTTTCCTTCCTCTGGCCGCACCAACCGCTTTTTAACACATTGCTTAACACATATTTAATGACGACCTACCTGTACCAGGTGTGAATAAAAGAGCATCCAGAGAGATAAAGGTACTGACTGTTGTTATTGAGAAATAGTCATGTAGACAAATATATTTGTTAGAACAGGTATTCTAACAAAGCTCTTCTGGGTCCCAGGGCCTTTTCACTCTTTTTTTTTTTTTTTGAGAAGGAGTTTCAGTCTTATAGCCCAGGCTGGAGTGCAATGGCGCCATCTCAGCTCACTGCAACCTCCGCCTTCTGGGTTCAAGTGATTCTCCTGCCTCAGCCTCCCGAGTAGCTGGGATTACAGGCGTGTGCCACCACACCAGGCTAATTTTGTATTTTTAGTAGAGATGGGGTTTCTCCATGTTGATCAGGCTCATCTGGAACTTCCGACCTCAGATGATCCACCCACTTCCACCTCCCTGCACTTTTTATTCCTGCTGTCTGGAACCCTTCTCCTTCTTCTTGGTTTACACATGGGCGGATGTGCTTTCTCACCATTTCAGTGACTTCACCCACTTTGGAACCTACCCCAATCATCTGATTAAAAATACCCCGTGTTCCCAGCCATCCTTGATCACCACAGAAAACTTTCCACACTCCTGTTCTTTTATTTGTTTACATGAATATTTCTCAGCAACAAGAATCAGTACCTTTTTCTCTCTCAATGATGTTGTATTCACACCTGGTACAGGTAGATCCTTATTAAATATGTGTTAACCAAATAAATTGAACAAATATTTATAGGGCTCCTTCTATGCACTTGACACTGCTCTAGGCACTGGAGACACAGCAGTGAACAAAACAGATAAAATTCTCTTCTCTAGGAGGGAAAGATAGATACTAAGCAAAAGAGTGAATAGTTGGTCAACATGGTGAAACCCCGTCTCTACTAAAAATACAAAACTTAGCTGGGTGTGGTGGCAGGCACCTGTAATTCCAACTACTGGGGAGGCTAAGGCATGAGAATCGCTTGAAACTGGGAGGAGGAGGTTGCAGTGAGCAGAGATTGTGCCACTGTACTCTAGCCTGGGCGATAGAGCTAGATTCCATCTCAAAACACACACACACCCACAGACATGCACACACAAAACAGTGAAGAGGGCCAGCTGTGGTGGCTCACACCTGTAATATCAGCACTTTGGGAGGCCAAGGTGAGTGGATCACGAGGTCAGGAGATTGAGATCATCCTGGCTAACACAGTGAAACCCCGTCTCTACTAAAAATACAAGAATTAGCCAGGTGTGGAGGCGCAGGCCTGTAGTCCCAGCAACTTGGGAGGCTGAGGCAGAGGAATCGTTTGAACCGGGGAGGCAGAGGCTGTAGTGAGCCGAGATTGAGCCACTGCACTCCAGCCTGGCAACAGAGCGAGACTCCATCTAAAAAAAAAAAAACAAAAACAAAAAACAGCAACAACAAAAAACAGTGAATAGTTAGTGAGGACCTCAGGGAGAGATGCACAGTGATGGTGGGGTAAAGGGGCAGCTCTCAGCCCAGACGAGGCCTGTCTGACAAGGTGAGATCTGAATGAAGTAAAGGAGCAAGTCATGGGGATGCCTAGGAAAAACATATTCCAGGAAGAAGCACAAAAGTCCTGGGGCAGAGTCATGTTGGTCAATTTGGAGCCGCATGGCACCTGTGTGGCGGGCATGGAGGGAGGAGGGCTAAATCAGAGGGCAGGGGTGGGGTAAGTGGTTCAAAGGCTGGTGGGCTGTGCTAAATATCTCAGAGGCCTTTGGTGTCAAATGCAATGGGAGCCATGGAAGAGTTCTGAGCCAAGGGGTGGCTTGGATACACGAATGACGTTACACAACTTGAGAGGAGGGAAACTGGGATAGAAACTGGGCTCTCTGAGTGCCGTTTGCTCCCCCACTCCCCCATCATTGCTGCATCTGTCCCTGGCCACCTGTTCTTCCCTGTGCATTTTATCATCCAAGTGAGACCTTCCCCTTTCACGGAAGCCTGGTTGTGGGGGCTTAGCCCTGACCTGGTGACAGGGTCCATTTTGTTTTGTTTTTCCTGTTTGTTTGGAGACTTAGTGTCCAACCTTGGACCCAACGACCCTTACCCAGGTGTGCTGTCTTCCGGCTGATCCCACAATGAGGCTCAGGTTGCATCAGCTCAGCCTTCCTTAGGTGGCAGCGTGTGCTCCCTCCCGAGTGTGACGCCCCGCAGCCTGGCACAGTGCCAAGTGTGAGTAAATTGCACCCAGGGTTCCTGTCGTTTCTATTCACATAGCAGCTGCTTTCTTTACCGTGCCACGAACCTGATCTCCCGGTGTTGTCAGTCAGCCTTCTCTCTTCAGGTGCCAGGGGAAAATGAAACTGCTTAGTCTCTGCAGGAAGCAGAGCCGTCTCCTAAGTACCCACCCGGCTCCTTCTGCACTAATTACCAGACAGTGGACTGAACCTTTTGCATATTTTATTAGTGAGGACTCTAAGTTTCGAGTGATTGGAAACCCAGTGGGTTTAAATCAAGAAGATTAATTTATGGCCCACGTCTCCAAAAGGCCAGGGAGGCCTTGGCGTTGCCAAGTTGGACCTAAGGACTCAAATGACTCATCAGAATTAGGTCTTATTCTTTCCATCTCTGCTTTCTTCTGGAAACCTCTATTCTCAGGACCTAGCAAGATGCCAAAATTAGATTACATCCTAATATCTCAATAAGCCCAGATTTACTTTTTAACATTTCTAGTAGACATCTGGGAATTGAGTCTCCATGCCCAGTCCTAAGCTTGTCGCTTTGCCCAGGGAATACAGTTCTCTGATCCGCCAGTTCTGGGTCACCCATTCAGCCCTGGAGCCAGCCTAGGAGTCAGCCCATGTGACCCTCCAGGACCAACGACATAAAGGGGACAGTTTCTCAAGGAAGACTAGGGTCAAATTACCAGATACTGGATAGGCTAATATAACAGATGCCAAGTCACACTCACTCCTTCAGCTAATCCTCAGACAACCCTGTGGCATAGTCATTATCCCACACTGCACATGAAGAAGGTGAGGCCCAGAGAAGTTAAGCTGGCCAAGAATATGCAGCTGGTAAGTGGCAGAGCCAGGATTTGAATACAGATTCGCCTTTCTGGAAAATCCATGCTCAAGAGTCTCCTGACACTTGAGAGAGGGAAAAGTGTTAAAACAGGATCGAGATGATCCTTGACACCCACTGCCTAAAGCAGCCCCACTGGCATGAGCTCATTCCTTATTCTAACTTCTTTGAAGCATTTTAGGTGAGTTGGAAGTCTGTTTTCCAGGAAATCTGATTATGGTGGCAAGTCACTCCCAGCAAGAACACAGAGGAGCGTTCTGAAGTTTTCCCGGAAGGAAATAAACCTCTCCTACATTGCAGCATATTACCCAAATGTGGGGAAAAAAAACATATGCCCATGACATTCTCTTATATAAATGTGTGGGGGCATGTTTTAAAAGCCTATATATTAATATCTTCTGTATGTATATAAATATAGGTATTTATCCCTCTGCTGGATTCATAAGCATCGAGTGATTCAAACGTTAATTACAGTCTCCTTGGTGAGGGAAAATATTTTTCCTTCTATCATGTTCATTTTAGGATCATCTGAAGTTCATCTTCTTAGGGGTACTGAATCATCTGGCAACACAGTGTTCTTTAATTGTTAGATTGTATACACATTTTGGCGTTACTTTTTCTGAACCTCCTACTCCCTTGATTCTTATTATTAACTGCGATAAATCACTTCAGTGTGCTATGCATATAGGTTCATATATATACACACACTGCTATTATTATATATAATCTCAATAAATTCTGATAATACTTTGAAGGAGGCACTACTATTATTACTATTATTATTATTAGGGATGAGGAAAGTGAATTTAAATAATTTGCCTACTGAAACATGAAGGTCATGGGGGATGATGGAATTGGGACTCAAATTTGAGGCTCTTTTACTTTAGAACAGAGTTTCTCAACCTCAGAATGACTGACATTTATCCATGCTATTAACTACTACACTACTATGGAAGTAGAGAAGAAAAAAAAAAAAACACTGGAATTCCAAGTTTCCAAGGCTACCAAAGAGGCTAAAACATCTATTGGGGATTTAGTGGAAACTGTGTGGAAATCTGTCGGTATAGGTGCATAGCTTTTGATCCAGCAATTCCACTAGAAATGCTGGCACAAATGTGCAGGGATGTAAATATAAAAAATATTCAATGCGGTATTGTTTATAGTAGGAAAAGCTGGAAATACTTAAAGGTCCTTCACTAAGAAGTCAATTCAATAAATTAGAGTGTGTGACTCCAGGGGACTGCAGTGTCACTGTTTCTTTAAAAGTAGGCAGAACCTCTAAATACAGACATGTGGACAGGTAAATAAGAAATATTTTAATGTTTTTTAGGTTGCCAAAGAAAGCGTAATTCCAGTTTTAGCGGAAAAAAGTTAGCGTCTGTGTCTGCATGGAGATGAAATAAAGGTGAATGTATATTTGTGCATAAAAAGATTGCTGGAAAAATATAAATGAAACTGATAACAGTGGTTATGTCGAGGAAGTTTTTATTCTGGGGAAGGGATGTTCAAGTATACTTTATACTCCTTATTTATACTGTTCACAACAGGAGGTGGGTTTGCCCCTCAGGGGACATTTGGTAATGTCTGGACACATTTCGGTTGTCACAACTCGGAGTGGGATTTGCTACTGGCATCTGTTAGGTAGAGACCAGGAATACTGCTAAATATTATCGATTGCACAGAACAGCCCTCACAATGTAGGATCATCCTGCCCAAAATACCAATAGCACCAAGACTGAGAAACTCTACTCGTAACCCTAAGTGTCTGAGTTTATTATAATAAGCATTCATTAATCTTGCATTTAAAAAAAAAAAAAAGTCTCTGAAACACAGTCTCCATTCTGATACTTGAGTGGAATTATTGCTGCTGGTGCCTTCATAGATCAAATCAAAGTCACAACTTTAATACTTTTGCCATATGGACATAATATACTTTTTCTTCCATTACCAGAACAATTTCTTCATTCGAATGTAGGATTTGTATATATTTATCTTTCAGAAGAATTTGCCATCATCTCAAAGATAGGCAATCTTATAATATATGTCCTATTGCACAGATTTAAAAAAAAAAAAACAAAACCCTGATACCTGGGGAAACTCATTGTTTTCATGGACAACTGATGCCAGCTAGAACCTTGGTAAACAAATTTAAGAGTTTCCGGAAATATTAAATTGCTTAATCTCAAACATCTGTACTTTGCTTAAAACTGAAAGAAAAAGCACTGAGCTGTATTTTCAGTTCTTTAATCGGGATAAGAAATAAGTTTCCTAAGTAATCCTTCATGCTCTATGAAAGGGTGTGTACTCCATCATTTGTTAACTCCAAACAAATACTTCCTTCTCACCGGGCATTCACATTTCAGTTTGGAGATACAAGGTGAGTATCCCTTACTTGAAATGCTTAGGAACAGAAGCGTTTCTGATTTTGGATTGTTTCAGATTTTGGAATACGTGCAAAGAGCATCCCTAATTCACATATGTGACATTTGTGATGCTCCAACAAGCCTTCCCTCTGAACGTCATATCAGCTCTCAAAGTTTCAGATTTTGGAGGCTTTGGATTTCAGGTTTTCAGATTAGAGATGCACAACCTCTGACGCATCTCTTCTGTCATATTCTGCTCTGTAGCGTAGCCATGGTGTGTTGGGTTTTGACACATCAACATTCTGAGTGCAAGATGATACTGGGTGTGACTGGTGTGGAGTGAGCTGCGAATGAAGTTTCTAATGAGGAGGAAAGGTGTGCTGTAAAATCTGTCATGGTCCTCGTGACACCAGTAGCTCTCACTTAGCAAGACACTAGCTACAGCCATCGACATGTCAGTGGCTCCAGGACAGAAGGAGGTTGCTGAGCCAGGGACCATGCCTTGAAGTGGCCTGTCGTAAGCACCCTCTTCCCCAACTCTGAAGTGTAAGTCACAGAGTTCTCGGACCCCAGTCCCAGTTCCCCAACCTTTAAGGATGCAGATGGTGTTGCTTGTATGTTTTGGGGTGCTTTGTTTGTTTTTAGAGATGGGGTCTCACTGTGTTGCCCAGGCTGGAGTGCAGTGATGCAATGATAGCTCACTGCAGCCCTGAACTCCTGGGTTCACGCGATCCACCTACCTCAGCCTCCTGAGTAACTGGGACTACAGGTGCACACCACCATGCCCGGCTAATTTTTTGAAAATTTTTGTAGAAACGGGGCCTCACTTTGTTGCCCAGTCTGGTCTTGAACTCCCGGCCTCGAGTGATCCTCCCAGAGTGCTGGGATTACAGGTGCAAGCCACTGCACCCAGCCCTTTATTTTAAAAAAAATTAATTCTCATATTTGTCAGGATATGATAGGTTATGTGGTGACAAAGAACAATCCCCAAATCTCAATAGCCTAAAACAACAAAGATGCGTTTCCCACTCGCACTCCATGCCCACAGTGGGTCAGCTGAGGGCTGCTTCTGGGACTCAGGATGACTAGAGCAGCCACCATCTGGCACCAGCATGGCCTGCTCCTGTGAGACGGGAAGAGCACAGCGGGTCATACCCTGACTCTCACAGTGATGTCCTCACTTCTGGTCACATTTCTCTCAACCTTCCGTGATTTCAAAAGGGTGAGGAAGTGCAGCCAGAAAATACACACGGGGATCCAAAAGGAGAAGAGACCCAGGATATTTGTAAGTCACAGAGTTCTTGGACCCCAGTCCCAGTTCCCCAACCTTTAAGGATGCAGATGGTGCTGCTTGTATGTTTTGGGGTGCTTTGTTTGTTTTTAGAGATTCTAGTGATTTCCACAGTCCACTGGTAGTTGGTGTAAACACCATGTGCACGTCTGAATTCCTGGATCGTTTTGAGAAACCACAGGATCTTGGGACAATATGTGTGGCGTAGGGAAGGGGGCACTCACGAATAGTAACTCCATTTAGACGAGACATTTCCTCCTCAGTTCCCAGGCTCTACCTATCCTGATTCATTCGCCTAAGGAATCCACTTGGTCCCTGTAGGAATTTGGATTGGCAACTCTTGAATTAAAGTCTAATCCAGTGGTAACAGTTCACCCATGGAGTCAGATAACCTGGCTTCGAATCTGGGAGCCACCCTTATGGCTGAGTGGATTTCATTCCCTGCGCCTCGGCTCTTCTACCTATGAGTAGTAACCCTGGAGGGATGTGGTGAGGCATAAGTGAGAAAATCCATATAAAGCACTTAAATGAGTGCCTAGGACAGAGACAACACAGCTGTTTCACCATCATCGTCTTTCCAAAGTGCCACTCTGCATGTACCTTTAACTTACACACACAGAAATGGGGTCACACAGTAAGTGCTGTTGATGGACAGATATTGACCAGCTCCGCTCCTTTCTCTGTATCTGTTTCCTGTCTTAGAAATCAAAAGGGTCGGCCCAGAAGCTTTCTGAGGTCCTTTCCAATTCTGACATTCTGTGACTCCAAGATCCAAGGAGGGCCCCCAGATTCCTTCTTGAGCTTTCAAAGCATTCCCGATGTGTGCTTTAGAGTGGGTCTGGACAGTGTATCTGTCAAGGGGGCTACAGGCAAGCGGGGAGACACGAAGCCAAACTATGAGACAAGCATGGGAACAGCCTTAACCGCAAGCTCTGGCCTTGAACCCATCCAAAGAACACTGATGTGAGCCAACTGTGCATATCTGTTGATGAACCTTCCCAGAAAATGATGTTCTAGAACCCTCCACAGCCACATGACCTCCAGCACCAACATCAGCCATCCAGGACTCTCGGTGGCTAGCAAAAGGACCTCCAGCCCATGCTGAATGCTAGGGTTTGTATTTTTATCTTGTCCTGCAGGCTGCCTCGCCTTGAGCAATGCTGTGTGGTGACAGAGATATTATCACCCTAAGCTAAAATATTCACCAATAATGAGACAATGAAAACAGTTGCTAGAAATCTGTGCAGTGAATGCAGAGGAAGCAAACTCTGTTAATTATTCAGGAAATCCTCTTCATAAATTCATTAAGATTTCTGCAAATGAGTCAGTATTTGATTTAAAAAAAAAAAAAAAAAAATCCTGGGAACTCAGCCCAAGCAGTAGAGTAGGTACAGGCTTGAACAAGTTCAGGAAACAGACAGCCTTGGACGTTCAGCCCCATGACCTTAAACAAGTCTGTGCCCCCTCAAAACTTCTGTCACCTGTCTACAAAGTGGGGGTGCTAATACTAACCTGTGGTGTTGGGAAGGTGGAACTAACAGGATGCATGCTGTGTACTTAACAAAGGATCTGGCACGTGAGCCCTTAATGCAAGTTATGAACAGGGTGACTTCACTGTAGCTTTGTCATTAAACATCCCTGTGAATCGCTCTAAGGAGAGGGCAGAGTCTCAAGGCTATTCATGTTTGAATGAAGGTGCTGGAAAGAGACAGTGGCGTGAGGGATCCTGCATGCCTCATATCAAGATACGTGTGAACACAAGGAAACATGGCTTCAGTGTTGCAGCTGCTTCTGATTTTTCAAGATAAATTTTAAAAGCATAATATTGATGTGAAACCTCCTGATTTTTAAATGTTAACATTAAACAATGCCTGTTTGGCTTCTGTGAAACAGACTCTAACTCTTCATATCATGAAAGACAACATGACTTTATTAAGGTATAATAGAAGCTTGTTTCTGTCTTATATAAAGGTCTAGGTAAGTGGTTGAGAGCTAGTAGGACACTTCTTGGTGTTGGGATCCCAAGTACCTTCTCTTTGGTTGCTCTGCCACCATAAACATGAGACTTCCCTCTCGTGGTCCAAGATGGCTGCCCTGGATTCTACCATTATATGCACATTCCAGCCAGCAGGAAAGGAAAAGCAGTGGAAGGCAGGCACCTGTTTTTAAAGATATAACCTGGAAATCACAAATATTACCTCCACTGACATCTCAGTGTCTAGTGCCTTGCCACAAAGCTGTATCTATCTGACAGAGGCTGGGAAGTGTAGTCTGTATTCTGAGGGGTCAAATACCAAGAAACAGGAGATCTATGAGTGAAAGAAAAAAGAAACAGCTGCAACGAGTAATTCAGACTTAAGAAAAACGCTATGACAACCAAGCAAAATACAGTCACGGGCCATTTTGGAGCAAAAAAAGAACCATTCTCTACTGAGGATGTGATAAGAGAGTGTCCTCATAATAAAATGTCCTGTGTGTTAAAACTACTGCCGCCTTCAACATCAAAATAGGTTCACTCCATGCATGGATGTGGTGTTAGGTGCTAAACATACATACATTTCCGCTGACTCTGAAAACAACCCTGCAAGGTAGACACCATCGTCACCTTTAATTGGCAGTGGGAACAGAGGTCAGAAGGGGAGAGGGGATGTGGCCAAGTTAACAGGTTCATAAGTGGCTGAAGAGACAATCCCATCTCAGGCCTGTCTGCCCCCAGCGCCTTTTGTGGTACTCTGTGCTTGAATACAGCTGGCACTGACCTTCCTCTCCACTCCCCATTCTGCATCATTCTCCATCTTGTGCGAAGGAGGAACTCGGAGCCACAGTGTCACAACCTGGACTCCAGAGCCCCAGTGTAGAGCCGGTCAAAGACAGCCCGGGACCCATTCTGACTTCTGGCCTTTCCCGTTGTTCTTTGATCTTTGTTTTCATAAGTTACAAATTCCTCCACCTACTTATATTTTTAAAAGAAGGGGAGCGGGGGGAGAGAGAGAGAGAGAGAGAGCGCAAAATAATGACTTCTTAGCCGGAACTGCTTTTCTTCAAAATCACGAATAATTGTTTTCCTGCTCTGTCTGGGAAGGCATTCTCCTCTCATCTTTTGCCCAGGACTTGGCAATCCACTTTCCATCTTCCCTTCTCTTGTCTTTCTTCGGCATCCACGTTCCGTGCAATCCATCATCAGAGCCATTACCCTCCTCCTGATCAAGGGTGGAATGGAAAAAACTCCCTCTCCCTTCAACACCTACCACCAGCTCTTTGATTTGCCGGGCGTGGGCAGCAGGAAAGTTTCCGGCGGATGACCTCAGACCCTCTCCATAGGAAGCCCCACCAGCAGCTCATCACCATCAGTCTGCAAAGTGAGAACTCAAGTCAGGCTCTTTGGAAACAGTCAGCAAATGGCTTCTAGTTCACTCAGTTCAGAAAAGCTTTTCTTTATTCCCCTTTTGTATGGGATTTGGTGAGTGGGGGGTTCTAATAGCTGCTCACTACATACCTCCAGCCACCCGCTGGGCTTGCCAGTGTTCTGTGCAACATGCCCTGCATCATAGGTTTCAATAAAAACAAACTCTGCACGTTTAAAAAATCAAAATAAAGTAAGTCAGAGATTCACTCAGCTGGCCAGTAAATCAGGGCAGGATTTCTCTCATTCATTCTCTATTCTGCTGAAATTTGGTGCCGGATGATTCTGTGTTGTGGGGTTTTCCTGCACCTAGTAGGATGTTTATCAGCATCTCTGGCCTCTACTCACCAGATGCCGGTAACACCCCCCACACACATCAAGTTGTGTCAACCAAAATGCTTCCAGACATTGCCACATATCCCCAGGTGGAGAAGCGCTGCTATCTGTGCAAGTTAATGAAGAGGCTAGGACCTCAGCCTGTATAGGGGCACCTCTTGTCCCTGCTCCTCATCAGCTGTGTGACCTGGAAAGTAACATCACGTTTCTGAAACTCAGTCTTTGTGCCTATGAAACGGACAGAATAATCAAATCTATTTCATGAGGTTGTTGGGAGTATTCACTGCTATCGTGTTTGTAAAATGCCCAGAATGGCTTCAGGCCCTTTGTAAGCAGGAAAGGAAAGCTGGCTTGGATGAACATTGGCTATTGGTACTGAGCTAACAAAACAGCTATGAGGACCAGAGAAGGGCCCCTGACCCCTTCTCCAGCCTCTTTTCTCACCTTTCCATGACTCCAATTTTGTGTTCTGGCAATGTCAAATTCCTTCTAGTTTCCCTCATGCAACATGTTCTGACTGGACCCCCATACTCCTATTCATGGTGCTCTTCCAGTACGAATTCCCGCCCCCGCGTCCTGTCTTCATGGTTAACATATATTCAACCTAAAACTCAACTGAGAGGTCACCTCCTCCAGGAAGCCATTCATGATTGCCTATTTACTTTTCCCAAGCTGAGGCACATCCCATCCCCAGTGACCTAGGGAGTCTTAGTTTATCTTTAATTGGATTTTTCAATAATTTAAATGTTTTACTGTCTTCACCAGTAGGTAGTGCCCTCCATAAAGGAAGTGCTTGTGTCATATGCATCTTTGAATCCTTAGGATTCAGCTTGGGATTGTACACTGAAACTGCTGAAACACCTCTCAGAGTAGACAAGGAAGGAAAGGACAGACAAGGGAGGTGGGGTGGGGAAGGAGGGAGAAAGAAATGGTGAGTGAAGCACACAGCACAGTGCCCTGAGGGGGAAAAACGCAGCGTTTGAATCAATAGTAGGTACTTTAGGCTGGGCAGTGGATCAGGCCTGTAATCTCAGCACTTTGGGAAGCCAAGGCAAGTGGATCACTTGAGGTCAGGAGCTCGAGACTAGCCTGTCCAACACGGTGAAACCCTGTCTTCTACCAAAAATATAAAAATTGGCCAGGCTTGGTGGTGTGTGCCTGTAATCCCAGCTACTCAGGAGGCTGAGGCAAGAGAATTGCTTGAACCTGGGAGGCGGAGGTTGCAGTGAGCTGAGATTGTGCCAGTGCACTCTAGCCTGGGTGACATAAGCGAGACTCCATCTCAAAAAAGAAAAAAAATATATATATATGTGTGTGTGTGTGTGTGTGTACATATATGTGTGTATATACATACACACACACACACACACACACATATATAGTGGCTACTTAAAAAAATGTTTTGTGTTTGGTATATTTAGTTGTTCTTACTGCCGCTGCTGATTTACTCTCACTATTACTAACCAAAGAGCAGGGCTAAGTCTGCAAAGAAAGATACCTTCCCTTTTCAAAGACAAGGTTAGTGTCTTCACAAATAAAGCATCTGATACATTCGTCTGATACATTAGATACAAACTGTGGCTAATAGTTTGCCCCATTTTCCCAGTTTTCTCTTGATTGTGTTGATTGACTCAACAACGACTCAGCTTCTGATTCAGAGATGAACCGAAGAAGGTCTTGCCCTCACGGGGCTGAGAGTCTAGATGGAGAGACATTCGTAGGGAGCTGTGTAATGTCAGCAGAGACGTGTCATAGGAAGACTGATGAAGCAGACGATGGAGAGAGTTGGTTGAGTTGGTTGCTATTTAAAAGGGGTTGTCTAGGAAGAGTCTTTGATAAAGCAACTGAATAAAGAGCTGAAGGTAGTAAGTGTTAAGACCAAAGGATCGTTATAGGAGATCCAACCACCTCCCTCTAAATGGTAGTTCTTGGAGTGCTGTGTATAAACCTCAGAGTCTTTGCAGAAAGGAGATAACTATTTGGGAGTTGCGTGTATCAACATGTTCCAGAATATTTCCAGAATACATAGGATGTTGGTGGAAGCCACCTGAAGATAGGACAGTCTGTTGATTCTGGCAGAATAGATAAATAATATTTACTGTCTTTACTCTAGAACTCTCTAGAACTTTTAGTAGATTAATACACATTGCAGATCTCCAAGTGGGAACAAGAGCATTTAGTATTTCCCTAACAGAACTCCTTATTCAAGAAGCATATTGTAGCTGGGCACGGTGGCTGACTCTTGTAATCCCAACACTTTGAGAGGCTGAGGTGGGCGGATCACCTGAGATCAGAAGTTTGATACTAGCCTGGCCAACATTGTGAAACTGTGTCTCCACTAAAAATACAAAAATTAGCAGGGTGTGGTGGTGGGCACCTGTAATCCCAGCTACTCGGAAGGCTGAGGCAGGAGAACTGCTTGAACTTAGGAGGTGGAGGTTGCAGTGAGCTGAGATTGTGCCACTGCACTCCAGCCTGGGCAATGGGAGCAAGACTGCATCTCAAAAAAATGTATTGTACCACTTCATTCAGAGGAATGAATGTATTTTGGTAAAATGACTTTCGAGTAGGTACCAAATCTAAAGAAATGTTCTTATCATAATACTCTGTCACACACACACACACACACACACACACACACACACACAATTCAGTTGTTTCTGGTGGATTTGCATTGGAGTCCTGTAAGTATTCAAGCTCTTTCACTGCAGAGAACTAAAGAAAACATCAAGATATCAAGTAGTTTTATTTATTTATTCCATAATATTTTCTGGAACGTGTTGGCTTGTCTGACTGACTTATAGGCCTTGCCACCTGGCAAAAATCATTTCAAATTATTTGAAAAACAGCCACAGAAGTGGAGAGTATCAAGAACATGGGCTACGACTCCACAAGGCTGGACTCACATGTAAGTCCTGCCAAGTTCTCACAAGAGTCTCTGTTTATGTTGCTTCTAAGATGGGGTCCAGCTGCAGGACAGATTTTTTATTTTAATCAAAAGAAAGGTGCGAACCCATAGAAGGAACCTTTGCAGGAGAAAGAAACAATTGTAGATGGATGTGAAACCGAGGCAGCTGTTGCTTCACGTAGATAATGTGCCCATTACCTTTTGGAAAAAAATTAAACATTTTTAAGTGGATTAAGATACACGTAACATGCAGTTTATCATCTGGAACATTGCTGAGTGTACAGTTTAGAAGTGTCATGTATATTCACATGGTTGCACCACCAATCTCCAGAACTTTTCATCTAGCAAAACTAAAGCTCTATACCCATTAAATGACAATTCCCCATTGTCTCCTGCTCCCCAGATCCTGGCAACCACTATTCTGTTTTCTGCTTCTAATAACTTGACTATTTTAGGTACCTCATGGACATGGAATCATGCCATAGTTGTCTTTTTGTGACTGACTTATTTCATTTAGCACAGGGGTCCTCAACCCCTGGATTGTGGGTCGCGGCTAGTCCGTTGCCTGTTAGGAACTGAGCTGCACAGCAGGAAGTGAGTGGAGGACCAGCAAGTGTGACTGCCTGAGACCCACCTCCTGCGTCATCAGCAGCGGCATTAGATTCTCATAGAAGTGTGAACTCTATTGTGAACTGTGCATGTGAGGGATCTAAGTTCTGTGCTCCTTATGAAGATTGAATGCCTGACGATCTAAGGCGGAACAGTGTCATCCCAGACCTCCTTCCTCCCCTGAGCCATCAGTCCATGGAAAAATTGTCTTTCATGAAACCAGTCCCTGGGCCTAAAAGGCTGGGGGACTGCTGACTTAGCATAACATCTTCAAGGTTCTGTGATAATATATATCAGAATTTTTTTTCTTCTTTAACACTAAGGATTATTCCTGTGTTTGCATATACTACATTTTGTTTAGTCATTCATCTCTTGATGGACACATGGATTACTTCCACCTCTTGGCTGTTATGAATAATGCTACTATATATACAGTATACAAGCATATATGGCTGTACAAATATCTCTTAGAGACCTTGCTTTCATCGATTTTGGATATATTCCCCAAAGTGGGATTGTGCCTGTTACATTGCATTTCTCAAAACAGCTCTATTGTGATGTAATTCATATACCATAAAATTCACCTCTTAAGGTATAAAATTCAACAGGGTAGTATGTTCACGGAGTTGTGCAACCATCATCGCAATATCTAATTTAGAACATCTCCATCACCCCAGAAAGAAACTTCATATCCTTTAGCAGTCACACCCCATTCCTCCCTTCCCTGGCCCCTAGGCAACCTCTGGTACACTTTCTGTCTCTATAGATTTACCTATTTGGGGCCTTTCATATACATGGAGTCCACAAATATGATCATTTGTGTCTGGCTTCTTCCACTTAGCATAATACTTTCAAGATTCATTCATGTTGTATCAGTACTTCATTCAGTTGTATTACCAAATAGTGTTTCATGGCATGGATATCCCACATTTTATTGATTCATTCATTGGTTCATTTGTTGATGGGCATTTGGGTTGTTTCTGCCATACCCATTACTTTTGTTCCTTGCCAGTGACTGCATATCTCTAGCCTCATAGCATTTAGAATTTCCCTTTTCTCTATCAAATGTGCTTAGGTTTCAGGGACAAGCAAGGTCCTCTGTGAAAAGGTAGCCCAGAGAACAGTCTAGGTAGCAGACATCAGATTCATTCCCCCACCATCTTATGCCCTCCAAAGAAAAAAAGGAAGAAAAAGAAAACTGTTTCCATTCAGCTTAAAAGCTATGTATGTAGGTATGTGTGTGCGTGTGTGTGTGTATATATATATATATTCTCGATATCTAATGGAAGAGACTTGTGCTCTTTAGGGAAATCAATAGGAGGGATAACAACCGATTATACTATGAGAAAGAAAATTTTAAAAGACTCTTTGGAAATAGCACATACATAAAACATTTTTGAACTATCTGCAAATGCAGAAATTATGCCTCAATGCAAGGGATCCATGCCAAAGTAAAAGTCTGCTCAGGCTTTTATGAATTTCAGTGTTAGTGGCAAGTTGATCACTCCAGTGTCTTTGAAAGCCACTGTATTTGTCCCATGTTGTCCATTGCCATGAGAGAAAGGGGCCACCCTATCTAATTAGTGACTGCGCCCTAACTGAACTCATAGTGTTTTCTGTATCACAGTTCTTGACCACGTGTCCAATAGCATTTTGATTTTATTGAATGCCGGATTAAAAGATCCTTAGGGGTTTGGATAACATATCTCCTTGCTCTGGAATTGAAAAGACATTGAAGTCAGATCCGGAGCGAATCGAGGAATGATGTCCAACGAGGTGGCCCCCACGAAAGCCATGTGGGCAATTATCTCATGATTTGAGCAGCCTGACAAACTTCTCCCTTCTCATTCATATTTCACATAGATGCAGCCACGGTCCAACTTTGTTACAAAGAAAGAGAAACTTGTCATTTGTTTGATCATCAGCATGGTGTAAGAATTTGCCTGTCACTTGTTTAGGATAATGGCTGAATTTTTCAGTTTTCAATTGATGCTTGGCAGCTTCGATGTGTTAGATTGCTCTCAAACAACTGAAAGACATCCACACATCCTATCCATTGTGAAGCTCATTTAGCAGATTATTCTAAGACTAAAGTCAGGGAAGATAGTTTGTGCTATGAATCTTTTAAGAAAATATTACACGGTGTGAACAAAAGCAAATCCACAGAACTTTAAAATGTCAGAGCCCAAAGAGAACTTAGAAATCCTTCCACTGAAACATCTGAAAACTCATATGCCCACAGAGTCCAGGCAAGTAACAAGCCAACAGCAAGAGATGTCGATTGAGCCTTCGCCGCCCTAGGAGGGGTTCTGGCCATGATGTGCCAGACTGTATGTTTTTGTAAAATTTGCAGAAGTAAGATGTTTAACTTTAATTCATTAATGGGGCTGTCACTTTCTGACATCCTCCTTTTTTTCTCCCTTATGTTAGGGTGTTAGATGGCACTGGAGTCACCCCAGGAATTTTGTATTCATGGGCCATAGGCACTATTTATTTATAATTTCTCCTGCAGTAATGAAGATGCTACAGACACATTCTATGCATAATTTTGTGTTCTTTTTATTAAAGAAAGATATTTTCCAGCTTTTAAAATTTCAGGATCCACAAAACAAGCAGGTCGGATAGACACTATGGTGAAGTGGAATGTTCATGCTCATTTAAGGGAGGTGATTTGCTTAGTTTCTGACAATTACTGTCCGGTGAGAATTGAAGGGTTTGGTGTGGTCAGTTCTCTCAAGGGAAGCCAGAAATCCAGATTTATTTGTCAAATCTTCTGATTTCAAATTGTTGATAACTAACCGAACACTAATCTGAAGGCTGAATTTGATCTGTGGGCTGTCAGTTTTTATCCTCAGGCTAAATTCAACCCTTGCTATTGATGATGAAAAAAAGCAAATGAACAGGTCTAAAAATAATTAACCCTCTATCCACACCGTTGTCTTCCACAGGTTTTATATTGAAATCATCGAACTGGTTTTCTTATAACCATTCATTGTACATTTCTTGAGTATTAAGTGTGCATTTTAAGTACATTTGGGTTTCCCTCAAGTTCAGCTCTTGATTAAATGAGTCCAAAGTAGTCTACATCCAGGTTCAGAGTCAGGAGAAAGGACTGGATGTGAAATTATCTCACTGTGCCAGGACTCTGAAAACAATTCACTAAAATTTGCAATAATTCAGACAGGGCTTCAGATCCTTATTAAGAGAAAAGTTTCAAAAAGTGGTGTGGGTTTTTATATTTATGGACATGTTATTGTAATTCTGCTGTTAGTTATAATTATTTTGCATGAACTTTGAGTGATTTATAGTACCCAGAGGTAATGAATCCATTCCCCTTTTTACTCCTCCTCTCGTTGGAACACTTTCGTGAGTTTTCTCCACTTCTCAAACTTTTTTTTCAGTTGATATTTCCATGGCTGGACCCTTCTTATCATTGAGGTCTCAACTGACATGTTACCTCTTTAAAAAAATCTTTCCAGAAGATCTTAGCTAAATTCAGCAACTCTCAGCTCTCTATCCCAGGGGCAGATAAACTATGGCTCACAGTTTGAATCCAGCCCACAGCCTGGCTTTGTAAATAAAGTTTTATTGGCGCTCAGCTGCATTCATTTGTTAACCTCCTGTCTATGGCTGTTTTTGTGCTACCCCAGGAGACTTGAGCAGTTGCAACAGAGACAGTGTGGCCTGTGAATCCCAAACTATTTACTATCTGGCCCTTGATGGAAAATGTTTGCTATCCTAAGACTTTTCCATTGCTATTTTATTTTCTTCACAGAAATGATTATCTGAAATTACTTATTTTTTTACTTGTTTGCTTGTTTCTGAATTCTACTCTTAGAATCTGAGCTCTTTAAGAGTTATTTTATCTATACCTAGAACACAGTAAGTACACAATATATTTTGGTTGAGAGAACTTAATAAATTCCATGCTTCAGCCTTTTTTCTTATAGCAGAGAGGGCTCCTAAAGTCTTTCTGTGCAAGTGGGTCCTGAGGATCCTGCTGCTTTTCAGTACTACAGGGAATATCATGCCAAATGTTTGATTGTTTTTGGTTGTGCAAACTGGACCAACTATATACACTGAGACAGGATGCCTAAGTACCAGACCCTTGAAGTGGGTGAGGAAAAGCCAAGATGGGAAACCACTGGAAAACATCACAGTGTGTTGATTCTGTGTATCATTTCGCCCAATGCCCTTGTTGTTATCAAGGGCTAACTCTTATTTGTCAAGTAAAGAAAGACTACTGGTTCAACTGACTTCTAAGTTAGCAAACATTTTGGTTTCTCCCTATTTAGTCAAATAAATGAGTTTCTTTTTCTAAAGCCTCAACTCACCTAAGGACAGAGTTCTTTGTTTTTCTCTGCTTAATTGTATCATCTTCCTCCATACCAACTACACAAACCCCAACACACACTCAGCCGCAGATTGCCATCCCGTGTCCTTGTCACCTCATGCATTTTACCTGCTGGAAATAAATGCTCACACTCTGCCCAATCCCATCTTTCCCTGCACCTGGATTTGCTTCAGAACTCCTTTTGTCTGTTCCTCTCTCTCATGTGCCTGAACTCCTCCGTGACTTAGAATCTCTAGCACGTGATTCAGAACCTTAGGATCTGTCCAGTGGCTTCTTGTCTATTAGTAATTTTTGCTCTCTCAGTGATATGGTTTGGCTGTGTCCCCACCCAAATCTCATCTTGAATTGTAGCTCCCACAATTCCCACGTGTCATGGGAGGGAGCTGGTGGGAGGTCATTGAATCATTGGGGCTGGTTTTTCCTGTACTGTTCTCATGATAGTGAATAAGTCTCATGAGATCTGATGGTTTCATAAAGGGCAGTTCCCCTGCACCGCTCTCTTGGAAGACGTGCCTTTGCTCCTCCTTCATCTTCCACCATGATCGTGAGGCCTCCCCAGCCATGTGGAACTGTGAGTGTGTTAAACCTCTTTTTCTTTGTAAATTACCCAGTCGTGGATATTTCTTCACAGCAGTATGAAAATGGATTAATACACCTAGTACCTTGTAAGCATGCACCATTTTTACTCATATTGATATCTTCCTCTTTTACTCAATTTGTGTTTGACCGAACTTGAGTCTGCAGTACCAGGCCCCTGGCATTGTGCTGGGAGTTACACCAGGCACTAACTAGACCACTGGAATTTCCCAGGAGTCCTAGAACCTTCCTTTGGTAGTCCCCATACTATATAGAAATAAGCCTGTTAAAATGCACCCACTTGCCAGGTTATGTATTTTTTTTTTCTTTTAACAAATCATAATAATTCATTTGCTTTTTATGTTATGTTATTATTTATTATAATCATAACTCCTTTTTATGTCTCAACCAATGCATATTTGGTCATATCCCCAAGGATTTGAAGTCCCTTGAATTATTTAGAGGCCCTAGAGAAGCTGGTATGCCTAATATACCATACCTCAAATACCTACTGTATTTACACTGCTTTAGCAGCCCTGGACACTCGCAGATACAGTGATGAATACGCATAGTTTTTGTCCTCAGGGAGACCAGAGTCCAGGGAGTGGGGTGTAGGTAAGCAGGTGGTAATAGAAAACTGTGAGAAGGTCCATTGTGAAGGACGGGCAAGAGCTAAATAAGATTTGAGGACATGGACAGAAGTGGGGTCAGGAAAGGTCATGGGGGTCCCCTCCCTGAAGGAAGTAATGTCTTAGATCAGTGGTCCCCAACCTTTTTGGTGCCGGGGACCAGTTTTGTGGATGATTTTTCTAGGACTGGAGGTAGGGGGATGGTTTCAGGATGAAACTGTTCCACCTCAGATCATCAGCCTTAAGTTAGAGTCTCGTGAGGAGTGCACAACGTAGATGCCTCACACGTGCAGTTCACAAGAGGGTTCAGGCCCCTACGAGAATCCAGTGTCACTGCAGATCTGACAGGAGGCGCAGCTCAGGCCGTAAGACTCACTGGCCCACCACTCACCTCCTGCTGTGTGGCCTGGTTCTTAACAGGCCACAGATTCATACTGGTACGGGTCTGTAGCCCCAGGGTTGGGGACCTCTGTCTTAGATGGCCTCAAACAATGCAAAGTGGAAGGATCTAACCTGAATTCTGCCTGTCAAAACACAGCCAATTTCCCCCAAGTTAGCCTTGATAAATCTACCTAATCCACAGACTAATTCACCTGAAGTCACAATCATGACAGGCTACAGTTTGTGGAGCCTGGTGCAAAACGAAAAGGCAGGGCCCCTTGCAGAATTTCAAGACAGCAACAGCAGGGCATTCAACCATGCATAGGCCCTTCTGAGCATGGGGCCCTGTCTGACTGCACAGGCCACACCCATGAAACTGACCCTGTTAATTGTTCTAAAAGTGGGGCCATTGTCATTCAAAAGACAGTAAGAGAAAAAATAGCACCATGTACTAAAGCCCCAAGTACATAGCAGATGCTCAACCAAGGTTTGTGGAACGAGGCTGAGTTTCTTTAGTTTATTTTGCTTTTCTTGCAAATAGGCCTGACCAGGTGGCAAATGTCTGTAAGAAAGCAGTTACTTTGTCATTTTCCCTTTCTAGAAGCTCGGCACAGATGCGGAGATCCAGGTCTGGCCTGGGGAAACATGACCATTCTGGCTGCCTTTTGTCTTGGAGATGACTTGGGTATTAATACATATATTCAGTTTGTTTGAAATATATACATGCATTTAAATCTGTATATAAAACCCTTTGGTGGACATTTTCTCCACATCCTATCCTGACAGAAGATGATGATAAACTCATGCTAGGGATTTTTATTAAGGCTCATTGAGTATATTTTCAGAAGCTGCCACACAATGAAATGTATTAAACATTTTTTCCCTGTCTGTAAATGTGAGTAGTCTTGAATTGCCAAGCCAGGTAAAGTGAGTCCATGGATAACTCTTAAATGCATTAAACTCCTAAAAAATATTAGATCCTTCTGCAACAGATGAGGTTTAGTCGTGCAGCTCATTAGCATTTGAACAAATTTGTGAGACTTTTAAGGCATGTTGTTGGATTGAGCTAAGTAGATGAACACAGTGAATTCCAGACCCTAATGGCTCCATTTATCAAGGGAGCAGGTTTTAACATAATGCATAAACCTTTCTCACATGGCCATTTTACTACGCATTTAATTCTATTGCAACATGGTGCTTTGGGCAGAGGAAATGAAAAACTTAAACAAGGTTAACATTCCGAGAAAAGACTAGGAAAAAATCAATACCCCCCTCCCTCCCCAAATAAAAGATGATTTACAAAAATGAAAATCTATATCAATAACAGAGTCTTACAGATGACAAAATATACCAGTGATGGTTTGTGACTAGGACGTGAGCTGCCATTTCTACTGAATTCATATCCAGTGTTAGGGATAATGTTATGAAAATGTTTTAGTGTGATTAGTAAAAGGTTATTAATTGGTTAAAGACCCTCCCACGGCTTTGAGATTTATTTTGAGGACAGCGAATAATTCTATCTCACTTATTTTGTTTCACATTCCTATTGGCTTCGAAATGTTGTCCTTTTTTCTGTTTACATATGCTTAAGAAGAAGAGCTAAAGTAACTGTCTTTCTTCCTACTCAGGAAGACTTGCCAGAATTTAACACTAAAACTTCATCCCTTTAGAATACCCAGTCGTTCAAAAATTTTTTGTTTTGCCTATTAGCGATTTAAAAATACCCTAGCTTCATGACATTCGCAGATGTAGCATTATGGTTTTGTCTATCAAGGAGGCAGCCAAAGGCTAAGGGTTTGTATTGTGCAGGGTGGCATTTATATGTAAAAGTGTGTAATTTTATTAGTGAGCTGCTCAGAGCTACGTCAAATGTAGATTTGTGGTTTCTCTGTTGGGCTACATTGTCGCTGCCTGCCAGTGTAGTTGTAAAGCAATGCACACAAAACAGGTCACTCTTTACAAATGACGTTTGATTCTATATTTACACAGCCATTAAGAAATTAAAGTTAAAACTTTTCATATCTACCTCACTAAATTTTATGAAGGAAAAGATATGCTTTGGTGGATTCATAAATTTAGGGGATTTTGAGGCCTGTAAGTATATCTCCAACAAATGGCAAGGGTCTATGGCAAATAACTCTGATTTCTCAGGAGCTGTTTCCCTGCTACTTACATAGAAAACACTTCACTACTAATACCTAAAACCACCCCATAGTTGCTTATTCTATCCAAACTATTATCCAAAGTTATTTCTTTAAAAAGTTGAGTCTTCCCAATTTCCCTGCCTCCCTAATGAAACTGGTTTTCTGTACAGTGCTAGGCAGGACACAAGTATTAATAGGATAAGTTATGCTAAGTTAGATAGTTGAAACTGGATAGAATTTCCATCACTCAGAAACAGAAATGTAAAGTTGGAGCTTAAGCATGAAGCTTAGCAATTTGTCTTCCATCTTTGGAAAACTCAAAATTATATTTACGTAGTAAAAATGGGTTAAGTAAATAATATCCTGAATATTTGAAGAGTGTTTAAAAGTGTTTTTCGTAAAAGTGAGTAAAAATATTAAAATATCCTTCTACATAAAAGTATCCTTTAAAAGTAATCAAAACCATGGATATCAACAGCCAGATTTTTTACCATATCCAGGCAGCACTCAGGACTCGGCGCAGGTCTCTCTTCCTCAATGAATCCTCTTCCTGGTTTTCCCAGTCTAGGTTGGGTGGTGGTGTTTCATTTCCTTAGTCATTCTATATTCCCATCCATTATCATACTTATTACATATTGCTTCATTGTTTTCTTATCTGTCTCTCAACCCAATGATATGTACCTTACCGGTAGGTACAAGATCTTACTAAAGGTTCCTTTCTTGGTTCTAAGTACAAAATTGACACTGTCGAAACCCAAAGAACATTTGTGAATGAATTAATCAATGAATGACTGAAAGGAACCCTGAAACTTTTTTGAAGCTTCAGATATTTTGAACACCAGAAATGACAAGAAAATAACGGTGAGGCTGGAGAATTTCAATCTTTTCTCTTTTTTGAAGCACATAGAGGAATTCTACTGCCTCTTTCAATAAGAATCAGCAATGTACAGATCACCAGCACATGCATCAGAGACAGTCCATTGTAGGGGCTCAACATATGCTTACTGAGCTAAACCCAAATGCATTTGAACTTCTGCCTAGTAGCTTGTCCAAGGACACCCTGAGTCACTCTAAAAGAGGATCCTAAGAGATGAAAAGGAAAAGATACAAGATTATGAAAACAACATTGCACATCTAGTCTGGACTTCTCTAATCTGCCCAGTGGTGAATCCAGGCAGCAGGTTATGAAGATGCTGGGAGATTTCCTTTGTAGAGTTGTTGAGCCAAACTAGCTTTCTCAACTGTTCATGTTCACGTGTCACCAATCTTGGAACTTTCTTTTATTGACAGGTTGTATCATTTTTCCTATTCTGTTTTTGTGAACTCAACTTAAAACATCATCCAGGAAGGTTCCAGAAAGACTCCAGCCTTCTCAGTGAGATGTCATCCAAATGGCTTGATTCTTTGGATTTGGCACTAAAAAGAGACGTTTTTTTATGTATGATTTAAACTCAAATTCCATTTTGAAATCAACGAATGTGCTTCACCCAACCACCTCAAATCTCGGAGAGATGGCCCACTTGAAATAAAGGTTAACAATCTTCAAGTTTAATTCCCAAGTTTTTCTGAAAATTGCATCATTTTTTATCTTCCCTATGTAAATAAGCAAATCTGGGCAGAAGTTAAAACACACAAGCAAGAATTAGCAAGGCTTTCTTTAAAAAAAAAAAAAAAGATATACGGGCCATATATCTTCCAAGAAATTGCTATGAAGAGATGTGTTTTTATACCGTACCAGGAAGCAGCTGTGGTACAAGAGGAGTGGGAACTTGAACTCTTAAAAGCTGTTTTTAATCTCAACCAAGCCACATCGCCAGTTAACCTCTCTGATTTTGTCATCTCATCTGTAAAATGGAAATTAATTGTGCCTTCCCCACAGGGCCATTATGAGGATAAAATAAGACAATCACCAGGAAACTGCTTGGCAAATTGTAAAGTGCAGTATAAATGTAAGAGATATTAACTACAAACGGTCATATGGGAGGTTTTTGAGCACAAAACAGTAAGCTAGAGAAAATTCTGAGGCAGTGCAAATTCAGAAAGGAAATTATAAAAGTAGGTGTAACCATTCTAATAGTCGTGACAATGTAATTTCAGAAGATGGGTGAGTTACAACATATACCACACAAATGTGTTAATGTTTCTTAAACTTCACAAACCAACCTCTGTTACCTTTCAACTTTTCCTCTGCAGCTTCCTCATCTCCCTCAGCCTTCACAGAATTGAAGAGAGTTAGGGCTTTGCTCGGGATTAGGCTTTGGCTTAAGAGAATGTTGTGGCTGGTTTGATCTTCTATCCAGACCACTAAAACTTACTCCATATCAGCAATAAGGCTGGTTCACTTTCCTATCATTTGTGTGTTTGGTAGGATAGAACTTTTTATTTTAATCAAAAACTCTTCGTTTGCATTCACAACTTGACTACCTGGTTGGCACAAAAGGCCTAGTTTTCAGCCTGTCTCAGCTTTCAACATGCCTTCCTCACTCAGCTTAGTCATTTCAAGCTTTTAATTTAAAGTGAGACATGTGTGCCTCTGCTTTTCACTTGAATACTCAGAAACCAGGGCAGGGTTCTTAATTGGCCCAAATTCCCTAATTTCAGGAAATAGGTAGGGCTGAGGAAAAGGCTCCCTATTTCCAGTTGGTTTGGCACCCCCAAAACAATGACAATAGTAACATCAGAGAACACTGATCAGAGATCATCACAGATATAACAATGAAAAAGTTTGAAATATTGCGAGAATTATCAAAATGTGGCACAGAGACTTGAAGCGAGCACGTGCTTCTGGAAAAAATGGTACTAATAAACTCACTGGATGCAGGCTTGCCACAAACCTTCGATTTGTAAAAAGCCTGAGCATTTTTATAGATTGAAATATCTCTGAAGCACAACAAAGTGAAGCACATTAAAACCAGGCATGCCTGTATATGCACTTAACCATACATTTCCAATACTATGAAATACTCTAAAATTCTACTTTGCCTATATATGTGCACATTTCTGTAGATATTATGCATTTAAATAAACATTAATGCAAAGGAACATATACATAAAATGATTCATAATATAATTTATGGACAATTTAAAGATTTTTTAAGAGTAGATTTTGGACTACAAATAAACTTAACACTTTTCACACTCAATCATTGCAGAAGATGGGAACTGGCAGTATAGTCTAATTACTTAAGTAGGAGTGGTGGACATCACTGTGTTATTTCAGAGCGTATTTCTCATCTTAAGTGAATTGTAAGTGAATAGAAAATGTGTGTGTGTGTGTGTGTGTGTTTGCGTGCATGCATATGCATATGCAAAAATCACAACTGATTTGCCCAGGTACTCAAGTTGAGCACAAAATCACAGGCATGAATATGCAAGGAAATTTGAATGTGTGTTTGTCAGCAACCGAGTATTTGGCAAAGGGGAAAATTAAAATAGATTGCACTTAGAGCTCAAGGAAGGAAGAATAAACACAAATTTACAGGTGAGTGTTAGCAAACAGCATATATATTGAATAGTAGTCTGAAATAGACCCATCTGAACTCGGTGGGGGACTGACATTCTGTTTGTGCTACTGCATATTAGAACTGGAAGCCTCAAGTTATATTTCTCAATAGCGATGCAGCAAATTACTATATCTACATGGCAGGCACTTGGCTCTTAACAGCTGGCAAGATTGAGGGTTATTTGAGGCATTTAAAATAAAAATTTCAGATAAGATCGAATCAGTGTGGTCAATCAGCAAGATAGTCAACAGGTATTTATGACACAACCACTTATCTATATAGATATTTTTAAACGCTGTGCTTGATGGGATCTGAATGGGGAAAAGACCCAAAACATTAGGGGATCTTTGGCTCTGGTTTAGAAGCCCAAATGGTGACAAACAAGGGCTTTGGAGTCACACACACCTGCCGCCAGAACCTGGACACCTCTTACTTTCTAAGTAAACTCCACATTTTATGTGAGGGCTAGGTTCTGAAGCCAGCCCATTAAGCAAAAGTCATGTACAGCCAGAATTATCTTTGAAATTTTCTTATGTCTTCTACCCTTAAGCCTTCTTTATTTTTTTTTCTATTACTGAATTAAGAATGTTTGAACCCCTATGCCATTCGAAGATAGAAATTTAACATCAGCCAAGACATACACACACTACTCGGGAGGCTGAGGCAAGAGGATTTCAGGAGTTTAAGACCAGGAGTTCAAGGTTGCAGTGAGCTATGGAGTGCACCATGCACTTCAGCCTGGGCAACAGAGCAAGACCAGCATCTCTAAAAACTAAATAATTTTTTAAAATAAATAAAAGACATAGAGAAACACACACAGAGACACACACACACACAATTGTGTGCAGCCTTCTCTCATCATTTTTATGCCCACAAAAGTTTGAGAATTGCTGTGCTAATGAAAGGGCCAAAAAGAAAGTCTATATGCAGATGTCTGGACTTATGAACATCCTGCCTTTAAGATATGATACTATCAAATCCCCAGTGTGAGGAGCAGATGGTAAGACTTCTAAAGTGTTCCTGCTTGCCTTCAGGGTTTACTCTACTCACTTATAATAATAAGCCTCTCTGACTTTAATACATGTTAATAGATTTATTTGATGTTTAGAGGATTAAATGAAACAGTGGATGGCAACTTCTTTAAGGGTTAAATTTGAAAATCGGTACGTAAGTTGCATGTGCTTTGTGACAGTTCTTCATTTATGTGATATTTGTCAATGCACTTAACCTCACTGCACCTCATTCGCCTCGTCTGCAGGATGATGCAACACACAATACCTACTTAAAGGAGTTGGTGACACTATAAGTATGATAATGCGCGAAGAGCTGTTGGCAGACTAGTAGCAAGAAATTAAAACATAGTAACTATTTTATTATTATTACAAATTATTGTTGTCGTGGTTGAGATGATTATTATTACTTGCATGCTCTGAAACTTTGGACATGTTACCAGATCTTTCTGTGCTTTAGTCATTCATCTGTCAAAAGGGAGCATGATATCTTTTCCTCCTACCTCAAAGAGCTGCAGAAGGAACAAAAAAAAGACAAGGGGTTGGAAAAGCATGAAAGGTTGTACAAGTAGAAGGTGAAAACGGAATAATGAAACATAATATTCAAATCCCAAGGCACCCGAGTTTCAGGGATG
Organism: Papio anubis; assembly: GCF_008728515.1. Lineage (NCBI taxonomy): Eukaryota > Metazoa > Chordata > Mammalia > Primates > Cercopithecidae > Papio > Papio anubis. Next base: position 80,245,850 of record NC_044991.1, read on the forward strand.
TTGCAAACCAATGCAATCTGCAGAACAAGTCATGTGGCTGAATAGCAACACAGTCGGGACCCAGGCAGATCGTAAATGGTTGGATTTGGCCTGTCCCCACCCCACCCCTGGGGAAACCGCTTAAAAGTGCATGCTCTCTGGAAGGGGGCGTGGACATCTTGCTGTGGAATACACAAGACCCTACGTTCCTCCCAAAAAATTCTACCATGAAGAGTGGCTTTGTGGAGCAGACACGAATATATAGGTCTCCAGCCTACATGGCAAGAAACCTATTGTTATTTTAAATTCTTATTATAAGCACCTTTGCCATTGGTTCACAGAAACGTAATCTCTGTCAAGTAAGGGGGTCTGCGTTAATTCAGTTTCCTGAGATTGTGCCTAAGGGCCAGGGTGTTTACAGACATCCAAGGATGTGGGGTCATGCGTGGTTCTCAGTTATCACCTGTATCCACGCTGACTTCCGCAGGGATGTGCAGTTTCCCTTCCGCTCACTGACTGAGGCTATTCCGGAACTGCTCGGGCTTTCCTAGGAACGTCTCAGGCCCCTTGCTCAGTGGCAGCATGGGAGGTCTCCAGTCTTCTGCGCCTGCGTCCTGGTGCGTGTGGAGGAAGCGGCGGCCTGGGGGAGGTGGAGTTTCTTCACAAGGCATCGGAACAGCGACCTCTTCTGTTCTTGAATCGCCAAACTCAAGGGGAAGAGCTGGTTTGTGCTACCTCCCACCCCCGACTCCACTGAGGCCAAGGATTCAGCCCTGCAAGTAGCAAGTGGAAGTCAGGACGCAGAGCTGCTTCTCCGCATAGAGTCCGAATGGCAAAGACGGGTTCTTCTTCACTGCCCCTCACTCCGCACAATTTTCACAACCCTCTCAATACCCAAGAAGCCTTATCTTCTACGTAAAGGAAGGTGAGAAAATGGAGGTGAAGTGGGCCTCTGGCTATCGCGTTTTGCTCTCCTGAAGCTGTTTCTGGTTTGTGTTTGTTTGTGTTTTGTTTTGAGACAGCCTAGCTCTGTCGCCAGGCTGGAGTGCAGTGGCTCACTGCAACCTCTGCCTCCTGGGTTCAAGTGATTCTCCTGCCTCAGCCTCCCAAGTAGCTGGGATTACAGGCACCCACCACCACGCCCGGCTAATTTTTGTATTTTTAGTAGAGACGGGGTTCCACCATGTTAGCCAGGATGTCTCGATCTCCTGAGCTCGTGATCCGCCCGCCTCGGCCTCCCAAAGTGCTGGGATTACAGGCGTGAGCCACCACGAAGCTATTTTTTTAAATGCTTGGATGTCTGCTTTTGAATTCCCCAAACCAAGACTAAGGCTCCTTGTTCAGGTTTCTCTCCTATGATGCCTCTTCTGAGGCAAGGGCTGCGTCTTTTACAGAGTGGGGTGCAGAAGACGGCTTCAGAAAGTCCCGCTGCAGGAGTGGGACCAACTCCTCCCATTTCAAAAATATTATCCAGCAACAATGTTTAGAACGTTACCCAGAAAGTAAGATTTCTGAAGGAGCTAGGCGTGCCATAGTTGAGTGTGATTCTGCCATAATCTATGTGGTTGACTGAGAACCAGTGAATTGCTTTGGTCCATTTATAACAACGTGAATAGTTTGTCTTATGGTGATAGGCGACCAGTGAGTCCAGATTTGACTCTCTCTTCGATGGCTGATGGTACGTAATTGAAGCAACTGATCCTCCCTCTTGCCCCCCATCACATCCTATTCTGCCACATTCTTAAGGGAGGTGAGAAGTAGCTCTTTATGCTTTGCCATTCTTGAGCAGGTTTTTTTTTTTTATTATGTAAAAAGCAATTATAATTCAGAGAAAAACAACTCAATGTGTGAAATGGTAAAATAATTCTAATGTCACTTGCAGGCTCCAGTTGGGGTCTGCAGAATACATCTTTGTATGCAATATGAATACATGTGCCCAAATTTGAGAATTGTCACTGAAAAATAAACTTTCTCTTTCTAGCCCTCCTAGGCAATGCAGCCACATCCTCATCAGTGCCAAAAATATACATTTAGCACATGTCCATGCCAGCGTCCTGCTCCCAGAATGCACAGTTCTCCCAAGCTGCTTCCAGAGCCTTCTAAAGTACTTTCCCACTCCATCTCTGACCTTCTCTAATTTGGTGGTGTTCATTCTGCAGTCAAATAGATCTTTTGAAAATGCAAATGTGATAAATATGGTCACTTTTGCTCCTTTAAAACTCCTTCCTTCACTGGCAGTTCTGCTGTGGTTCTCTGGGTGTGTTAGTGGCTGCTGGAACAAAGTACCACAAACTGGGTGGCTCAAAATCACAGAAATGTACTGTCTCAGAGCTTCAGAGGCAAGAAGTGCAAAAACAAAGGTGTTAGCAGGGCAGTGCTCCCACCAAAGGCTCTGGAGGACCCTTCCTTGTCTTGCCTCTTCCAGTTTCTTGTGGTGGCCAGCAATCCTTGGCTTGTAGACACATCACTCTAGTATCTGTGTCTGTTGTTACATGGCTTCCCTCCCCTGTGCGTCCGTGTTGTCAGGTGGCATCTCCTCTTTTGGTGTTTGTGTCCAAATTTCCTTTGATTTTTAAGAACACCAGTCACTGGGCAAGGACCAATCCTAAAGACTTCATCTTAACCTGATTATACCTGCAAAGACCCTTCTTCCAAATAACGTCACATTCACAGGTACCACAGGTTAGAACTTCAACACATCTTTTCAGGGGACACAGTTTAACCCATACCCCTGGGTTTATTCAGGTAAATTCCAACACTTTAACATCACCCACACCAGCCTACAGATCCCGAGTCCTGCTTGTCTCTTTGGCTTTAAGTTTTGTTGTTGCCCTTCTCATAATACTTTCGTACTCCAAACTCCACTGGGCTTCTCTGTTTTTTGAATTGCTGTGGCACTTCCCACTTTAGGAAATTTTTTTGCAAGCTATGTATTCTTCCTGAATTGTCTTCCTCTCCTTATTCCCTACTGCGTTACTCTTCTGGCAGAGTCTGCCTTGAGCACCCACACTGAGTCTAGTTGCTTTGTCATCTCCTATAGCTCTTCCATGGCACTGACCACACTTGGCAATCAAGAATTTATTTGTGTGACTGTTTAAGTCATAAGAATCCCACCAGTGTAAGGTACCAGCAAAGGGTCTCTGGCCAGAGTAGGTGCTTAATAAGTAATTATTAAATGAATAAGTATAAGATTTCATAAATGCCAAATTGATTACAGTATGGTTGGTTAAATCCCATAGGACACCCATATGACTTCTAATCTTAAGAAGAATGGTCCTTTTCACCCACTCTTTGGATTTTAGCACCTTGCAACTTAATTTTGGCTTTGAGAGGAATCTATTAGAGATTTTCTGTTGTTGGTGTTCCCATAAAGAACTGAGGCAATGACTGTGATAACTGGATTTAGAAGTCGAACACCTAAGAGCCTCCCTTTAAAAAAATAAAAAGGTAGAATAGAAGAGAAAGGAAAGGAAAAGAAAAACAACTGTGTCGAGTGTGAAGTTGACAGTTCAGGAAAGTACCATGAGCCATTTTATCTCATTTTGTTATTTTTTAACCACTGCACAAATGAGAAGAGCCCATAATTCTCTGTGGAATAATGCATTCATCCTCATTAGTCATCATTCAATTGGGTCTGCTTTGTCTGCACCATGTGCAATGTGAAGAGATACCTTCCCAAGAAGGATAAATGTGTTATCTCATAGTTCACCTACTTTAGAATACCTAATGAGCTGCGCTGGAAGTATATGCTTTTTATCATCACTTGTAGGGGGCAAGACAGGCCCTACTGAAGACCGCTGGACCACGAGTGATTTATGGTGTTTTTTACCCCTCAACTGTTGGGGGAGATGTTCACATGGTTATAATTCCATCTGTCCCATATGCGGCCCCTTTAATTGATGATTTATCCTATTATCTTCCTTTCTGAAAGAAAAAATACCAAGGTTTTACTTGCATCAGTAAAACTACCATCCACCAAAACAGAATCATTATCTAAATCTGAGTATTCTGGGGAAGAGAAACCTAAGGGGAAACAAGTTAACAAAATCCCTTGTTTCCTGAAGGAAACATTAGGAGGTGTTTCCTAATCCTGCCTAGCAAAAGGTCAGTGCTTTGATACACACACACACACACACACACACACACACACACACGCTCAAGTTTCCATGTAACAAGAGAGGAAAAGTAAAGAGACGCCACTGGATGAGGGGAGCCGTTAATACAGTGGGTTTGACAGTTGGATGCTTGAAAAAAAGATGACTTCTTATTAACATGCAATTGTCACCATGTTAATAATGAAATATTGATCTGTTCTTGCTTAATGAAAATCAACTTATTCTAATTTACCCCTGGAAAGAGGACCACTTCAGGTCCCGTTCCAACATCTTTACACTATCCATCTATGTATTGTTCATCGCTAGATTTATTTTTTAGTATGCACCTCTGAGAACCAGGGAGGGGAGAAGGAAATAATGAATGTCAGGTAAACCAAAATTATTTGTCTTTTCTTTTTTTGTTGAAATTCAGTCATCTTATTTAGCAAGAAAAACTTCATGAAAGACCTTAGAACAACATTACGGGATATTCATGATTTTATGATTAAATGATTACAATCTTTTCCAATAAAAATACTGTTATATAAGAAATGCGAACCTTAGAAAATCACTAACACTCCTCATCTAAAGCTTTATTTACAGCTATTTATAACCATATATGCATTACAGTAAGGACTGAGAGAATCCACAAGATTTATCAGTCTTACTCATGGAGAACAATTTTACACAGAGAAACCCTGTCTAATAGCCTATCTTAATTAGCTGCCAATTTTGTGAATTATTTCTGTTTTATAGTCACAGTTTTTCTACTCATTTATTTACCTGAGCTTTCGAAATTATCTGTGAAGCAATCTCTTTTGGATAATAGGGAAAGGAGCCAGTGACTGTGACCCTCTAAAAATGTAGATCATTTTGATTTACAATTTAAAATGTAAATGCTTTGGGGTCAGGGCTCTGCGAAAAGAATAATTCACAAGTGAATACATTACTCCTTCACACTTAAACATTTATTACCAAGAGGCACATACAGTGATGTGTGTGTGTATGTGCGTGTGTATGAATGTGTGTGTGTGTGTGTGTATTTACCAGTGTAGTGGCTTTTATTGTTTCTGTTAGGTGTTGTTGCAGAGAGGTTCACATAAACATTTATATAGGTTTCAGAAAACAGTTGTTACTGAGGAAGAGCCTTTTTCTGTTTACACAAATTCAGAACAAAGAAACATTGCTACAGCTTCCGGTAATTGACATGTGGGCGTGTTCTTCAAGTCACTGACTGGAAGAAGTGAGTGTCTGAGATTTATTTTTGACAGGACTTAAATTACTGGTAGCCTGACACGTTTTTGAACAATTACTAGACACTGAGGTGTTTAAAGTAATGGGTACTATTTGTTTGAGGGATGGGGAAGTTTCAAAACCGTCAGAACGAAACAATTTTCCATTTGATTAGTAAGATGCTAACACTCACATTTATATTACTAAATAGCACATACATAAATGACTCCTCATGTGAGAATTTTTTCTCAGAATAAAAGTCATACTTTAAAAAATATCCCCCCACTTGGTGAACTGGTGAATCATGGAGTTCAAGGGAGGAACAAGCCTCCGTGCTCACTGTCGGCTTTCGCCCCTCTAGTTCTTGAGATCAGTCCCTGAAGTATACAGAGACGGGAGCATTGTCCTGCTTTGTTTCAAGTGTCTTAGAAACTAGGGCTTCATGTTCATTAATTAGTGACTATCTTTCAGGAGCTTCTAAACATTGTTGAACCAGCCATCTGAACTCCGACTGGTAAATTAAAATTCACATTTCACGAGCTGCTCGTGTCCCCAAAAGATAAAGCAACTACAGCTGCCATAATTGGCAACACACTGACGTTTTAAGTTACCCAAAAAGTCAAAGCAGTCATTTTTCTTCCTCCTTCTTTCCTGTTCGTGGGTCTGATGAAGATAAAGGATTGCAAGTAAAAGGATCTTCTTTTCTATTTATTGTGACTTAAAAAGCCAGGCCAGTTTTGGGGGAAGGGTCTATCTCACGGACCTACGTGTTCTTGCTTGTAGTTCTTAAAGCTGTGGGTCAGGAGAACCCAGAGCTGACTTCTGTGATCCCTCACAGGTGACACGGGTTTTATTGCTTATCCAAGATCTTTTTCCTCTCCCCTGGGTCCAGGGACGTCCGTGAAGTCATGTCCTCTGAATACCCCTGGAGAGTAGTACTGTGTGTATCTGTCTATAAAAAATCTCTTTTGCTTGTTTTACTGGAGACACTGAGGGCTTTGGATTGTCCTTGTCTCAACCAGGGATGATCTTGTACTGCCCCAGCTCCCCTACCCAGGGCGGCATTTTGCAGTTTGCAGAGTCATTTTTGGTGGTCAAAACAGATGGGAGCTTTTACTGTCAGCTTGTGGGGTGAAGACCAGAAATACTGCTAAACATCCCATAATGCACAGGGCAGCCCCACAGCAGAGAATTATCTGGCCCCAAATGTCAGTCGCATGGAGGTTGGGGAACCCCCGTGGAATATTCTGTGCTATGCTGTAGTAGCTGGGGTTTGTTCCCCTAACCTACACATCCAAACAGAAAAGCATCGGGGATGTTAAGTTGGGTTGGAGCCGAAGTAGTTTGGGAAATTCTTTTGTTTCTGTGAGATTAAGGACACTTCTTGAAAGGGATGCATCCCATGTTTCTGACTTCTTTAAGGGAACATGGTATACAAATATAAGTGCAAAGAGTATTTTCAGGGTATACCACAAAATCATAATAATCCAGCAATATCAATTACCACTGGGGGGTAAGGGGTCCTACTATGTGTCTCTCTTAGAAATAATAAAAATATTCGTTTACTGAATGCTCACAGCTGCTCTGTAGCCCTGCTCCTCTCCCTTTTCATTTTGTAAGCTTGGACAGTAAAATCGTCCTTCCTAGTCTCCTCATTCCTCATCGCAATATGAAAGAGGTGAATCTAAATAATGTCTTATTTCCATTCTATTTGTAAGAGCCCATAAAATTGATAAACTACTTACAGATTGTAATTAATATGATTAAAAGTAACTGATTTGGCTTCATTTTCTCCTTCTCATTTGGGTGTTTTGACACCATCCCTGGAAAGTTTTCCAAGACTCCTCTGAGAAGTCCATTTTTGGAACCTAGAAAGTATGGGAATAGAGTCTGTGAGACTAGACATTTCCTCACTGTTTACTGGGAGGTCAAGGCAGGTAACTTCACTAGAATGGGATCAACCATTAGCCTTGAAAACAGTAAAGGCATACAATTCTGCCCATCCACCCATCAACCCATTCATTCAATCCTCCATTCCTTCATCCATCTATCCATCCTTAATCCATTCATCCATCCTTCCATTCCTTCATCCATCTATCCCTCCATCCATTCATCCCTTAATCCATTCGGCCCATCCTCTGTTCAAGCGACGATGATCTGATCGACGATCGCCGATGATGCCGACGACGCCGATCGACGGATCGACGACGACGCTGATGATGATTGATTTATCGATCGCTGATGACGATCGATCGACGATCTTTTCGATGACGCCGATCGATCGACGGACGATTTATCGACGCTGATGACGATGATCTTCGACTGACGATCTTCTTTCGATGATCGATCGATTCTTTTCGACGATCGACGATCGATCGACGATCGATCGATCGACCATCCCTTAATCTATTCATCCATTCCTTCATTCCTTCATCCATCCGTCCATCCATTCATCCATTTCTCTATTCTTCCATTTACACATATGGATAGAGACACATCTGAAATATAATTAACTGAAGGTTAGAGTTATTTCTAGATGCTGGGCTATTGAATGATTTTAAAACTTTCTTCTTTATAATTTTCTCTATTACTTAAATACAGTAAGTATGAGTCATTTAACAATGAAATTATTATTTTTTAAAAGGAAGAGGATGATATGGAATGAGCTAATGGATGCTTTTCAACAGTCCAGGAACACTGTTTTGATAATTGAAAAGAGTGGTTCTCATCTTCTATTAACTCCATTCTGTCAAGTTAAAAAAAAAAAAAAAAAAACTGGTCTATTTTCAGTTTTAGGTCTGGGTTGATTGATGTACCTTTTTCACTTTGAGACATGCATGTTTAATTATAGTTTTCCACTGACCTCAGTGTTTGTTACTTATACTGTACATTAGCTAAAAGTAGACACTATTAATTATACAGATTTGTTTCAGGATTTCTTGGGGGTAGGATTTTGCTACATACTTTGGGATGTCCAGTGATGTGTGAGGTGCTTCCATACTTTCGAATTTCAAATTTCAAGGATCTGCAGCCTGGCTGCAGTGAAAAGAAACTAAAAAACTGACTTTGCAATTCTAGGGTTGTAAAAGACATGTATACACAACTGTCTCTCACCTTCATGACGTTCTTGGTGAACTCTTACGTATCTTTTAAACTGCTGTTCAGATGTCACCTCCTCAATGGGACCCTCATTGACCACTTCCTTGCGAAGTTAGAGGATTCTTCCTTTGAGTAAAAAGTTAAATGTTTCCCTTTCTTCTCACAATACCCTGTATTGTACTCAGAAATAGAAGCGGCCACATTGCTGAAATTATGTCTTAAGTATCAGTCCTTTCTACTGGATTTTGAATTTCCAGAGGGCTAGGACCAGGATTCATGGGTCTTTGTGTTCTTACAGTGCCTCAGTTGCTCCCCAGGAAGTGGACTGGCCAGAATACAAGTCAGTATGAGACGGGTGCAGTACAAAGTGTAGAAATCCAACAAATGTGTAAAAGGTAAAGGCAAAACTAGATTTTTTTTAAGCTTATGATTGTTGGAAAGTTCAAGTATACACAGACTAAACAGCCGGACAAAACTTGCAAAACAATGAAGAAAGGAAAGAAAATAGTGGTTGCTATGTCTGAGTTTCAGGGACTTATAATAAAGGACTATTCAGATTAAGAAAAGGCTTCTTGGAAACTATAGATACTAATTACTTTTGTAAAGAAAAATTCAGGCACACCTACTCTGTGCCAGGGAAGGTGCTGAAGGAACTAGCATGTGTATTACTTGTTTCTCAACAGAGATGGTATGATTAGTCCCATTTAACAGATGAAGCAATTGAGGCTGAGAGGGGCAAATGACTTACTTGAGGTCATCCAGCTCATCAGAAAGAACCCCACCCTCCCAAGGTATTTGGCCTTGCAGGTCAGTGTTTTTCCTACTCAACCACAGCTGTTTTATGTCCTCTTTTGTCGCTGACGTTTCCTCCATGTGGAAAGCTTTGAAAGTGCTCCAGTCACATTTTGAAATTTCATGACAAAAAATTGAATGTCATCCAAAGCATAGTTGAGGGTTTAAACATCCCTGTCAATCCTGGCTGTCATCACCAGAAGATTTTTATCCCAACGATAGATCATTGTGATGTGCTTGGCCTAAAGGGCCCTGGGCTGTTATAATGAGTAAGATTGGAATCTACTGAGTAATGCAAATAAATAAAAAAGAGACAGGTAGTCTCAGACTTTTTCATTATTGCCTTCTTTGCTGTGAAGCTCATGGACTGCTCTGCGTAAAGGATCTTTCTTTTTACCATTTTAATAACCTGTGCAATGGGATTAAGAAAGATCTTGGGTTTTTCATTCAACAGATATTTGCATCATTAAAATGCTTACTGTTTTTGAGGACATAAGTGACTGTACTGGAATGGTAGTAGGAAAATAGGGACACGAAAGAGATTTGAAGTCATATTATGAAAGCACTGCATGCCAAGCTATAAAAAGAGCGACAAATCAGGGATGCTAGTTTCTGATAGTAACCTGGGCAAACACAGAGAAGGGAGAAGCAAGTGCAAAGCCCTAGATGAAGATGAGTTTGGATAGTATGTTCTAGAAAGAAAGCAGCAGGACAGGCGAGAACTAAGCAAGGCAGAGCGTGATAAGATATGAGAATGAAGGTGGAGGAAGGAAGAAGGTGATCACCAACCCAGGCTGCTAGGAGAGTGAGGGAATTCTTGGGGTGATGGATTTTCAGTTTTTAAACTGGGTGAGTCCGTGGCAAACTGGGACAAGCCAGCCACTGTTGGTGGGAGCCAGGCTCTATTGGGACTGGGGACTGTGGGAAGGAGTTCGGGCTGTACTTTATATGCGATGGGAGAGACCGAATGTGTTTTAAGTGGGCACATTCTCAAGTGTATTCAGTCTGGAGACTGAAACACTGATTCTGTGTTCTTTGGCAAGTCACCCAACCCCTCTTGACCTCGGTTTCCTCATTTCTAGCAAGAGGTGGTTACACCAGATGATCTTCAAGGTTCCTTTCAACTCTGAGACCCTGGGACACTTTTCACTTTGTTCTGTAGACAGAAAAGAGTAGTCAGGGAGTCCTGAGCAAAGGAATAACACAGAGAATTTTTTGAAGGGTTAATCCGGCAGTAGTTTACAAAACTAATCACAGCAAAGAGAGATCTGAAGAAAACAGTTGAGCTCTTACAATGATCCAACCAAGAGATGATGAGAGCCTGGACTGGATGACAGCAGAAAGGATGATGGAAACAGGAAGGAAGGGTGGAGTGATATTAACAAGAAAAAATTGCTGAATTTGCTGGCAAATTGCACATGGCTGATAATGGAGTCACCAAAGTGTAATTTAATTCATTCATTCATTCATTTGTTCCACTTACTGGGGCCCTATTGTGTGCCAGGCACTGGATGTAGGTGGATGAGCAAGTCCTTGCCTTCACGGAGCTCACAATCTAGTGGGGAAACCAATATCAGACTGCACGTTTCAGTTGTGCTTAATGCTATGAAAGAACTGGGCCAGCTTCCATACAAGCGATGCAGAGGTCCTGACCCAGTCTGAAGGTTACTGAAGGCTTACTGAGATGAGTGATATCAAAGTTCACAGCTTAAAAAGAAAAAAAAAAAAAAGCACTAAATTCGGTTGATGGTGGGAGGTGAGGGTGGAGCGGGTCATGGAGTGGAGAAGAACATTTTAGGCACAGGTACCTCATTTGCTGACAACATGAGGCAGGAAGATGTTGCACATTCAATGAACGTAGGAAAACACAGCATGGTGAAGGACTAGATGGAGGATCCTGGAAGGCTGGAAGGAGTTAAATTATAAAAGGGACTTGCAGATGCATAATTCATTTTGGACACAATTCAGAGAGTGATGGGAAGTCATTAAAGAAAGAGTTATAAACAAGACCCTGATGTGCAATTTCAGAGTTTTGCATTTTTGTATCCGGAAGAATCATGGTATTCCTAAGAGAACTGGGGCTTAGAGAGAGTGGAGAGGTAAATTCTGATGGAAAAGCGAAAGAGGGGAAAGGAAAAGTGTGACCAAGGGGAAGTAGTCTCTCAGGTGCTGAAGATACAAGTCTATGAGCTTAGCAGAGATGAGAGGTAAAGATAATGTTCTGGAGGCCGGGCACGTTGGCCCATGCCTGGAATCTCAGCATGTTGGGAGGCTCAGGCAGGCGGATCACTTGAGGTCAGGAGTTCGAGACCAGCCTGGGCAACATGGTGAAACCTCATATCTCCTAAAATACAAGAGAAAAAGAGCATGCTGGCACATGCCTGGAATCCCAGCATTTTGGGAGGCTAAGGCAGGCGGATCACTTGAGGTCAGGAGTTCGAGACCAGCCTGAGCAACATGGTGAAACCTCATATCTCCTAAAATACAAGAGAAAAAGAGCATGCTGGCACGTGCCTGTAATCCCAGCTACTCGGGAGGCTGAGGCAGGAGAACCGCTTGAACCCTGGAGGCCGAGGTTGCAGTGAGCCAAGATTGTGCCACTGGACTGCAGCCTGGACGACAAAGTGAGACTCTACCTCAAAAAAAAAAAAAAAAAAAAAAAAAAAAGATAATACTCTGGGGATCATCTGTACAGTTGGAGCTGTGAGAGTGAATTAGTTTTGTTTGAGAAGGGAGAGTTAGCAAGGGGAGAAAAGATTGACAAGACCAGAGTCTTGGGACCTGTCCACATATTGGAGCAATTCTGGATGATCCAGAGATAGAAAGGCCAACAGAAGGGAGGACGACCCAGGAGGTTTAGGCACATCATACACAGCAGCCAAGCATGAGTCACACAGACAGGGTAGTGGAGGTATCAAATACTGCACAAAGGTCAAAGAAAAACAAAGCCTGACAAAAGGCCAGTCAGTGTGGCAATTAATAGATCATTCGTTATCGCTGAAAAGGAGGTTGGTGACTAATGTTTGGATTACATCACCTTGGACAAAATTAATAACAAATTTCCTGATAGTCACTTGCAAAGATGCAATGGAAATTGGCTGCTCACTCTCCCTGTCTGTTCTGAAATTTCTTAACTTTGTGAACACTCTAATCTCCTCTGAGTACTGCAGCAGAAAATTGAAATGTGCCCTGTGTACAATGTGGGTGAGTTTCTGTTACCCAAACCCTTGCCTTTTAGATGTTTAGAATGTCAACTTCTCCAATTTACTGAATGCGTAGGCAGAGTTTGCATGACTGTTTCTGAGAGTGAATCTATTGGAAAGGAGGGAGAATGACATGAGAAGAGCTTCTATCAATCACTAATCCAGCTTTAGGCTGCAAAATCTGTGTGTTCATGCTAAGAAAGGGAGATTTCCTGAAGTCAAAGATCTAAACCCAAAATCTAAAAACATATGAGTAAAGAGTTTTGCTCTTAGGGGGATTACTCAGAATAGAGAAAATAATGTGGATTTAACCATTTCATGACAACTTTTTTTTCTATTCCTTTGAATGAACACCTAGACATTTTTTAAGTTAAAATTTTGAGTAAGACTTGTTCATTGTAGAAAATTTGCCAAGTCCAAGAACTGCAGTATGCCTGACACCTAATAAACACTCATTAAATATTTCTTGAAAAAAGACATGAAAGGGTACAAGATAAAATGGGATTAGAGGGATTCTGGCATATTCGGGATCATGTTAACACTTTCAGATGTGGTCTTTGAGCATGGAGGGGTTATTATAGGTTTTTAGTCACAGGCTTACATCATACATTACCTTTGAAAAATGCCCTGGCTGCATTCTGCTGGATGTATTGGAGTAGAATGAGGATGGATTCAAGGACAGCAGTGAGGTCGTTATTGTGATAATCAGGTGACAAAAAGGCGGTGGCTTAGACCAGGCTGGCAGCAATAGAGACGTAAAGAAGTGGGTGGATTGAGATAGATTTGGTGGTAAAAATCAATAGAGTTTGACTATATGGTCAATTTAGAGGTACACTGGGAATAATGGAGTCGGGGGAAAGTTTTGGTAAAGGTAAAAATCATAAATTCCATTTGGGAACTGTTAAGTCTGGTGTTCAAGAGATAGGGAGAAGACCATTGGGTACTTATCTGGATTTCAACACAATACCCAGATATATCAACTTCAAAGTCCTAGCAAATAGAACATAATGAACCGCTGGCAGTGGGCGAGCATGTCTAGGGGGAGATTGTTGAGGAAAAAAAACTAAGCCCTGAGAAAGACCAATATCCAACATTGCAAAGGAAAAGTCTGCAAAACAGGAGCTTTTGGAGAGCATGAAAGAATATCAACATAAGGTGATCATCAAAATAGGAAGTAAAGGAGAAGAGAGTGTCTCAAGAGGGAAAAAGTGGTTAGCTCTACCAAGAAGTCAGTAAGGTGCAAGTTGAAAAAATGCACACACTGAACTGAACTTGGCTGAGCTCCTGGGCAAACTTAGCAAAAGCATTTGCAGTAGACCAATGGGAGGAGAAGCCAGACTGGATGGGTTGAAAAATAAATGAGAGATGAGAAACAGAGACAACAGTGTGCATATCTCATGCGGGTTGCCAGACAGTGGTTAACGTAGACAGTGACATGTTCACACTGGAAGAGGTTAATCTGCAGAGCAAGTGCAAAGCCCTCTCAAATCACTGCTATGTATAAGGCATCTTAGCGCTACAGAGACAAAATAATCCTGTGTATTGGGAATACAGAAAGGAAAAAATCAGGAATGCAGAGACTTCAAGTCTTTAGAGGCCAAATTCCAAGGCTTTGGTCTGAGCCAGGTACTATTTCAAACAGCTGGATTATGTGCCAATATGCCTAACGAAGTGAATATCAGCTGGCCCCACACTGGTAATAAAATGATAATAACTCTATAAATAAATGTATTGAGTGCTGACTGTGCCCTCTATCACACTAGCCACTCTACACTCTTTATCTCATTTAATTTTCACAATAGCACCAGCAGATAGCTACTATAGCTACTAGTAACCTTTTTCTTTTCTTTCTTTTTTTTTTTTTTTTTTTTTACAGAAGGGATTCTGAGGTCCACAAAAGTTGAATTGTATGTCCTGGTACACATAGCTTATGAGTGGAGCCATGATTCTGATTGGTCTGACTCCAAAGTTCAACTTAGGTTATTCAGTCTCTTCAAGTTGTTGTTGCCCAATGAAAAGTTGTTGCCTAGCTAACTGGAAATCTGACTGGATTTCCAGACTTGTTCAGCTTACCTAATTTAATAAAAAACATCAAGACCCGAAAAGCAATTATTTAGAATGATTCTAATCTTAAATAAATTAATATTTCCAGAGCTCTTCTGGTACCAGATGCGGAGAGAGCCTTATGTATGTGTTTCCTATTAATTCTTACTGACAGGCTCTGGAGTGAAATTGGTCTGCCCTTCCCTGGTGCTAATCAAACATCGTGAATAGTAACCAATTTTCCCCGCAAGGGCCAGTAAATTTCTGCTTCTTACAGAGTAGTGTTCAACTTGGTCTTAAGGAAGAGGATGGTATTTCCTGCCTTTGTTCTTAATCTCTTTACAGGAAATGATATTGTTGTAGGCAAGGACAAAGGTACAGGTGCACACACTTAACAAATGCATTGAATCCTCTGTTAACATTGCAGGTCAGTTCTTTAGAGCAACAGTCCCCAACCTTTTTGGCACCAGGGATGAGTTTCATGGAAGACAATTTTTCACGGACAAAGGTAGGGGAGATGGATGGTTTCAGGATGAAACTGTTTCACCTCGGATGATCAGGCGTTAGAGTCTCAAAAGGAACGTGCAACCTAGATCCCTCACATACGCAGTTCACAACAGGGTTTGTACTCCTGTGAAAATCTAATGCCCCTGCTGACAGAAGGCAGAGCTTAGGTGGTAATATTCACTCACCCACCGCTCACCTCCCGCTGTTCAGCCCAGTTTCTAACAGGCCAAGGACCTGCACCAGTCCGCGGCCCAGGGGCTGGGGACCCCTGCTTTAGAGTCATATCATTTTTGTTGATCCAGAATAGCAAAGAGATAAACAGCCTAAGTCCACCAGCTATCAGTTTGGGATTTAATCTGACACCAGTTTAATTGAGGCAGCCACGGAGATCAAGGTAAAAATGACACTTCTTAAGGTCCCACTGTGTGGTGACAAACATTAGTAGCTTCTTTAATCTTCATAATGCTGTCAGTTCTGCTATAATACTGCTTTTAAAAATGTTTTGTAGAGACAAGATCTTGCTGTGTCACCCAGGTTAGAGTGCAGTGGCGTGGTCATAGCTCACTGCAGCCTCAAACTGCTGGGCTCAAGTAGTCCTCCTGCCTCAGCCTCCCAACTATCTGGGACTAAAGGCATGTGCTACCACACCCAGCTAAATTTTTTTATTATCTTATTATTTTTTATTTTGTAAAGATGAGGTCTTGCTATGTTACCCAGGCTGGTCTTAAACTCCTGGCATCAAGTGTTCCTGCCTCAACCTCCCAAAGTCCTGAAATTACAGGCCTAAGCCACTGTGCCCAGCCAATGCTTCCTTAAAACATGTAATTTTGCTCCAAAATGGTGGATACATTTTCAGCTTAACACTGAGTTTGCATTTGTGTACATGTGACTTCATCCTTGAGAAACACTGAACACAGAAAACTGCACCCAGCTGAACCAGGCCATGTAGAAATACACAGAAGCAAACACACACGTACCTCCAACATCTACTCACTTCCTTCAGCTGGTATGCTACAAGCCCCACCCACCCACGCACAACTGCTTTTACAGTGCTGTAGGATTTCAGGTAACACTCCTCCCACCGCTTCCAACACCCAATTCCACAGGTCTTTTTTAAGGTAAAATACATATTTATCATGGTGTTTATATGTTTTTTCACCATTTAACCTGTATAAAATGGTGCTACTGTTTGTATTCGGTTCCTGCTTTTTTATTATATGTTACTGACGAGAGCTTTGTTCTCCCAAACCCATTTTCCCCATGGGCTCTGTGGGTTTTATTGTGAAATTTAGAAGACTGTGGTCCTTTTTAGAAACACACAAACACCTTACAGCAGACTGACTGTACATAAGTATGAAACAAATTATGTTTATTCTTTTTTTTTCCTGAGACGGAGTCAGATATTTTTGTTCTTATTCCCATTCCACAAATACGAAAATAGCCCAGAGAAGATGAATAACTTATCCAAGGTCACCCATCACTGACTTTGTATTTGTCTAATTTCATCACTCCCTTCTCTTAACAGACACTTCTAAGTAGCTTCAAAGCACATTGAACTGGACACTTGTTGCAAACCAGCTTCAATGTTTTAAAAATAAACATTTTCCAGAAAGGTCTTCACTCAAGATGACCCACACAACTCTTTGAATGGTCTATGTATTTTTAAATCATGTGGTAATCCCCTTCGTACATACTAAATAAGTCCCATTCTGCTCACATGTTAATAAATTTTTCTCATTTGTGAGAGTTGCTGAATAGAGCAAGTGAATTGTTTTACTCAGTAGGTGGTCGAGCCATAATAAAGAAGCCTTGTGATTAAGTAGAGTTGGAGCCTCTTATCTTTCTCACTGAGTGGGAGGCACCATTAGTAGTAAAAGTAATTACCTGTGTAGAACACGCTGATTGCACCAAGTACCTACTACACGCTACGAAGATAGTCATCTCAATTTTAGAGCTTCTCGAGAGATCTTCATTTGATGTTAATTTTACATTTGAAGCCGAAGTACATTATTTTTGGAAAACATTGTGTTAGCTGGACTAACTCATTTTTAAAGCCTTTCAAAGGACTTCCTGTGCCCTGGTGATTCCCTCACCAATGCCCTTTCTCCAAAATGGCAGCTGCAAAGCTGGCTCAACAAAGGTGGAAATGATAAGCCATCTAAATGTGAAAGAATCTATTTGGCAAGAATTGGTTTTGTGTGGGGGTGAAAAACTTGTGCTTTCATCTATGAAATCACAAAGTCCATTATGGAAGAGTGTTGGCTATTCAAAGCAGTAATTCCTGAGAAATTGTCCATGCCAAATCTTGTTAAATGTTGTATTGGATAGTTTCAGCAAACTTCAAATTCTTCTCTGATGGGAATGTTAGAAACAGCATGTTCCTGATTAGATGGAGGCAAGGCCAGAGCCTTGACACTTAGTGGTGGTAACTCAGAAAGAGTCCTCAGCAGAGGGGTTTTGGAGGCCAGAGGACTCCCCAGCTCCTATCTTTGGCTGAGAAAATGACCACTACTGGCAACCTAACCTTCTGTGTACAAAATGAACAGATTGAATAGGTGTCCCATCTAAGTCCAAATTTTGGTGTAGGTATACAGCTAATCATT
The DNA here is from genome assembly GCF_008728515.1 of Papio anubis. Lineage (NCBI taxonomy): Eukaryota > Metazoa > Chordata > Mammalia > Primates > Cercopithecidae > Papio > Papio anubis. Next base: position 80,263,403 of record NC_044991.1, read on the forward strand.
TATTAGATTTATTAGAATTCTTTATGTGTGTGCATTTACAGTTAGGCATCTGTGCAGTCGTCCAACCAATCAATCACACCATGCCTCTGAGTTTCCCAATTCTCCCTTAAATGTAGCTATCAATGTTATTTTTACTTACAGGACCCCGAAATGTGGCCTTCCTTAGGGAGGTAAATAAGACATCATTTGCAGGCCTGACTTTAGGCTTGTAAATAGTTTTCCAAAGTAATAGGTCTGCAAAAAAATATTCTGAAGCCTCACATTTCTATCGGTTTTATCCATATAGCCAGGGTTGGTGATCCTTTTTTCGCCGCATCTACTTCTTTCATGTTGCTGCTCATATCGGAAAGCCACAAAATGACTATCAGATATGTTCATGTTACCTGATAAAAAGAACAAACAGTTTTCGAAGTCAGACGGATTGGTTCAAATCCTGTTTCTGTCTATTCAGGCTCAAAGCCTAGTCTGTCATTGTTACCAGCTGTGAGACATTCTGCAAATTATTTAACTAATTGAAGCATCAGTTTCCTCATCTATAAATCGGGCATGACAGTAATATTTGCTTCACTGTTATAAAGGCTAAAAGCAAATGAGATAGTACGGAATTCTGTTTCTGTTTTTACTGGAAGGAATTATAAAAACTTCCAGTTTGCAGTGATAACCTTGAAGGAAAGGGAATGTCTGTTTTCTTTTTTTTTTACAACTTTTCTTCGCTTTCTATGTGAATTTTTTTAACTGTAAATATTTATTGCATTTTTTTTTAACTTTTGTCTTTTAACGTCATTTGATTTACCTCGGGTAAAATCATAAGCCTTCTTTATTATTGTTCTTTAAGTTTCTCTGATTTTAAAAAAGCCAAAATATTATTAAAAATTAAATAAGATAATATAGCTAAGATATTTTTCATAATGTTTGCCACAGAATAGACATTAATCAAATTTGTCGTAAGTAATAAGATCACTTCCATAACTACAAAAATTGTATAACCCAGGAAAAGTAAAGAATGACAAAATACATAGCAATTACTCAAAAGATTTTTCATTCCACTTCTTCTGGTTAATTTCAGGTCCTGGAATCAAGAGCAAGTGTTTTTACATTGGTTAAATTGTTTTATAATGAATTGTGAAGAACCCTTGGAATTATTTTTGTGTTGGAATCGTATTGTATTAAAGAGTGTTTGAAGCAATTGGGATATTCAAGTGGACTTAGTTTTGTTGGGGTTTTTTCCACTAAGATTTTTCACTGTTGTGGCATAGTTAAGATTCAACCCAACAATATGTCACTAGCTAAAACTGAATGATGCCGTAATCCATACAGAGGACAAATGACAAATTTGTGGACTAAACTTCTACCTGTTTGGTTAGTGAGGAGCATTCTGATTATAGGTGGGCATTTTTGAGCAAGATTGATTCTTAATTTCATGTTCAATTTTTAAAAATTTATTCACCCTTTCCTCTGTCATTTTCCTTCCTTTCCAACCAAACTTCCTCCCTCCCTCCCTCCCTCCCTCGCTTCCTTCCTTCTTTTGTTAAGCACCTATTCTGTATTTTAAAACCAGTAGTCAAGCTCAGTTCTTACTTTTTTATGCAAATGCCTTTCACCAGGACAAAAAGCAAGGCTTGAACTAACATTTAGCTTTTCTGAAAGCGATTAACTGAGAACATAAGTTGCTGGGTTTTTTCTGTGTAGACATTAATAATCATTTATTAGATTGTTAGGCCTAATTCAAGCCATGTAACCTCACCGGGTCTCAGTTTGCTTTCCTCCAAAATGGGATAATACCTGCTTTATCATATACATGAAGAATTTAGTCCTGTGCTAGTTCACAGTGCATTTGTTAAATAAGAAAAATAGATGCTAGGCGCGGTGGCTCACGCCTGTAATCTCAATACTTTGGGAGGCTGAGATGGGTGGATCACCTGAAGTCAAGAGTTTGAGACCAGCCAGGTCAATATGGTGAAACCTCATCTCTACTAAAAATACAAAAAAAATCAGCTGGGCATGGTGGTGGGCACCTATAATCCCAGCTACTCAGGAGGCTGAGGCAGGAGAATCGCTTGAATCTGGGGGGTGGAGGTTGCAGTGAGCCAAGACTGCGCCACTGAACTCCAGCCTGGGTGACACAGTGAAACTCCATGAAAGAAAAGAGAAGAGAAGAGAGAGAAGAGGAAGGAGGGAAGGAGGGAGGGAGAGAACGAAGGAAGGAAGGAAGGTAGGAAGGAAGGAAAGAAGGAAGGAAGGAGAGATCGATATTTCACTTGAGGGAGGGAGGGAAGGAAGGAGGGAGGGAGGGAGGGAGAGAAGGAAGGAAAGAAGGAAGGAAGGAGGGAGGGAGGGAAGGAAGGAAGGAAGGAAGGAAGGAAGGAAGGAAGGAAGGAAGGACCGACCGATATTTCACTTTAGGTATAACTTTTGCATGTCTTGGAGAATCTGAAATATGACAAATATGACCAGGCTATCAATGGGGAAACACACCGAGGAGGAACTGCATAGTAATAGTGGCTTGGTTCCTAAAGTAAGAAAAACCTCAGGTGTTCAGTGCTGTTATTTATTGAACACTTGTTTACATGCCAGGCCCCTTGTCAATTACTTTGTATGCATTGTACACTAGGTGTTATTTTATTATTCCTATTTTACACATAAGGAAATGAAGGCCCGTGAAAGAGGGCAAGGACTCTCCCCAAGATAAATTACAAAGTTCAGATTTAAACCCAGGTGGTCTAGACCTCATGATCTTAAACACTATGCCCCCAGGATTCAGGGACAGAAAGGTACCTAGCTGCGAAGTCATGCACATTACTGAGTTCAACTTCCTCAAATTCTCCCTGAAGTAATCCCGTGCAGGGCTAACTTCAGCGGTAGTGTTCAGGCATAAGCATCAAACCACAAGCCAGGCAGACTTTCATGAAGGCTTCTCAAAGTTCTCCTCTCCAGCTGTGCTCAACCTCACCTGTGCCTCTCAAGGCCTAGGGTTATTGTGCATGTGGCATGGTCCCCAGCTGTTCCTCATCGTGACTTCTCCATCTGAACCAATCTCTTTGCATGGAGGCCGTGTCTTCTGGTCTCTTGGTAGCTCAGTAGTGGTGGGGTGGGTGCCAGTTGCCCACTGTGAATCTCAATCAAGGTTTCTTTAATTGTAAGGAAGAATAACTCTCTTCAAAGGAAACTAAGCAATAACAACTAAACAGTAACAACAAAAATGTCTAAGGAGGGCCCTGGCATAGACCAGGGAATTGAGGCAAAGGTGGGGTAGAGTGGGATGTTGGAGAGGGTGGAGCCAGGCACCTTATGGACCCAGAAGGTGTAGGTGTTCTGCACCTTCCTTCAGGCTTTCCTTCTCTCAAGATCGCCATATCTCCATTCAGATTTTTGGGCTAATCTCTACCAAAAGCTTGGCTCTCTGTGGGTAGCCTACTTGCAGTCCATTTGTCTCTGATTGAGGTGGAGTCTGTTAGGGCTTGAGGAGGGAGTAGTTCTTGTGGAAGGGAAGGTATGGCTTGAATAGATCATCCCCAAATGTGTCTACCACATTGGTTCTTTGGAAGGTGATTGTTGGAGAAATCTCCTGTCAGGAATGATGTATCATAGGCCAAATAACAACCTCTCCCTGGTGGCCTTACCATAAAATAGAAGTATGGACAGCCCTGTTCATCCTAACAATTCTTTATAGGCAGACTCAATTTGCCTCTGTTAACTGGAACTCATGTGTCCTGAAACCATGTCTTCCCTTTGCATAGTTCTGTGGTTGCTGAGATGCCATGCACAGTGAGGAGTCTCTGCATTTAAGACTTATTTTTTAATGCCAGTTCTCCTTCCAGGAGCTGGGGATATAGCAGTGAACCAATCAAATGTTCTTGCCTAAGAATTCAGGTAAGGGAGAAGGAAAATAAAAAATGAGTATATTAGCTAGCTGGCATGTTAGACCTGAAATGCTAAGGAGAAAACAAAGCCAAGAAGATGGTAGAGGCAGAGGGAGGGGACAGGGTAGAGGGTTTCATGCTAGATAGGATGGCCAAGCATGGCTCTGCTGAGAAAGGCACCTACGAGGAGGAAGTGAGAAAACAAGCCATGTGATGATCTGGAGGAGGAGAATTCATAATACCAGATTCTCACATGGCAGATCTGTTGCCCTTTCTTGAGCAACAGCCTGTCATGAATAGAGAGAAGAATTGAGATCAACCAAAAAAGGGAAATTTTTTTGCCCAGGATCAGATGCTTTTCCAAGTAAACAAGTAGTTACTCCAAGGGATATTTCCAGGAGATTCTTCAACTCCAAAGACCAAATCTGCACATTTCCGTTAGTGTAGAGCTTTCTAAACACAGATAATTGTTTGCACAGTTGGTCAGCTCACACAAATCCCTCGGCAGTTTCTACAGGCATTTATGCATTACACATTTTGGATCCTTGGCCCAAAGTTCTGATGTTTTAGCTCTGACTGTCGGCTCATGAGAACTCAGACTTCTTGATGCAAGCCCTCAGTCTTCACTTTTGAAAGCCCATGGACCAAAGTTTGAATTGCATCATGGGTGTCTCTTCCTCTTTGCTGGGTGCACAGCCTTACTCATAATTGTGCTTCTGATTTGTGTCTGTTAAAAGAAGGATCAGAAACTGAGACTGGCAAGGACTTACAGCTCTCAGTAAAACTCATGGAAAGGACTTTCTTTTTTGATTTGCTTGTGTATATTTTAATGGTGTCTTCGGGCTCTTTAGAGAAAAGTACTAGGTCTATTGATTCAGCCATTGGCAGAGACTTAAATGATGGTGCGTGTTGCTGTGTAGTACCCCTGCTTCTTCTAATTGGATTACATCCAAGGACAGGTAAATTCTTTTGGCATTTGGCTTGACCAGAGGCTTTGTATCTGCCATATTGATAATTGGTCACCTTGGTGATTTTTGGACTAACGCTCCAGGGAGAAACTAAATGACTCTCTCCTCCAGCCTTTTCCCAAGCAGTTCTCTCTACCTGGTATTATTATTATTTTTTAAATTCTCTTAAGCTTTGCCCCCTCTTGGAAGCATTCTATGACCCCATGTCTGTCTTCAAAATGAATTGAGCCACCTGCTGTGTTGTCCCATGAGTATCCTGGGCATAGTTCTGCTCTGGGACTCATCATCTATTGCTGAAATCCTTTTATTTTCTTATCTGTTTCCTACTGAACAGAGAGCTTCTTGATGTCCAGCACTGGGGCTTAATTTGATTCATTTAATACGTTTTTGGCCGGGCGCGGTGGCTCACGCCTGTAATCCCAGCACTTTGGGAGGCCGAGGCGGGCGGATCACGAGGTCAGGAGATCGAGACCATCCTGGCAAACACGGTGAAAGCCCGTTTCTACTAAAAATACAAAAAAATTAGCCGGGTGTGGTGGCAGGCGCCTGTAGTCCCAGCTTCTCGGGAGTCTGAGGCAGGAGAATGGCATGAACCCGAGAGGCGGCGGAGCTTGCAGTGAGCTGAGATCCGGCCACTGCACTCCAGCCTGGGCGACTGAGCGAGACACTGTCTCAAAAAAAAAAAAAAAATAAGTTTTTGTTGGGAACTTACTCTATATGAAGCACTGGATTAAACTCTGGGAACTCAAAAGTGAACAGAATGTACCCAATTCTACTCTCATGGAGTTTATATTATAGTCTCCTGGAGTTAGACAGACATTTAAAAAAAATATCATACAAGAAATTGCAATGACTAATTGTGTTGGGTACTATGCAGGGAAATTCAGGGCCCTTTAAGGGTTCTGTTTGTTTCTGACTTTAAAGCACTAGCAACAAATTGGCATTAACTGATTATGTGATTTGAATGGAATTGAGGGTCTCAGCGTTGGCCTTCCGTCCTGCTGTTGTCAACTCTCCCAAGTTTTTAAATGCCAAGTTGTAGGTGCCTTTGTTCCGCTAAATTGAAAAATTTACCCCCTGTGCAAATGAATAACTAAATTCATATTTTTTGAAGAATTCTATCTAAATGGAGATTTTATGGCTTTCAGAAACCTTTAAAACTTCCCTTTCCCCCATGTGAATTCCACTATAGATTGACGTATGGCATATTTTCAATGTCTGATTTATGCCCAGCAATAACTTAGTTTTCGTAATTAATTGAAGGCTCACTCTGTCTGAGAAAGAGAGTGCTTTGGAATTTCTGAGGCCTGTGGATTCCATCCAGAGTACCACACAGCAATGCAGAGACTCCACTGCTGCTCACCTAGCTAGGAGGCTGCAGCTCTGTTTGTGAAATGTTGCTATTCAGCTTCCAAGTTTATTGGGAGCACTGAGTTCCAAGGATAGCAATTAGGTTGTTCTGCATTCTTCGGCTGGCTCAGGATGCGTGTGCTGAGACTGCACATCATAGCAACGGCTCCTTGACTGCCAGGGAGAACAGTGTGAGAGCTTTCCGTGGCTCATCTCAACCGCCTCCTCCTCGCCCCTGGCGCTCCGCAATCCTCTCTACTCCTCAGTGATACCTTTTTAAATCTCCCCATTATGTTCAACAGCATGTCAGCTGAGAGTTCAGGCTTACGAGATCATGTCCAATAGGCCAGAGTGTCGAAAATAAATGTTAGCTCATAAAACATACGTGGCACATCTATGGGGCCCGAGCAAAGCCCACGCAGAGAAAAAAATATTAAGTGAACTTGTTTAACCCAGCAGTGACAGGTACAGGAATGGGATTTTCTTCTTCTTTTTTTTTCTTTTTTTTTTTTTTTTTTTACCAGAGTTTTTCCAACTTCCAGGCTGGCAAAGAAGTTGTAAAGGGAATGTACATTTTGCACCATAATGGAAGGAGATGAGTAGGGATTTTTCCAAGACTTGGAAAGGTGGTCTTCATAGGTCCATTTATTTATTCAACAAAAACTTTATGAAGTATCTGTTACATGCCAGGCGCTGTGCTTGGCACCTGGGATAACATTGCAACTGAGAAAAGATTTGCCCTTGAGAGAGATCGCAGCCCCTTTGGAGAGACTGACATTAACTATTTAAACACACAAATGTGATTTTTTTCACACAGTGATAATAGCTATGAAGATTCAAAGCTAGATCACAGGATGCACGGCCGTAAGAGAACTTCCTGATAGGGTAACATTTTAGATAAGTCTCAAAGGGTGAGAATAAACTGTCCACATGAAGAACAAGAAAAGAACCTTTCAGTCAATGGAAATAGCAGGTGCCCAGACCCTACTGAGGAAGGCCTGGGGACCACCCAGGAATACTGTGTTAGTCAGGGTTCTCCAGACGGACAGAACTCATAGGACAGATGTATATATAAAGAGGAGTTTATTAGGAGAATTGACTCACACAATTACAAGGTGAAGTCCCATAATAGGTCATCTGCAAGCCGAGGAGCAAAGAAGCCAGTCCATGTCCCGAAACCTCAAAAGTAGGGAAACTGACAGTGCAGTCTTCAGTCTGTGGCGGAAGGCCCGAGAGCCCCTGGCAAACCAGTGGTGTAAGTCTAAGAGTCCAAAAGCTGAAGAACTTGCAGTCTGATGTTTGAGAGCAGGAAGCATCCAGCACAGGAGAAAGATGAAGGCCAGAAGACTCAGCAAATCTGCTCTTTCCATCTTCTCCTGCCTGCTTTATTCTAGCTGTGCTGGAGCTGATTAGATGGTGCCCACCCAGACTGAGGGTGGGTCTGCCTCTCCCAGTCCACTGACTCAAATGTTAATCTCCTTTGTCAGCACCCTCACAGACACCCCCAGAAACAATGCTTGGCGTCCTTCAATCCAATCAAGCTGACACTCGATATTAACTGTCACAAATACCAAGGAGACCATTCTGACTGGGGTTGAGAATAGGCTGGAGAGAGTCAGGGCATGAAGCCGTGGGGGAATAGGTTTGCTGGTATTTGAAAGCCATGAGACGGAGTGAGGCGTTCCTTCCAGTTGAGAGATTTTACGCAGCAGAATTCAGACATGAACTGTGGCCGGGGTTGGAATGGAGGGGCGCCTTGTAAGACTCAGGTGCACCGTTTCCCAGTCTGCCAAAATGGAGCAGCTGACAGCAGCTTGCTGGCGAGGGTCTTCGAGACCACAAGCCCAGGTGAGCTTTGAGATGGCTTCCTCAGCATCTTAAGATAACTCACAGCAATTATTTTGCTGTGGCTTTGCAGAATAAACAAGGGCTTCATCAAGCCTCTGGTTCGAGGTAATAAGTCACTAATGCTGTGTTTGCACACTCCTAAGATTCAAGGCTGTGTGGATCCTTTCTTCAATTTTACTCCCCTTTTTGTTTGCTGTTTTATTTCCAATATGTCATGTTTTTGTATAACAAAACACACATACGGACTTGATACCATTTAATATTTAATTCAAATAATAAAATACTTACCATATCAAATAAAATGTTTACATGTATGAATGTTTATATTCCCTTAGGAGTGTGTTTTGGAGGATGGGTGAAACTCTGATCGTACACAGTGGCATTTTAAGTGGTACACAGATAAACTTCCTAACAATTTAATTGTAATGTATTTATTTTGAGGTGTAATACTTGTATAAAATGAGGACCACATCAATTTGGTAATTCTGTAGCTATTATCGCTAGATTGTCACTGTCAGTTGTGATAGAAAATATACTGTTCAAATACATTTACTTAAGAAGTGTGTTTATGTAAAGCCTGGATAGTAGTACAGGAGATACTTCTATAATGGCAACATTGGTGAAGGAAGTACATCTATGCTAAGCATTATAAAACACAGTCCCCTGAAAGGGATTGTGTAGTCATCAGCCACTTCTCTAGGTTTGTATGCCGCTCCCAGTTTTCACTGGATGTGGGTTGCCCGCTGAGCTTCCAGCAAAGCTACAGATTCAAGTTGCTTTGCTGAAAATATAGTTTAAATAATCTGTAAGATTTACCTACTACTTAAATCCTCCATTTATATTCCGATTTTGCTCATTAGAATGTGCAATATGATTGTATTTTAGATGCAAAGCCATACTATTTCTTGGTAGATCCATTTATTCCCTTATCTTAGATTTTTGAAGATGCAAAAGTATCACAACTCCCTGTCCAAAAGGAAATGAGGCACTGTTGATGCCAATGCAACATTTATACTTAATGTCGATAAAGCACTCCATTATAGTGTAGTTCAGAAATTCAGAGAGTGTGCTAAAAACGCGTGCTTCTGGTCAGCCAAGGTGGCTCATGCCTATAATCTCAGTACTTTGGGAGGCAGAGAGATTAGAGGATCACTAGAAACCAGAAGTTCAAGACCAGCCTGGGCAACATAGCAAGAGCCTGTCTCTACTAAAAATAAAAATAAATTAGCTGGACATGGTGGTACCCACCTGTTGTCCCAGCTACTCGGAAGGCTGACACGGGTGGATTGCTGGAGCCCAGGAGTTGAAGGCTGTAGTGAGCCATGATTGCAGTACTGCACTACAACCTGGGTGACAAAGCAAGGCCCTGTCTCAAAAATAAAACAAGACAAAATAACAACAAAACTGATGCTTCTGTTTGTTTACCAGAGGAGGGTTTCAGAAGAAACTACTGACACAGCATTTGACCATGAGCATCATACTCACAATATTGTTTCCTTATGTGATCGCTCCCATCAATTAGAATTGATATCAATTCCAATCCTATACCTTATAGCTCTATACGAGAGACCTTAGTAGAATTGGAAACCAACGTAGTTACCATTCTATGTTGTCACATCCCTTTGTTGATGTGTAAACTGGGTCAAGTAAGTGTCAACTGAAGCTTCAGCCAGAATTCAATGCCAGGATTCATTCTCTGTCTTAACACTAACTACCAGATGATGTTTTATCAGTCAACTTGAGTCTTTTCATGTTACCTGTTGACTCTGTTCTGTTTGACAAAGAAACTGTGTGGGTTGCTAGTATATTTTTCCCTCAAGACAGCCTAACAAACACGGCATTACCTGTGGGATAAATGTTAGCCATGGGAAAAGCAAACGATATTCCCTGGTATGCTGCTCATTGTCACATGCTATGTCTTTAGTTTCTTCTGAAACCCTTCTTGGAAACATTTGTCTCCCAGTTGTAATTTATATATTGCTGCATCTTTTGAAAAAATTATTTTGAAGCCTTAAGAAAAAATACCACATGAGAACAGAGTGGGAAAGGATCTGAGAAGTGGCATTCATGGTAAAGTATCTTTGTTGCATCATATTGGTTTTGGACCTGCTGCTGCCTAGAAAGAATAGCATAGACCACGGATTGGCAAACTTTTTCTGTAGAAGGGCAGGTGGCATATATGTTCAGTTTTGCAGGTTATATGGTCTCTGCAGTACCTCCTCAGCTGGAAAGCAGCTATAGACTAGGTAAACAAATGGCCAGGATTGTTTCCCAATACATCTTTATTTATAAAACAAGTGGTGAGCTGGATATGGCCCTGGGACTGCAGTTTGCCCTGTGCTGGGGAGCACAGAAGAGAAGCGTTTGACTCTTAGAAACATACAAACCTGAACCACATCCTGGCTCTGATACTTGCCAGCTGTGGGTGCCTGGCCATCTGAAAGCATCTCTCAGCCCATCAGTTTCTACTTAAGTAAAATGGGACTGATTGTACAACCCCTCTAATGGGTTACTGGGAGAATCTAACGAGGAATACTCAGTGATGAACACAGACCTGACACAGTAAGCACACATCCAATGCGAGATGCTATTGTGGCTGCTGTGTTGCTGTGGCTGCCGGGATGGAAGCCCTGCTCCACTCTTCCCCCTCCAGTCTGTTGCCCATAGAGAAGGAAGATTAACATTAACATGGAAATTGATCCAAGTGTCTCTTCTGCTTAAAGCCTTTCTGTGGTTTCCCATGCCTTTCACCGCGGCCTGATCTAGCCCACGCTTCCTTTTCCAACGTGGCGGTGTTGCTCTCCCTCACTCTCGCTGGGTGGGCTCCAGCCATACTGAAGCAGTGCATGGAGCTCTTTTGTGCCTTGGGACATTTACATGCCACTTTCTTTCTTTTCCAGAATGTTCTTTCTTTGGCTTTTCTAAAGGCTGGTGTCTTCTCATTCATTATGTGTTTGCCTAGATGTTACTTCCTCGGAGAAGTCTTTATCAATCTCTCACCAAAACTATTTTCTCTTAACTCTCGGCGAAATTCATCAAGAACCGTGCCTGTCTTATTCACAATTGAAATCACAGTGCTTTGTACAGTGTTCTGGCACATAATAGACACTCAATAAACACACGCTAAATAAAAGAGTAAGTGATTTAATGATTTATGATGATAATCATTATCATCATGAATGAATCTGAAAGCATAGGACCTCAGCGGGGTTTCATCAAACTTCAGCCGTCTTCAGACTACTTCATGATTTTTACCTTATCTAGGTACCATTTTTATTACATATATTTACAATTTTTTACTCCCTGTTTTCACTTAGTTTTTTTTTTTTTAATAAACCAGGGATTGACAAACTACAGCCTCAGGGCCAAATTTGGCCCTCCACCTTTTTTTTGTAAGTAAAGTTTTGTGGAATACAGCCATGCCCAGTTATTACTGTGTGGTCTACAGACGCTTTTACCCTATGGTGGCAAAGTTAGATAGTTGAGTAGAGACGATCTGGCCTGCACATCAGGAAATATTTACTGCTTGGTTCTTTACAGTAAACGTTTGTCAACTGCTGTACCAAGTCATAAAAACCACCAAATCCCATGTTTGATATGCTAGTTATGTTTTTGTTTTCATTTTCATTAAAAACAATCTTGTAACTATTACGATTTTTTAAAAATTATTTACTTAAGGGCCCACTAAAAACATCTTGTCCGCCATCTCTGGTATGTGTGCCACACTTCGGGAACCAGTGCCACGGTAGTCTTTAAACAACATCAGTGACATTCTACACCTGGGTGGAAGTCCAACATGTGGGTCCCTGACTCGGTGCAAGTTAGAACGTTTTCCCCTCCAGAGATCCTTTAGTGACTCCTTTATTTTGGGAAGTGCAATTTTCAAATTTACCCAGTGGTAAATTCATGGGCCTTCCTCCCCACCGTGCTGTACATCTGCCTGGCGTACTCTTGCTAACCTTCCACACAATGTGCTGAGAGTCTGACGTGAACATCTGCATCACGGATGTCATAACAGGTGTCAAAAATGCTACTATGCCCCCAGAACACCGAGACTCTTGATAAGATAGATGAAACCTATGGCTCTCTGTACCTGTGCTTCCAGATATCAGGACTGATGGCTTGTTCTCATGTTATGAATAACCAGTGCCTGTTCTGTTAGATGGCCCTTTGTAAAGAAAATTCTGCCTTCCAGAATTTTCCCCAGATTTACCTGTTGCATCACGAAATCTCTTGTAAATATTGCCAAGAAATTTGCAGATGCCTTATTTTTGTTTTTCAATGAAAGTCATTTGTGTTATTACCTCGAAGTGAAACGTGTATAAGGTAAGCCTCTTCCAGTTGCAGCAGGCAGAAAACCCCACCCAAAATGGCTCAAACAATTAGGCAATTTCCTGGCTCATGCAACTCAAAAGTCTAGGACAGCTGGCTTCAGGTACTGCTGGTTCAAGGCGTTAAATTGTATCACAAAGGCTTTGTTTCTCTCTCTCTATTTCTCTGGGTCACTTTCACTGTGTTGGCTCTATTCTGAGGCAGTCTCTCTCCTCGTGATGACCAGGTGGCTCCAGCAGCCTCAGCTTTATATCTCTCAGGAGTAAGTCCACCCTCACAGAGCTGGCCTCTGTCTCAGAAGTTCTAGGCAATATCTCATGACAGCAAATTGGGTGTGCTGGTGCCAGGCTCAACCAAGAGAAATGGGATGTGCTGGTAAGTCACATTTAGGACATGCAATGCCTGGAGCTGGGGATGGAGCTAGCCACCCCCCTAAGAATCACATGGACTCTAAATGGGGATCTCAAAGCAAGATGAGAAGCTATTATCAGAAGCAGCATGAATAGGTGACAGGGAACAACAACAATGGCAGCACCAATAATCAATTTCTACTACATAAAAAGCCAGCTTGCTCCCAAGGCTTGGTTTTCCATTTCACCTTCTACTGCAGGATTTTCAACCTGAGCACTCTTGACATTTGGTGCCAGATAATTCTTTGTTATGGGGCTGTCTCATGAACTGTAAAATCTTTAGCAACATCCCTGGCTTCTACCCCTCTGATGCCAAGTAGCATCTCCTCTTTACCCCCACCCCAGTTCTGACAACCGAAAATGTCCTCTGGGAGCCAAAATGGCCCCCAGTTGAGAACCACTGCCTACTGTTACAAGTGGAAAGTGGGGAACAGAGGACTGTCACCTCATGATTCACCAGGGAAATAATACTAAAAGGGGAAAGAGCCACTTCTAGGGCTGGGCTTGACAACATTTCAGCATTGGGTTTGAAGCCTTCATTTACTCTCTTTCTCCAATGCACCTGGGGAAGGTTGTCAGAACCCCAAAGGGCCCAGCCAATCCTATCAACAGAAGCAACTGTAGTCTAGGAATGAAGGATCCTAGGGTCAGGAAGTTCTAGGTCTCCCTCCTGTTGACATTAACACTTTTTTTTTTTTTTGAGACAGAGTCTCTCTCTGCTGCACAGGCTGGAGTGCAGTGCTGCAGTCTCGGCTCACTGTGACCTCTGCCTCTTGGATTCAAGTGATTCTCTTGCTTCAGCCTCCCAAATAGCTGAGACTACAGGCACACACCACCATGCCTGGCTAATTTTTTGTATCATTAGTAGAGATAGGGTTTCACCATGTTGGCCAGGCTGGTCTCGAACTCCTGAGCGTAAGTGATCCACCCACCTAAGCCTCCCAAAGTGCTGGGATTACAAGCGTGAGCCACCGCGCGCAGCCTGTATTGTTTTTTAGTACAGGTGTGAGATTTCAGTGATGATGAATGACAACTATTTAGCAAAGGAGCAGGTGTGAGATGATCACTCAATAAATATGAGCTTTAATTTTGTATGTCATTATAGGCATCATCATCATCATTTAAACCATGTTTTCTCGGCCAGGCGCAGTGACTCACTCCTGTAATCCCAGCACTTTGGGAGGCCGAGTGGGGTGGATCACCTGAGGTAAGGAGTCCAAGACTAGCTTGGCCAACATGGTGAAACCCATCTCTACTAAAAATATAAAACTTAGCTGGGCATGGTTGTGGGCACCTATAATCCTAGCTACTTAGGAGGGTGAGGCAGGAGAATCACTTGAAACTGGGAGGCAGAGGTAGCAGTGAGCTGAGATCCCGCCACTGCACTCCAGCCTGGGCGACAAGAGTGAAGCTCTATTAAAACAAAACAAAACAAAAACAACAACAACAACAATAAAAAACAGGTTTTGTCAAGCTCAACAGTATTGACATCATTTGGGGGCAGATTATTCTCTATTGCGGAGGACTGTCCTGTGTGTGGTAGGATGTGTAGCGTCCCCAACATCCACACTGTTGAGTTAGTAGCACTCCCAGTTGTGTCAATCGAAAATGTCTCCAGACATTGCCACACATCCCCTGGGGCAAGAAGGGGGATGGGGTGTGGGACAGGGTGGGGACAAAACTGCCTCTGATTGAGAACCATTGATTTAAACCCACTCAGGGACAGAATGACCATCTGGCACAGTAATAATTCTCTTGCTATGTTTTATTCCCCAAAGCTGGTCCCATGATTTTCCCGATAAAAATAAGAAAGTACTTCCCAACCTGCTTAAGAAAATGTTTGGGGGTATCAAGGCCAGATATAATACCCAGATGACTGTTATTAACAACTCTGATTTCCTGATGCAGAGATGGGGAAGGCATTCCCATCTCCTTTGGCCTTTATCTCTCAGAAATGCTGTCTCAAGACTCCTAGATCACACTTGTTCTATTTCCAGTTTCAATCTGGCCCAAGGGATCCATGCAGCACATCCAGTTAGTTACTTGTGTCCTAATGTTTGGCAACCCGATGAAAAATAATTGCTCTAAACCTTGGCCTGCATGTTCTAATGAAAATGCTTGTTAGAGTTAATGAAAACCGGATGTGAGGGCAATCTGACTGTGACATCTGTCACCCCATTGATTGCCAGGGTTGATTTGGCTGATCTGACTGGCTAGGCGGGTGTCCCCTTCCTCCCTCACTGCTCCATGTGTGTCCCTCCCGAAGCTGCATGCTCGGTTGAAGAGGACGACCATCCCCCATAGAGGAGGACTGGTCTTCGTTCAAGGGTATTCGAGTAGCTGTACTCCCCTGCTAGAACCTCCAGACACACTCAAGGTGCATCAGGTTTAATGAAGGCCATAGGCCAGACCATGAATACTGTGGCATTTTAGATACACAAAAGTGGATATGCAGAAATATGGTATTGCCGATAATGTGGATGTGTACAGTGAGGACCTTCAGTTTTCCCACGTTTGCCTGACACTGAAGTTTCTCATGATCATGAGAAGCTAAGTCCGATTTAGAGTCTGGTAAACTCGGCTCCCACCATTCTCCATTCAAAATCAACAGAATATTGTGGTTATGAGCATAGCATTTGGAGCCAGACAAACTTCAATGGCTACTTAGCAGCTATGTGTGGCTGGCACATCACTGGTACTCAATACATACTGGCTGACTGTTGAACATTCCCCAGCCTCAGCAATAATAATGCATAATGCTTAGTTTATTCATCTTGAGATAAAAACAATACCTATGTCTTGCGTAGTAAATTAGATAATCTTTGTAAGACATTTAGCACAAAGGAAACAGTCAAAAAATTATAGTTACCATATGTAACAAATGTACGAGATTCACAGCCATTTTGTTCATTCTTTATTCATTATTCAACTCATTTTTATTTAGTGCTTACTTTGTGTACTGTGCTAGCAATTAGTAATTCAGCAACTAAAGAGACCTAAATGAGCAATTGCATACTGTTTTCAAGTTAATAATACTGTAAATGTTTAATGTGTAGAGTTTTTTTTATTTTTTTATTTTTTTGGACCCTTTAGGATCCACCATGTGATGAATTATCACAAAAAAATGAACTGTCTCCAATTATTTAACTTTCTCAAAAATTAGCTAGAAATTCAAGGGGGAATTTCCCTCTCAGTTCCTGCCACATCTCCACAGCATTCAATAATATTTTTTAATTTTCTAAAAGAAGTGAAGTTTCCAGGCAAGGCACTGACAAGTCAGTTTAATGGAATTTATTGAAGGCTTATTCCTGATCTATCCCAAGAGTCCCTTGATTTATTTAGTTTATCCCATAGCATAAGAACATGGGCTACATGGATGAGGAATGCAGTCTTAAGGCCAGGGTTATGGTTTTCTGTGTCCTTGGATGGTTACAATTCCCTCTCTTAGCGTATTTTCATATGGTTAAGTCTTAGCATGATTCCATTGCCAATGAGTCTTTGCCTAGGTGCTTGGACCACCTTTGATGCCATCTTGTGGTCCTACTAGTCTCCATAGTGAATGAGTGGTGACCTCCCCCACCACCTCCCAGCTCAGCCTGAGAGGTAATGGAATGATCTTCTGTTGACTAGGCACCAGCAAGGAAGAACGAAGACCCAAACAGGTGCAGGTCCTTTGAGTGAGGGTCAGGTATGAAGGATGCAGCTGCATTCCTCAAAGGCAAGTTTTTCACAGAAGCTTATCTGGAATGTCCCAATTCTCAATTTAATAATAAAAGTCATAAACCCTATTATTATCATCTAGTGATTGCAGAGGGCCCTCCCTGTTGCAATTCTCTTTTCTTAGAATAGTCTACAAGGTCCGACTTGGACTCGACTTCTTGCAGAAAGCCTCCACAATCTCTCATGCCTGAAATAAAAATGGTCCCTCTCTGATCATTTGCTACAACCTAATGTTTCTTCACAATACTTCTTACTGCCTGAAAATATCATGCATATTTTTGTTTACTTATTATATTAGTATGTTTTCACGCTGCTGATAAAGACATACCCAAGACTGGGTAATTTATAAAGAAAAAGAGGTTTAATGGACTCATAGTTCCACATGGCCAGGGAGGCCTCACAATCATGGCAGAAGGCGAAAGGCACGTCTTACATGGCAACAGGCAAGAAAGCATGAGAGCCAAGTGAAAGAGGAAACCCCTTATAAAAACAGATCTCGTGAGACCTATTCACTCATGACAAGAGTATATAGAGGAAACTGCCCCCATGATTCAATTATCTCCCACAAGGTCCCTCCCACAACACATGGGAATTATGGGAGCTACAATTCAAGAGGAGATTTGGGTGGGGACACAGCCAAACCATATCACTTATTTATTGTTATTTCTTCTCCTCTACACACTAACCTGGTCCTATCATGATAATGGGGGTCTGTCTGCAGCAGCAATGAAGGGGGAATGGAAGAAATCCACTTTTTGCCAAGTGAATAAGCAAGTATTAAGTGCCAGGTGCTGGGCTGAGGCCACTGCTGAATGCTGGCTGTTGGTAGTGATTCAGTGGCTAAGATCTGACCCCCAACCACCATTGGATGCATGTTATCATTAATCCTGGAGATTCACTGAGATTAGTTAACTTGCTTAAGATCCTACAGTAAGTAAAAGATTGAGCCTTGATTTGCACTCATGGACTCGGATTTCTCTGCCTGCCTTCTTAACCTATTTGCAAACGGCCTCAACCTCACTTTACCTCTTCATTTCTAACAAGGGAAGTTCCTTTGCCTTCCTGTTTTCCAGGTCATTGCCCAGGTCCTAACCCACCTGTCTGGTTTTGCAAAAGTCTAAACCTCTTGTTGGCTGTGGCTTTCTTTCCTCCCATTAATCTTCAGAGCTCAAGTTGCATCAAATGGTTAAAAAATAAAGTACATATTATTAAACTTTTCAATAATGGAGTCACTTTATTATTGGGAAATTCTACCACAGGATAATGCTTTTTGGCAAGCTCCTGTTTTAGCAGGAAGCCTGCAGTGAAGGTATGCAGAGAGAGAGAGTGAGGGGGCATCTGTTTGCTGTCAGTTTCTCTGACAGCTTGGATGGTTTGTTTGTGTCAACGTTCCCAAGGATGGTAACTATGATTTCACAAAAGGGTCAAAGCCCATCAAACCTTTTTGCCTGCTCTGGTCCCACCCCCAACCCTTCTCTCCTGCCTCCTTGTCCCTTGTAAATTAAATCACATTCCACTGCCTTTTATTGAACAACCTCTGGACAAAATTCTCTTCCACACACTCCTCGCTGAAGGCAAAGTAATTGGAACAGAAAGTGCTACTGGCCAAGAGCCACCAACTAATTGCTTTATGCCCACTCCCCCCGCCAGGGGCACACCCAGCATTGACAAACCCATGGCTGTTTCCCAGTTTTTTGAGGTTTCTGAAACAATTGGTCCAATCTTAATTGCGGGGGTAGGCGGGGGAGATGGAGACGCAAAGCAGGGGTAGGAGTGGGAGAAAATGAATTCTCTGTAGTCATTAGTACCTTTTACCTGGTCTATTTAATCTCCTATTATTTTGATCATGGATATCTGGTTTTTTAATTTCCTGTAATCCAGCAAGGAATGCTTTTCTAAGGACATCTGTGGTCTCTGCTTTTTCATGTTCCAAAAATCCTAAAAGAGATGTTTTGTCAATGACTGGATATTTCATTAGAAATCCAAAGATTCCCATTAACTTGAATTATTTTCGTAGCTCTGATCAACTTTTAGGTTAATAATTCATGATATTTAATAACCTGTTCAGATCGTCACCAAAATTATTGATTTAATAATATTTGGTCATTAATAATGAAAAAGGAGGGGGAAATGATTGTTCCTATCACTTACATCAATTTATTCCTTATTGCATTGCAAATCTCAGGGAAAACCAATCATCGTAGCAACTTTTAATATCCCACCGTTGTTCTTGGTAGAAGCCAGGAAAATGTTCTGCATTTTAAAATGCCTGTATTCTTAAGTTTAAAGAATAAATACAATGAAGGCATCTGTTTAATCCAACCATTCTTGATTTTAGCACTTTCCAACAGTTTGTAGAAACCACAGCCCCCATTCCTCCCAGGTTCTCTAGCACATTTCAACTGGCTTTCTTCCTCTTTTTTATTATATTCTATTGAGTCACACTGGAATCACCTTTTGTGGTTCTTTGCTAATATACTTTGTAATTTGAAACAAGAATTGAGCTGAAAAGTTCATCATCAATTTATTTTGGCAACGTGGAGGTTCAAATAGTTTTCCCGTAGAGGTCATATTGGTGATGGGGTTACAGTGAGCATTTCATCTTATATGAAAAAAAGAAGTAGGAGTCACATGTATGAACCAGATGTGTAAATATTGATTACTATTTTGAAGTTTTATCACATTTTATTTCCAACTTTAAAATAACTTTTCTGGGGAGCCTCGTTTGAAATTTGTCCTCATGGTTGGAATATCCATATGAGGACTTTTTTTTTTTTTTTTTGGTAATAATAAATAAGTCTCTTGGCTGACTTCCAAGAAGAACCTACATTATTTCAAATTCTATTCAATACTTAATGGTGTTATGGGGAATTTCCAGCACCTAAGTTTCCAGGCAACGAGAAATTTCCCTCTAGAATTGTATTTTGATGGAAACTGACTTCCTATATTGGATAAATAATGGACAATATGTACGCAACTTTAGCTCAAGAAACATCATCAGAATTCCCCCACCTGAGGCTTTCTCTGCACACGCCAGAACATCTGCAGGAAAAAAGTGCCTGGGGCAGGGACAGGGTCATTGTGTCTACACAATGCCAGAGCATCTGTATATTTGAAAACATTCAGACAATTAACTCTGTTTTTCACTTTTTATCACATAGACCCGGTTTGAGTTTAACAAAAAAAAGAAAGAAAGAAAAGGAGAGGAGGTGGGGGAAGAGAGGGGAGGGGAGGGAAGAGGAGGGGAGGAGAGGGGAGGAAACAGGAATACTTTTAATAAGACCATGAAGAGTGAAGGGTGCAGTTTACAGAGAGTAGAAACAACCTTTGCAAAACTCAGAGTGTCCATAACATCTCAGCTGAAAATATGTTTTGGGTTCTACAATAGTGATTCTAAATCCTGCTATAGCACAAATACTTCATAATCAACCTCCACCCATTTTGTTTAATATTTAATCTGTAAAAAAGTTCTGATGGTAGAACGGAAGAATTTGACTTGGATTTTGAGTTGGGCCGCTCATGTAGTTTAGGAGAGAACACTGTTTTTCAAATTGTGGATCAAGGCCTGTTAGTACAGTTAATTTTGTGGATTCTGACCAGCATCTTTAAAAGAAAAAAAAAAAAAAAGAATAGATTAGAATACATTTGGGTACCTTGCATGTAACAAGGGAAGTAGCATTTTTTAGTTGACTGTTCCTTTATAACATATGAGCACATGTGTACTGGGTCACAATATCAAATGTGTTTTTCACTATGGGTCAATTACAAAGAAAAAAAGTTCAAAATCCCTGGTGTAGAAGGAACAGTTTCTCATATTCAGGGGTAGAAAGAAGTAACACGAAAGCTAATATGCAAGAATTGTGCCTCCCAAGTATATTGAAAAAACATAATCTTTGGTTGGTTTCATTTTCCTGTATCTGAGCAAAAACGAGTATCTTTTGGTTCTACTTCTCTCTTTATTTCTCAAATGCTCAGCAGACAGCAAAGTCCCCAGGGGTTTCTTAGATAAGCAACCTCTGATGGTATGTTTAAAGGAGAGTTTAATTTCACAAAATTAAAATACGCCAACTACCTAATACATATGTGTGCATCGATTGCTTTTATTTAGGAAAACCAGGAAGAAATTGTTTGGGGAAAACTATTTTGTCTAATTTGTAGGGAAAGCAGAGAGAGTGCGTCAGCTTGGTTTTGAAACAGGAGTGGAAGTATAGAATAACTTCAGTTACCAACATTGTTAATAACTTAGAGAAAACTCATCTCACTTCTCCATGCTGCCACTATAATTTCAGGCCCACAGGTAGGTTGATCTGACCTCTGGGAAGTATGACTTGCCCCTCACCGTTTCAGTCACAGGGCATGTTTGCTGTTTATACGAAGCTAGTGGCTCTCAGTATCATGGCCTTTCAGGTGCAGATTTTGATGCTCCATGATGAATCCAGCTCTTGCCACCTGGATTTTAATATTCATTGTTAACTTGAGGAGCTGACACAGGTGGGACAAGATTTCTTTATGAGCCTCTTTGAACTTACACCAGTTATAGGAGTGGAGAAATAGATTTCACCCAAGAACATTTTTAATGTTATGTCAGAGCCCAATTGATCTGATGGACTTTTAATGACTTCACTGATAATAAGAGAGATCATGACTCAGGCCCGCTTCCGCCAGTGTGGAAAGGTTGCTGGCAATTTGCATGGTCTGATGAGATCTGAAGTAGGAGGAAATGGACTTCTGAGTTCTAAGACAACGTGCTCTACAGAGGTGCCATGATCCGCCGGCTGCTGGGGACATTGACCACTGGGCACGCGTGCTGTGAATTCTGCATGCCTCAAGTCACCTGAATTCATCAGCAAAAGTCATAACCTATCAAGAAAGCAGGCAGACTTGGGGGTGGGGGGAAGGTGAGAGGGTTGGACTCACCCACAGACACCAGAAGACCTGAAAGAATCCTGAATAAAGAAGGAGTGGAGAAAGACAGGAAGAAAGTTTCCCCACTGTTAGAGGCCATTTAGGCTGCTTCAGAGCACCAGGAGCAATCCAGAGAAAGTACTTTTCACTTGCATTTTAAGCAAATAGGAGGTTTAGCAGGACATTATCACCTGGAGAGCACAGTAATGGGTAATTGAGTAGGGAAAGGGACTGTGCATTTCTGATTAATATTTACCAAAGTCTTTGTGTGTTTTTTCCTTAAATGTTAACGACGCGACAGATCGAATTGAACAAAAAGGACACTGTGGATGAGAATATGGTACTGTGCCCATCAAATTCTGCCTCCTCTGTGCTTGGCTTATGATGAATACCATTCTTTAATAGCAAACTGGTGTTCGTGAAGAACTTATTACGGAGGCTAAGAGAAAACCAAGAGTGAAGGAATGCCTGCCTGGCAGTGATCAATCACCCCCTTTTAAAGATGAACCGATCCTTCTTTTTTAAAGTAACAGTTCATACGAAGGTCTCAAACATAAATATGCAAGGCATCGAAGCAATTACAGTTGCCCCATCCTATTCGTGTTTGAGGAGAAGATGAAGATGGCGCCCACCGCTCCCAGGAAAGTTTTCTTCCAGGAGAAAGGAGCTGAGGCTCTTCTCCAGAGAAGGCTTCCTATTAAACAGAGGTTAATTATTGGTACCAGCAGCATAATAACATCCTAATGCCAAAGGACGAAGTCACATTTGGTTAAAGATTTCTACGTTCCTAGATGCAGTAGTCAAACAAGAGTCACTCCCGGGAGAGCTAGCTGAGGAAGCCACGCTTGAGAACTAAGGGACACGAGAGTCTGAGCCAAGATGCCCCAGACCCAGAACTCTTTTCGTGGCCACGTGGAATTTGCAATGCCTTTTTCAGTTGACCCCTGACTTTATCATTTCTTGCTGAAAAATCTTTAAAGCAAGGTTTCTCCGCTTCCTTTACCTTGGCACTGCTGACATTAGGAGCTAGAGGATTCTTCTGAGAGGAGCTGTGCTGTGATTGTAGAATGTTTAGCAGCATCCCAGGCCTCTCCCCAGCTGCTAGTAGCAGCCCCTTCACTAGTGGTGATAATTAAACTGCTTTCAGATATTCCAAATGTCCCTTGGCGGGTAAAATCTCCCCCTGTTGACAACGATGACTTTAAAGATAACGGAGCCTTCAGAAAAGTTTAATCTTTTCTGAATGCCCAAAGGCCTTAATCTCATCTCCTTTAACCTCTGCTTCTCATTCACTGATACCCATCCCATAGGGTTCGCTCTCTTTTTTTAAGTTATATTTTATTTTATTTTTAATTTGTATTTATTCATATTTTGAAACAGGGACTTACAGGGTGGCCCAGATTGGAGTGCAGTGGTGCAATCATGCCTCACTACAGCCTCAACCTCCTGGGCTCAAGCCATCCTCCCACCACAGCCTGCTGAGTAGCTGGGGCCGCAGGCGCACCCCAGCATGCTCAGCTAATTTTTGTATTTTTTGTAGAGCTGGGGTTTCGCCATGTTACACAGGCTGGTCTCGAACACTCCTGAGCTCAAACCATCTGCCCGCCTCAGCATCCCAAAGTGCTGGCATTCCAGGCATGAGCCACCACACCCAGCCTTATTTTATTTTTAATTGGCAAATAATAATTGTACATATTTATGGGGTACAATGTGATGCTTTGATACATGTATACATTGTGGAATTATCAAATCTGGGTATTTAGCATATCCATCATCCAAATCTTTAATATTTTTGAGGGAAAGCATTTCAAATCTTCTATTGGTTATTCTGAAATATAAAACATATTACTAATTGTAGTCATCTTCCTGTGCAGTAGAACACCAGAACTTTCTTCTCCTATCTAACTGTAATTTTGTACCCATTGACTGAGGTCTCCCTGATCCTCCCACACTCCAGCCTCTGATAACCACCTTTTAACTCGCTTTTACTTTTTTTAGATTCTACATATAAGTGAGGTCATACTGTATTTGTCTCTCTGAGCCTGGCTTATGTCACTTACCATAAATAATTTCCTGCAGTGCCTTCTCATACTTTCTTTTTTTTTTCTTTTTTCTTTTTCTTTTTTTCTTTTCTTTTTCTTTTCTTTTTTTTTTTTTTTTTTTTTTTTCTTTTTGACACAGAGTCTGTCTGTGGCCCAGGCTACAGTGCAGTGGTCCTATCATGGCTCAATGCAACCTCCAC
Source organism: Papio anubis (assembly GCF_008728515.1). NCBI lineage: Eukaryota > Metazoa > Chordata > Mammalia > Primates > Cercopithecidae > Papio > Papio anubis. The sequence continues at coordinate 80,287,038 of NC_044991.1, forward strand.
CTCCCAGGTTCAAGCGATTCTCCAGCCTTAGCCTCCCGAGTAGCTGGAACTACAGGCGTGCACCACCACGCCCAGCTAATTTTTGTATTTTTAGTACAGACGGGGTTTCACCTTGTTGGTCAGGTGGTCTTGAACTCCTGACCTCAAGTGATCCACCCTGCCCCCTCGGCCTCCCAAAGTGCTGGGATTATAGACGTGAGCCACCATGCCTGGCCCTTCTCACACTTTCTAAAATGCTCCAGGAGCAAGCCCTCTGCCTGTGTCTTTCCCATTGCTGTTTCCTTTTAGGCCCAGTTCACTGTAGGGTCCTGGTGCCCAGAACAGGTCCTAGAATATGGACACACAGGTGACTTGACCTTCTCCCACAGCCCTGTATCTGCCGAAATTCCCTCTCCCTTCAAGCCATAGCCCAGTGGGTTATTTTGCAGAAGCCTTCAAGTCTATCATCATGGTTGAGAACATAAAATCTGGAGCTATCCTAAGCTTGTTTTCTTCTCCTCAACCTGCCAGTCATGTGACTGGCAAGTTACTGTAACTTCTCTGTGCCTCAGTTTCCTCATCTGTAAAATAGATATCATCGTGAAGTCCATGAGGGCCTCAGAGGACTAGTGTGAGAATTGGTGAAAAAAGCATCTGTCACATAACAAAAGCAGCACCACCTCTGTTTGCCGTAATTAGCACCTCCTAGCCTGAAGCCTTCTCTGTGGGCGTGGTTGGAACATCCATCTCAGTTTTCTGGTAGCATATTTTCATTGACTACATTTTCTGAGCCAAAATCAGGTCATGTTGGGTGATAGCACCTAGGACAAGGGGCCAGAGGTCTGAAATATGAGCAGCCTGAAAACCTGTGGAGAGTAGTTGTCATAATTATAGTTCATTCCCATGTGTATGCATACACGTGGGTACCGCACGTATCTTCTCAACAGAGCATGGGTGGGAGACCGTATCTTCATCTCTGTTCCAAGTCCAGAGGTATTAATAGAATAGGGAGAGTGTAGGGGGCCCCTGTGTAATATTTGTTGATTTGAATTCTTCTAATTTAATGAAAGGAGAGTCTCTTTCAGAAACTCCTCTTTCTGGCTCCCCACATCCTTCAGTTAAGAAAGAGATGGCCTTTTGCACCCTCTAATTTCTTTTCTTTTCTTTTTTTTTGAGACGGAGTCTCGCTCTGTTGCCCAGGCTGGAGTGCAGTGGCCGGATCTCAGCTCACTGCAAGCTCCGCCTCCTGGGTTTACGCCATTCTCCTGCCTCAGCCTCCCGAGTAGCTGGGACTACAGGCGCCCGCCACCTCGCCCAGCTAGTTTTAATTTTTTAGTAGAGACAGGGTTTCACTGTGTTAGCCAGGATGGTCTCGATCTCCTGACCTCGTGATCTGCCCGTCTCGGCCTCCCAAAGTGCTGGGATTACAGGCTTGAGCCACTGCGCCCGGCCTGCACCCTCTAATTTCTTAAAGCCAGGTCCTGCGCTTCTTACCAGAACAATTCAGGGTAAGATTTGTTATTTGTCAGAACTTGTGGAACAGTGTTTTGTTTTGTTTTTAATTTTTCCTAATGTAATCTATGTTCCCCATGGGGAGCTTGATTAAAATATAGATTTCTAGGCTTCAGCTTAGACTTACCAAATTAGAAATTCTGGTGATGGGACCCAAGAGTCTGAATTTTTAAATGCATCCCAACCACTCATGTTTACTCTCACTCCTGTTGAGAACCACAACTTTAGGATAAAGCAGCAAAAAGTAGGGAGGCTGTTTGGCATTACACACACACAGAGCCGGAGAGAGTCTGAGCTTGAAAATGCTGCCATTTTTATGAGGGGAGTAAGATAGAATTATTTTCCTCTGTGCTTTCTGTCATGTTCTGGATAATGTAAGTTATGCACATGAAGGCATTTTCTTTTTTAAATGAAAGGGTTGTATTCCACATTCCACAACTCTTAAAAACAAGCCGCCCCGAGGAGGAGGACTAGGTTTTTACAATTATAGCTGGAAGACAGCACGTGTTACCCTCCACACAAAGGGCAGCACAGGTAGTCGACAAGTTCTGAGAATTCTTTCTGAATATCATGAGTGCAGACTATGACTTCAGAGCATCCCTTTTGGGAAGTCTCCATTACCAGGTGTACCAAAAAGGGTTCCATATGGCTCCAGTATTCCAGTAGGATTGGATGCATATTTGAGCACAACCCAAAGAGATGAAATAATCCATCCTTGGTTTATTTCTAGATGATTAATCTCTCCTCAATATCCAAGACTTGTTTGATGATTAATTTGAGTTTTCCCACAACCAAGAATCTGTATCACATCCTCACGAGGAACAGAGCCCCACATCCAACATGATTTATTTAAGGAACAAAAGCAAAGAGGTTGCTGAGTCTCTTCCTTCAACGTCCCTGTTCGCCAACAATTTCATACCATTAATTTCTTTTTCTTCCTTCCCTGCAGTTTCTGAAGAATACACAACTCTCCCTTCTGCCCCTCCACCTTTCACCCTCCAAGAACTCAGGACATTTCTTGGGATTTTTTCATTGCCTCTTTTCAACTGGAGGTATTCCAAATGGACCTCTTGAATTCCCACCCTCTCATCTCCTGGCTTCTCTCTCCATACAAACATTCTCAAATCTCTCTTTTCAACAAATAAACAGACAAATAATCATAATACATAAATGTACTTCCATACTTTAGTTTTCTCGTTTTAAAATGGGCTTAAATAAAGTATCTACCTTAAAGGTTTTGCAAGGATTAAATGAGTTAGAGCTAAAGCTCTTAGAAGATTATTGGCCCACAGGAAATGCTCATCTCCTGTCAGGTAATAATTTCATGGGAGCATGTGTCTGTCTCAATCACCTATCATCTGTCTGCCTGTTGGTCTCTCTACCTGTCTGTAGACCTATGCTTCTTTCTCAATCCACCCTATCTCTCTCTTATCTTTCATTACCAACCTCTTTGGAAGAGTCCTCTCATTTTCTCCCTGGATCTCCTCCCCTCCCACTCACTCCCATCTCTTTCAATTTGCTTTGGCCAACCCTCGATGGACCTGAGGACATAGTTGCATGGCCCATCCTGTGACTTCTCTTTTGAGCTCATCCCTCCTGAAAGTACTACAATATTGTGCACAGAATTTTAATTCTCCCTTTCTTTTATTTGCAGTGTTGCAATGGCGTTTCATTGATATTTCCTCTTCTAAAAGAATCGTTCTTTGGTTATGGATGTGGTTGTGGCTGCTGTTGTTTTCCTGATTATGATAGAAACAGAAGCTTGTAGTCCTAGATAATCTGTCCTGACTGACTTTGCAAGAATGGGAGTGCTGCTCCTTCCCGCCCTCTGTGATGATGCTTTTGCTCTGTTCTTCCTCCAATGACCCAGTAAATGTCATGGCTCCCTAGGACTCTGTCCTGGGTTCTCAGCTCAGCTCGGCTCAGCTCATCTTTAGACTCAGAGATCTCGAAATAGCAACCTTCAAGAAGGACCTGGTCCACAGAAACGTTCTGTTGGAGCTTCACAATACTTTAAAAAAAAAATTAGTTTCTACATTTCCATTTTTTTCACCTAACAATTCCTATTTCTGGCTTCTTTTGAAAAATCAGGGCATTTCAGCATGCCAGGCTTGTGTTTCTGTGTGATCATGGCCAGCTGGAGCTATGAGTAGAGCAGTCTTAATCAGGGCATTTCCAAGTTCTTACAACCATCTTCACTTAATTCTGTTCACTGCCCCTCCCCTCTAGGCCGCTGAAGTTGTCATTCCTGTTGTGCTGGCCCTAAGTCAGTTATGGCTCTGCAAAACAAGGACAGACAAATTTTTATTTTTCAGCCCACCCTGGCCCTCATGCCCACAGCCAAATTCTCACACATAAATCCCAGACTTTGTCCGGCGCTCACTTGCTGCGCACACTTGCTGCAGCCCTTCTTCTCTATCCCTTTAGCATAACCTTCAGAACTCAACATTCCATCTGATAGGGTGTTCGGCTCTGGAATTCTAAAAGGAAAAAATAAATTATGTTATGCATTACTACTTGGAGGAATGCTAGTTGGGAACCACTACTCTATAAGAGGACTCTAGTTACATAATAATTTTTAAAAATGTTAAGAAGATGCGTGATCAACAAGGAAGGCAGGCCAACGTCTGTTGGAGCAGTTGGGATATGAGTTAAAGAGTACTGGAAATATGGTGGTAAGGGTTGGAAATTCAGACCATAGTGAATCCAACAGCCATGGCAGAGAAAAGTTGGGAGACAGATAACGTTAAAATAAAATAAAATAAAGCAGATGCAAAACCTAAAATAAAGCTACAGAAAGAGCTTGTGGGTTGGCGGTGCCACCGAGATATAGATGGAGGCAGAGACTTGGGGAACTGTTGATGGTTCTGGAAGATGCAGCTGAGTCCCATTTTGGGCATACTGAGTCAGATGCCAGCAGACATCTAAAGAGAAATGTTCTGTACAGTTGAAGGTAAGAGATGACATGGAGAATAGAAGGGTGGATCTAAATGGCAGTTTCAGAAGTCACCTATCTATCTGTGGTTTTCAAAAAGTTCTCTATGAAAAGGAGAACACAGGGAAAGAGGAGGAAAAATGAGGAGCCCAGGCAGGAGAACAGAGTCAAGAGAGAAGTGCAAGGTCAATCAGAGAAGTTCAGAAATCAAAATGATAGTTTGATATAAAAGGAAATTGTCCAAGAGGGTCAACTGAGCAAGGAAGAATATCTGCATAATATATCTGCATGAAGCTCTCAGACGTGGCCAGGAGAAGATTATTTATTCAGTCAATGAATATACACTAAGCATCTATTATTTGCCAGAAAGTGTGCCAAGAAGAACAATTCATCACTGAGATTATATCCATCAGTGTAGACTAGGTTTTGCTACACTGAACTCCCAAATCTTTATGGCATAAAATAACAAAAGTTTATTTCTTACTCATGAAAGGGGCTCTGATCCCTGTCATTCTCATTCTGGGCCCAGACTGATAAAGCAGACACCCTTTGAAACATGGTGCTTACTATGACGGACAGAAGGAAGATATGAATCAGCTCTTAAATCTCCTCCCAGAATGGAAAAGCAAGTGCAATTCTGGCACACCCGCAGAGAAGAGACCTGGAACATTGGTGCAAAGCCTCACTCACTCCACCAGGGTTGATTGCAAGGGGAGTGGAAGACATTCACAGCCCTAAATATTTTCATGTTACTTCTCTAGCCTAAGGCCAACTAGAGAGGCCCAGTGCAAAATGGAAATGCAGACCTCAGATTGAGCCAGGAAAGGCAGTGTTTCCTTCCCTCAGGCCCCCACCTTAACTCAGGGTGGTGGGATGACCCCCAAAGATTGCACGCTTTGGTACCTGATGCAGAGCTTACAATCCTTGGGGGGTCATTCTACCACCTGGGTCAGGGATGGGCAAGAGGCCCCACCTACCATGCCTTGGTGCTGCCACTGCCTTGCCCCATCCTGAGATGCTGAGGGCACGTGTCTAACCCTGACTGTCTCCACACCCATGCCCCAGCCTCACCAAGAACTGAGAACCATGGCAGAAGATGGGCCTTCCCCCACCTATATGACCCAGTGGCCACCCAGGCAAAGCCAGGCAACAGGAGCAAGACAGGGACAAGGGAGGAACCCAGGTGGGGCCCAGGTCACCAGAAGGCAGGGAGGGACCAGCTGAGAGTCCTGCTTAGGGAGCAGGGAGAGCAGAACCATGCAGGAGCCCACGCTCCAAGCCCCTAGCTCATGCCCTATGTCCCACTGGACTTCAATTAACAAAGCACAAATTCACAGATAAAATTATTAAGTTCTTCAAGACGGTGACCACAGAGCCCCTTCTGAGAGTGAAATCCTGTGCAATTGAACTGCCTTAAGTCCATTTTAATGCCTCAGTTTTGACTGGAAGGACATAGATTTCTTCTGCCCCTTAATTTGTCTTCTACTTTTTCTATCCTTCATTCCAATTATTCTCAAAATCATATTCAGATTAGGGATAATTCTAATAAGAAATTCATTTTGTGTTGGTTTTGGGGGTTTTTGTTTGTTTGTTTGTTTGTTTTTGAGACAGAGTCTCACTCTGTTGCCTGGGGTGGAGTGCAGTGGCATGATCACTGCTCACTGCAGCCTCGACCTCCTGGGCTCAAGCAATCCTGAGTAGCAGGGGCTACAGGTGTGCACCACCACACCTGGCTGATTTTTGTATGTTTTGTAGAGATGGGGTTTCACCACATTTCCCAGGCTGGTCTGATATTCTTGAGCACAAGCCATCTGCCCAGTCAACAGCCTCCCAAAGTGCTGGGATTACAGGCGTGTGCCCCTACACCTAGCTGGAAATACATTTTGGATGTAACAGAAATCCCATCTACTGAGATTACATGAACAAGCTTGAATATAACCTATTATTTTTTAATAGTCTTCATCAAAGATATTGGACTCTTTGTAACCCCTGGTTTGCGGCCTGAGGAAAGGACAGGTCAAGGGTGGAAGGCACAAGTTAACTTGGCAGGACCCATAATTTACAAGTTCCAGATTTATGCAAAGCCTAAGAATATCAACCATGGCTTGCAGTGAGATTGCATATTTGATAAGCCCTCAGATTCCCTCTTTGCCATGGAGGCGGACTGCAGAAGAAGTCAGGTGTCAGGGAAATAGAAATAGGTGGTCTTAATGTGCTCTCTGGTGTTACATCTGTCTGTAGAGAATATAGCTTACAACAGATTAGCAGACCTGACATATACGAGAACGCAGTAAGAATGATGCTGTTGACGTTTTCATCAATCCCTGGAGGGAAGGTTTCTCTTTTTATCTTCTCTTTCTTTCTAGAATTTGTTTATTTGTTCCCCCTCTGTACTTGGTTATTCGTTAACCCATTGCCGTTTATCTCCCTGAAATAGTTTTGTGTATCTAACCATATTAAACCCACTTATTTATTGTAGGGTATCACTGTTTAGCGTACTGAATGTTTATTTATAAGCCACTCATGTATCTAACATTTACCTGCTTGCTACTTACCGATGCTGTGTGCTGTCATGTATCTGGCTGAGCTGCACATATATTTGATACTCTTAGATAATACGAATAAATAGAACTGTTTAGAAGTTCTAAAGAGAGGTTGAGAATATCTAAGAGGCAAAACATTCTGCACCCAGAATGTGCCCTAATACCCAGAAAAATGTGTCCTAGAATTGACTCTGAGTGTGTGTCTGAACAATAACAAAACTTGGCAGTCCTTAAGCGTAGGTTAATCCCTTTTAGTATGTGCTTTTAATACCTTAGGCTTCTCTTCTTATCACAAATTAATAAGTATTAGTGTTTTATATAAGGCTGCTTTCCCCAGTGATGTCTGAACTCCATAATGGGATCCAGAAGTGTATGGATTATCTGGCTTTCACTCAGCAGTGGCTCTTTGACACCTCTCTATGCATGGTACCCAAAAAAAGGTCCATATAGTCAGGGCATGGAGGCACATACCTTATAATCTCAGCTACTTGGGGGGCTTAGGCAGGAAATCACTTGAGTCTAGGAGTTTCAGGCTGCAGTGAGCTATGATCATGCTCTCACATTTCAGCCTGTGTAATGGAGCAAGACCCTGTCTCTTAGGAAGGAAAAAAAAAAAAAAGGTCCAATACACATTTCTGGAGTGGATGGTGATTGCTTTGTTCCATTTTGACCAAGACTCTTACTTTTCTAATCTCTTATAAATTTGTGTCTGGGATTATGCTAATTTACTTATATGTGTTTCATGGATGAGTACACACAAAGCATCCATGAAGAGACAATCTCAGATGAGTGCTCAGAAGCTGGGCTTTGGACCTGTGTTTATACCTGGTCTTGAGCCTAAGTAGCTGCTGAACCTTGGACACATCACAAAATCTCTCTCAACTGCAGACCCTTATCTATAAAAGAGAAATGGTACTAGTACCCACCTCACGATATGTCATAAAGAGGAAATGAGATGATCAATGTAAACTATTCCGTATACAGTAAGCATTCCATAAATAGTAGCTACCACTGCTCTTTCCAGTGCAGTCTGGTTAAATTACATGCATCAGGCACCTCTGTCAGCAAGTTAGAAATTTGGGGTGTAAAATGGGCTTCTCAGTACAAACTTGTTGGTGTGAAGATCCACCGCTGTGGATCTTCCCCACATGGCTGCTCATGCTCAGACAGAGGCAGTCTCTAGAGCTTACACACAACCCTAACTTTCACTAAAATTCTTTAGAGAGGAATTGGTAAAAGAGAGAGGTGATTATTTGAGCCTTCTGCTTCAATTACTTTATGCCTGGGGTGTGTGTTTATATGCCCCCAGCAAACACTGAAGCAGGAACAATGCATATGTGCACTAAATAGGAGTTACCGATGTTTTAAAATTGTGCCCAGCAATTCTGAGGATGGACCTGAGAGGCAGGAAAGAACCTGGGTTGGGTACCACACATTATTCCTTGCATGTGGGAGTGTTAGTTCTCAGTGACTGGTGTCCACTGAGACGGATGAAGTGTCCTTGCAGGGGCCAAGTCTTAAGCATTTGGGTGGCCCCCTTACCTTGTCAGGCTTCCTCATTTGTTCATTCAACAAATGCTCTTTGAGGCGCTACTCCATGTCAGGTACTGTGCCGCATGTGGGGGTACAAAGCTTTTCCCCTTGTGGATCATACCTCCTAGAATAGAGGGAAGCCATAAATATGTGATCGAATTGTAGGTACTATTTGGTGGCGATACGGTTTGGCTGTGTCCCCATCCAAATCTCATCTTGAATTGTAGCTCCCATAATTCCCACTTGTCGTGGGAGGGACTTGGTGGGAGGTGATTAAATCACGGGAGCAGGTCTTTCCCATGCTGTTCTCATGGTAGTGAATAAGTCTCATGGGATCTGATGGTTGTATAAAGGGCAGTTCCCCTGCACACACTCTCTCTTGCCTGCTGCCATGTAAGACGTGCCTTTGCTTCTCCTTTCCCTTCCACCATGATTGTGAGGCCTTCCCAGCCATGTGGAACTGTGAGTCCATTAAACCTCTTTCCTTTATAAATTACTCAGTCTCAAGTATGTATTAGCAGCGTGAGAACAGACTAATACAGGTGGCATGACAAAAATAAGTAAATAAATGACACAGGGCAAAGGAATTAAGAATGGTAGTGAGATACAGAGGTGGGGAGGGGAGAAGTGTTCTAATTAGGTCACCAGGGAGGTGATATTTGGGCAGAATGAGGTAAGAGAATGAGTCTGGTGAGAGGAGAGGAAGCACATTCCAGGCAGGTGAGCAGGTGCAAAGGCCACTGGTGGGGAGATGAACTCCAAGTGGAAGAAGGGGAGGCACATAAGCAGGATTTGGGGGATCAAAATTAGAAATTATGGGTTCATATTGAATGAAAGAACAACAAAGGAATGAATGGATTGATGGATGTGGGTGTGGATAAGTGATTCAATCCAGCAATGGGGAAACCAATGGGCTGCTGTGATTACCATCAAGGAAAGCTGTCGTGAGACAGGTGCTGCAGTGAGAAAAGTCTTGTGTTGCATTACTTCTCTTCCTTATACCAGTTAGCTCTGCAATATTTCTGAGCCTCAGTTTTCTCATCTGCAAAATGGAGATTATCTTTAATGCTTCTTATCAGAATTAGAGATTCTGTGTGCATCAATAAACTATTGCTATTAATTGATTGCATCACATTATATCATACTATTTTAAATATATGTTTTTCAAAATGATGAAAGAGAAATGCACATTTAATGCATTTTACGTGTGTGTGTGTGTGTGTGTGTGTGTGTGTGTGTGTGTGTATATATATATAGCCTAGCAGGAGCCTAGCAAAGAATCAGTATAAGACTTCCCCATAATAGGAAAAGCAAATCCATATGTCCGGCAAAGAGAAGGTGGTCAATAAATGTTCATTGGATGAATGAATTCATGGATGAATTCATGAATATGAAGCACAGATACTGCTGTTATTACCAAATGGTGCCTCTGAAGATAATATAGAGGCAAACCCATGCACACACACTCCTGAACATATCCACAGTCCCCTTCATCCCCCTCCACCCACCAACATACACTTGTGTCAAAAGTGTCTTCAATAAGAAAAGTAACTAAGAACTACTTTGTGGGGAAGAGTTTAAGGCTGTGAGTCTCCTTCTCTCTCTTCTGACTTGCCCCTCCTCTCCTGGCTCTGACCTGGTTCCTGTAAATCCCAGCTGTCCTCATTGTTGCCTTCCACTTGTCTTGGGGCTGAGAGAAGAAAGCCAAGCCCTTTTGTATTCACCACCCCAGAGGGTGAAGGCTCTGCACATCTCACTGCCCATTCTCAGAAGAGAGTGAGTAGCTGACTTCTCTGGTTCTCACTGAAAAGTTGGGCAGCTGGGCAGTGACTTGAGACTGGGCTCCTGCCTTGGGAAGCTCCCAGTACTATGTCCAAGGCCAATGACTCACAGCCCTAGATTGCATTTTTCGTATATTGCTTTGAATGCATTTTTAAATTCTGCCAATGAGAAGATCAATGATATAGCTCTATGTATTTGCTAGTGTCTTAATCAGTCTGGGCTACTATAGCAAGAACCACAGGCTATGTGGATTGCTCAACCAACATTTGAGCAAGTTTAAATATTCCAGAGGCTGGAAGTCTGAAATCAGGGTGCCAGCATTGTTGGGTTCTGGTGAGAGCCTTCCTCCTGATTTCCTCATGGGGGAGAGTGAGAGCAGGGTGGAGGAAAAGGTAGAGAAAAAGGAAAAGAAAGAGAGAGAGAGAGAGAATGCTTCAGTGCACGTTCTCTCATGCCTCTTCTTATAAGGACATGAATCTCCTCATGAGGGCTCCACCTTCATGACCTAAGTACTTTCCAAAGCCCCTACCTCCTAACACCAACCCATTGGGAGTTAGAATTACAACTTATGAATTTTAAGGGGAACAAACATGCAGTTCTTAACACCTAGTAAGCTCCATATAGAGGTTCCTGGCCAATATCATCACTGCCTGCAAGAGATAACATATGGCATATCTTCCTTACCAAGAACAACTTGTAGTTAGCTAAACTAATTTAAGTCATTCATCCACTTAGAGCATAATTATAAAGCACACACAAGGTGTCAGGCTCTGTTCTAGGCACTGAGAATTTTGAAATGAGCAAGAGAGACAAAAGTACCTGCCCTTCAGGAGGCTCCTTTCTAGTGAAGGGAGACAGACAATAGTTGTGTATATAACAAAATCAGCTAGTGCTAAGTGCCATCATGCACATAAGATAGGGTTATGCATTCAAGAATAACACTGGGAGAAGGAAGCAGTTCTAGATTGACCTGAGAACCAAGTGAAAAGTGGGAGCCAGTTGTGCAAATATTTAGAACAAGAATGTATTGAGAAGAGCCAGCTTCAAGTTCAGAAGTCCTGAGGCTTAGTTAATGGCATTGATCAGTCATTTGGGAGTATAAACTGAAATACCATATTTTAAAGCCATAGTCATGGCAAAAAGCAAGTGCATTCAAGGCATCACTTGGGTTCTAAGTAGCTCACTGTTCCCATCTTTTGGCCAAGCAGTGGACAAATTCAATGTGTTTCTCACTGCTTAATCCAATGTCTTTCCGTGATTTCCCTCAATCCACCTGTCTCTCCATTACTAAATGACTGAAATGGCAGCTGGATGTAAAGGATGAGAAGTGTGTATTTTCGTAAAGACTTGTCACGGTTGCATTACAGTTGGGCCACATGGAGAAGTGACAGAATTATCCTTCTTCTCACTCAGGAGAATTGTGGAATTGTACAGTGATGGAATTTGCTCTTGATCACCACTGTTTGATTGGCATGCTTCGAGAATTTACCAGTGTATTCATGGGTTAAAAGGGATATCCAGATAAAGGAGCCAAATGCTTTTGCTGGCTTACGCTGTATGGATAAATGGTTCTTATGAAGCAATGTGTGGATAGTTTTGAGGGTTAGTGAGGGAAGATTTAGGAGAAATTTTGTAAGAAACAAATAGATTTTAATTTTAGGGGAGCGGGATGGGAAGAAGAGTTAAAATATGACCAAAAAGCCGAAGAAGTAAATCCTAGTGTCTTATGTGAGGTCCACTGAAAGAAGAGCCTGAGGCAGGGATTTATGTGCTGGTGATTTATAGAGGGAGAGCTCTCAGGGAAAAAAAAAAAAAAAAAAACTAAAACAAAACAAAAACTTATGAGAGAGTGACGAAACAGGACAGGGCAGGAGAAAGAGTGGAGGGAGGGTGTGGTCTCAGGGAAAATCTGACCTTGGTCTGAAGCGCAGGCAGAGGGCTCTGGAACATAAACTACAGTGGAGCTGTCCTCGTTAGAGGTAAGGGGGTGGGATTTGTGTATCCCAGTGTCAGCTAGTCATCAGTTATGGGTGTCAGGGAGATTCCTTAACCTCCCAGGTGGGTGAGTGCTATCAGCCTGTGGGGACAATTTTCTGGAGCGGGGAAGCTGTAGGCAGCCAACAGTCACCACTTACAATAGCCATAGAATAGCCACACCAGAAAGCCATCTTGGTGGGTGTACTAGTCCATTCTCACATTGCTATAAAGCCATACCTGAGAATGGGCAATTTATAAAGAAAAGAGGTTTAATTGGCTCATGGTTCCACAGGCTGTACAGGAAGTATGATGTTGGCATCGGCTCAGGAAGCTCACAATCATGGCAGAAGATGAAGGGGAAGAACACACATCCCATGGCTGAAGTGGGAGCAGACAGAGAGAGAGGGCAGGTGCTGCACACTTTTAAACAACCAGATGTCCCAAGAACTCACTATCATTAGAACAGCACCAAGGGGATGGTGCTAAACGATTCATGAGACACTCACCCCCATGATCCAACCACCTCCCACCAGGCCTCACCTCCAACATTGGGGATTAAAATTAGACATGCAATTTGCTAGGGACACAGGTCCAAACCCTGTCAGTGGAGTACTCATCAAGTCTCCTGCACGTAGATTCTCCTCCTACCAAAAAAGATCTATTTTTCTACAAAAGAAAATGCATACATTCATTTAATTATTAACTTATTTATTCAGTAAGAGCTTACTGAGCATCTGCTATGTTCTGGATATTGGTGTTACATCAATGAGTGAACTGGATCTGTTGCCAGTCATCATCAAACTTAAGCAAATAGGGACGAGATACAACTAAATGAGACACTGTAAGACATGATGATAAGTGCCACGACAAGAGAGGTCAAGTTCATGGACGCTCAGAGCCCTCAGTGCAGCCAAGGGGGGAGTGTCCAGCACTATGCTGCCCAGCATGGTAATGATGAACACGTATGACTGTTGAATGCTGGAAATGTCACTAATTCCAATGGAGCTACGTTGTATGAAATACACATGGGCTATCAGGATGTAATATGCAAAAAAGAATGTGAAAGGTTCCATTGACAATGTTTATATCAAGTATATGTTAAAATGGCAACATTTTGAATATAGTGAGTTAAATAAACTGCATTATTAAAATTAATTTTACTTGTTTAATGTGGCTGCTAGAAAATGTTTGTCACACATGGGGCTCGCTTTATATTTCCATTGAGCAGCACAGGTCTTGGGGCTTCGTAAAGCTTTATTTCTTCCCTTCTGCATCACAGCAAACCTCACAGAACAGTCTTCTAGCTAACGTGGATGTCCACTGAATATCTTCTCATAATAAGGAAGATACAGCCAAGAGTCTCTAAATCTAATATTCAGCATTTCTGTTTGAGGCACCTATGTTTTGTTTTGTTTTTAATAAGGACCTCTAATTATGGATTCCTCTTTATATTTTCCTCTGGTATTGAAAGGATCACAAACATACAATTTCCCTCCCACATCCCATCTAGATAATTGGAGTTTGATTCAACACTGTTTCCATCCACCACAGATACAATTCTCATTTCATGATTCCTTTCTTTCCCTTCTCTGCATGGAATGAGCATGAATATAAATCCGTAGATTCCAAAGTGAAAAGGCAAAGAAGTATAAATGGTTTGAAGTGCGTCTCTTTTCAAGTAATTTTTTCACCTAACCTAGTAAGATGTCACTCCACAGAGATTTCACAGTACAGCCACGCTACAAAGTATGATAATCGTTCAAAACATAATTGAAAGATTTCAAAAGTTGAACTGGAAGCATTTTTTGTCAGAGTTTATTGCAACTATTTTGTATCTTTAAAAAAAAAGTTTATGAAAGTTCTGTGACAAGAAGATAAATTATGGAACCGTAAGAACGGGGAAATAAATGCATTCTGGAGACTGACAAACAGGGCAAATGACGAGAACATATAATTTTAGAACACAAAAAAAGGTAACTAAATTTGAAAAATTGCATTAGTGTATCATTTTCTGTATATGAGCCATTAGAGGGAAAAAGTGGAAATTACACCCTGTAACAAAGTAAAAATGTTTTCAGTGTTTAAAGGTAATTTTGTAATACTGCTACTATTACTTAAACTCTTACCTCTTATAAAAATCCAAAGACAGGACCCCTGGTGATATTACCTGTGTCTTAGGCAAAGAGCAACAATTTGAATTCCATTCAAACACATTTGTATTTTGCCAAGTGCTATCAAGCCCTGAGTTGCATAATTTGCCATATAAGTGAAATAGATACTTTTCCTCTGCACATTTATCACTCTCCTGTGGGCTTCATTACTGACAATCAAATCATAGAAGATGTACAAAATTGTCATGATGCACTTATTTTCTCATGATATTCGATACAAATAGTTCTTCTTTACAAATGGCCTCTTTTTTTTTCTCTTTGCCACAACATTTTTGCTGTCTTTTCAGACTCTTAGGAAAGTTCCAGTGATAGACTTTTATTCCCAGCAAATATGTAGGCCTCCCTGTAAAACAAATATTTCTATTTGGGGAAAAATTAAAAATGCTTCAGACAGACAAAATCAGTGTTGTTTACAAGTAGTTCTTCTACTGTTACTCCATATGTGTGTCTGTGTGTGCATGTCTAACATGTGAAGGTATTTGTGAAGACAATAGATTCTGCCTCAAATCATCTTCCTTTAGAGCTCATACATGTCTCATTACTAAATCATCTTAAGGATTAAATTTAGGGTTACAATATCTAATACCCCAAATCTAGAAAATCCAGAAAAAAAAAAAGTAAATGAGGCAGTAGGCAATAAATGTATAGCCTTCATTGCCTCGCTTTTATTTTTCTACTTTTCAGAGGATTATGAGTACAAATAAGTTTCAGTCTACTCTGAACAACGATGGCAGGCAGTTGACACTGCACCTGTAATTGGGAAGACTGCAGGGAGCAGTGGGGACTGTGATAAACTGAAGACGCATTGCTTCTAGACGGAGGAACTGCTGTCAACTCCTGTTTTGGGTTACTATGTGGGATGCTATGTTTCCCCCCTTTATTTCTTTTCAAGAGAAGCCAAAAATCTGAATGTCTTTCATTGAGAGACAGATATTTTCTGATTTTTAAAAGTTGATAATGTTTTTAAAAGTGTATAAACACCAAACAAGCCAAAGAAAACACATTTTCCAGCGAGATACAGCCTGAAGACTGCCAGGGTGTGGCTTTTGTGGAAGAGACTTCTCTAAGTTTCTCGGGGAAGTCAAGGTCATTATACAAGAGTAGTGGTGTAGGTCCTGAGTCTTGTTGTCCCTCTTCTCTCCCTCCCAGCAAAGGATCTGTTGGAAATGAGATCGTCTATTGATAGATGTTGCTTAAAATGTCATCTACGTTAGCTGCAAATATTCCACTTTTCTTACCAATATAGGTGGTATTTGAATGTTAAAAATAGTGATTTCTGGCCGGGCATGGTGGTTTATGCCTGTAATTCCAGCACTTTGGGAGGCCGAAGTGGGCAGATGGGTTGAGCTCAGTAGTTCAAGACATGGCTGGGCAACATGGAGAAACTCTGTCTCTACCAAAAATACAAAAAATTAGCCAGGTGTGATGGATGCGCCTTTGGTCCCAGCTACTTAGGAGGCTAAGGTGGGAGGGTCGATTGAGCCCAGCAGGCAGAGGTTGTGGTGAGCCAAGATCACGCCACTTCACTCCAGCCTGGGTGATAGAGTGAGACCCCATCTACAAAAAGAAAGAGAGAGAGAGAGAGAGAGAGAGAGAGAGAGAGAACACAACAGCAACAGTGATTTCCTCTATCATCAACAACCATCACAACATTATCGTCATCAACATCATCAGGAGTAGCATCTAGTTCAATATGTTTCAGGACAAAAAATGAAAGATCTACAAATAAGACCACTTTTATTTTCTAGACTTCAAGTTAATTTCTGTTTCTAGCAGGGCAAACGGAAGGCTTTAATTTTAATCTTTTACGGGCTCTTCTTTCCCTAAAGTTGAGCCAGGGATCTAGAAAGGACTCCAGCACACGGTGTTTGGAGGGAAGAGGGGGCAGCTCTCTGGAAGGATGGACAGCCTGTTGGGTTACAGGGACACATTCATCACACCAGTCAGGATGCTCTCTCTGGCATCTGGGCCATGCTAAGAGGACGGATATTTTTCAGCAAGGCTGCCTCCGGTGTCATGGCTGCCTAGACGCAGCAAAGATATTGAATCCCTGGGATGCTGACTTCCATTCGCTGCGCAGTTTCTCCTCCTCCCTCCTCTCCTCCTCCCAGCCAAAGTGGACTCTCTTTTCCATCTGGAATTGGTGGGGGACAGGGCATGAGGAAGACCCACTCTCAACCCCCACTTCTGATTAAATACGTTTTCTTTTATTTCTGTTCCAAATTCTCTAAGCTTTCCTAGAGATTTAAACTTTTGGAAATAAAAACCATGGGGAGGTACTGGGTATTTCCGCTTTCTACTCTACCACTTCCCTTCCCAGACATAAGAAACACCACCCATAACTACATGGACGGGTTGGAGACAAAACACAGATTAAATTACAGAAGTATCTCCTTACAGTCACCAATCTGGCTTCTCCAGCCACCTCTACACCCGCTCTGTGCTGGATCTCACTAGGTATTGTCTCTATTTTTCAAAGCAACTTGTATGAAGTAAATATTCTCATCCGTGTCAGTTATCTATTGACAGTGCTCCATAACCAAAACCTCCAAATCTCAGTGCCATAAACTTTAACAGTGTTTTAGCTCACCAGTCTGTGAAGTACAGGTGACCCGGGCTAGAGCTGGGCTGATCTCAGTTAGTCCTCTTCGTAAATCTGTGATCAGCTTCCATGAGGGAGTACAGCCTCTGCCTATCTGCACTGGGCTCACTGACATGTTTAGGGGATTGACTAGTGGTTGGATGATCTAGGACAGCCTCAACTATGATGGCTGGGACACCTTGGTCCCATACCACACCTCTGTAATTGTGGAGCAGGCTAACCTAGGCATTTTATTCTTATAGCAATGGCTGAGGGAAAAAACATGAACAAGTCCATCCAAGTAAGTAAGCATTTTTCAAGTTTTTGTTTGCATCACACTTGCTAATATCCCAGTAGACAACATGGCACAGTCAAGCCTACAGTCAGAGGAGGAAGACACGAGTAAGTTAGCTGGCAAAGGGCATAGATAGAGAGAGAACTGAAGTACTGGGTCCCATAAAACAAGCACTACCCCATTTCCTGAATTATGGAACGGAAGCTGGAAGAATGAAACCATTTGTGTAGGGCCAGAGCCCGAAATGAAGGCGGCTGGGCTTTGAACCCATACATGCCTGCTTCCAAAACTGGACTCCTAAGTGCATGATTCTGCTGCCTTAATTTTTAAAAGGTGCTTATAAAAACAATTCTCCATGTTAATGCAGCATCTTCCAGGTCAAACGGAGTGCTGGGTGATTGCCTGCTTAATATGGTTTATAGAGAAAGCAAACTTCAAGCCAAAACACCCTAATTTCCCCTAAACATACGTAATCATCTTAATTTTCTCTTTTCCTCTGTTGACATAGCTTAGGGAAGACAACTCCTTTGTAGCATCAGCCAGTGTTTCCCTGGGAAGCAGCATGCAGGGAAATAGGGTTGGCATTCTTCCCTTCTAAAAAATGCATTTCATGTAATCCCACTATCTTTCCTGAGCTGGTCCTTTACAACCCACTGGGAATCTCTGTTGCTTAACTGGACTCTTTTCCAATGGGTTTGAACCCCCCTGCATATCTGCAATCAGGCTTCTATTGGGCAATTTGGGACCCAGATTTAGTCCCAATCACTTGAATCCATTTGGAGGCCGAATTTCATTCCTAATGAACAAACTGCTCAAGCAGTGCTGATGCATCTGGAAGGACTAGGTCACTGACCAGTGCCTGGTTGGTTCCAGAGGGCAGTGTTGTCCTAATCCGAGAGACAGATCACATTTTTGAAGAGCTAAATGCAAACTTGGCATCAGGAGGAGCTCTCTCCATGCGTCAACATGACCAGGAATTGCCAACTTGGTTTTACGGATGATTAGACTCTTTAGAATCTGGCATGAAACCCTACTTATAGACTCAAATTATAACAATAGTGATCATATAGCAGCAAAAATTTTCTGAACCTTTGTCAGGCACCAGGACCTATACGAAATTCTTTCTTTGCATTTTATCTTCGCGACCATCCTACGATGTTGATGTCGCTACATGCCCATTTTCCACCTGAAGATAGTGAGATTTAGGTGACTTCTTTCCCAGGGCCACACTGCCAGCCAGAAAGTGACAGACATGGCCAGGGAGTGGGCATAACACATGATCGTTAGGAGGTTAGCGAACTTTGTCTGTAAAGGGCCAAATAGTGAATAATTTAGGCTTTGCGGACCATGCAACAACTCCTCAACTCTGCTGCTGTGGAGAGGAAGTAGCCATAGATAATTTGTAAGCAAATGGGTGTGACTCTGTGCCAATAAAACTTTACTTACAAAAGCAAGCAGTGACCTGGATTTGGCATCACTTTCGAGCTCTATGGCTTGGATGATTTACTCAGCCTCTCTTGGATCACAGTTTTGTCATCTCGAAAATGAAGATGGGCAGGGCATGGTGGCTTGCGCCTGTAATCCCAGCACTTTGGGAGGCCAAGGCAGGCAGATCACAAGGTCAGGAGTTCGAGACCATCCTGCCTAACACAGTGAAACCCCATCTCTACTAAAAATACAAAACAATTAGCTGGGCATGGTGGCGGGCACCTGTAGTCCCAGCTACTTGGGAGGCTGAGGCAGGAGAATGGCGTGAACCTGGGAGGCAGAGCTTGCAGTGAGCCAAGATCACACCACTGCACTCCAGCCTGGGCGACAGAGTGAGACTCCGTCTCAAAAAAAAAGAAAAAGAAAAAGAAAATGAGGATGATAATAATCATAATGCTTAATTTATAGGGTGATTTTGAGGAGTAAATGACTGTTGCATAGAAAGTTCTTGTTTATATTATTACTAATGGTTTATATTATTGCTAATTATTACTAATTACAAAGAGATATTGTGAAAGGCTGCAGAGGAGAGAAGTCAACAGCAGATCCTCCCTGGGCATAAGTCTCACCTCTCCCAGTGACCCGCTGAGTGGCCCTACCTCTCTGAGCCTCAGTTTCCTTTTCTTGTAAAGTAAAGAATAGTAAAAGGATGACTCTCACAGAATGATTACAAAGGTGAAGTAAATTTAATGCCTGTGAAGCTTTTAGAATAGTGCCTGGCACATGGCAAACACTTTCTGGGTGCTCGCTGTATTACTATTATTGAATAATCATGAATTGAGCCCAAATGGGCCTAGCTTCCAATCTCAGGCTCTTTCCCACCCTATGCTCCTGCAGGGGTTCTTAAGTATTTTATACTATCTGGCAACCCCCCGGTGATCTGCTGACACCTATGGACCCCTTTTCAGAATACTGTTTTTGAAAGCATAAAATATATAAAAGATTGCCCAAACATCTCATTATACAGGAATACAGCTACCAAAATATTTTTAAAAACACACACACAAATTTTGATGCAGTTATAGATGAGCTTCTTTATTAACACATTAGATAACGAAATCGGTCAGTGGGCTTAATAACTGCTACAATTTTGAAATAGAAATACATGTCCATGATATTTCAATCTCTCTGCAACAACTGTAATGTGACATGCAGAGATCTCCGATTTGTATTGGTGCTAAAGTCACAGGCCCCATGACTTGGCCGCTACATTTATAATAGTAGGAATGCTAAATTTCACTTAAAGGTTGATAAAAATAAAACTCTGGATTTTTGTTTGTTTGTTGTTTTTTAAATGCGCATTTATGAAATTCCCAGATTCATGGGACCCTTGATGTCCATAGGCTCCCAGGCCAGGAGCCTCTGTGCCTACTACCGTGAAGAAGCCATTTTAAATGATAATAAACCTAAACAAGGCGAGTGCTCATCCACGTAAATACTCCTTGCATCTAGATCTTTTGGCACACAACCATCGATTAGATTTGGGAGAGCGATGTCCACAAAAAGAGCCAGGACTTCCTATGCCTGTGCGATCACAAAGCATTCATTCATGGGTATGTGAGTGAGAAATTAGGAACTGCCTTGTCCCCTAATTTGATGCCCTACATGGGAAAAGATTGTCATTGGAACTAAGCCAACGAGAGGTAATAGAAACATGATACCAATGACCTCATCCAGGAAAAATAGCTATTGTCACAGGACAGAGATGCTGAGTATTTGTAGGTTTGGGGAGAAATATATCTGTTAGTGAAATGGAGCTTACTCTGGAGTGAGTAAAGGTGAATTATTTGTCAGATGACTAGAGGAGTTTATGCAATATAGTCTTATTGAGCGGAGCTATTAACAGAGTGAATTGCTATTGTGACATGCCATTAAATTGTTTTTAGTGTCCACAAAGGTATCATTCAGGAGCTGGCAGGGTTAGTAACAGAGTTGTATTTTTGGTGGACAGCAGTAGATCTTGAAACAAAATAGCATATTTTACAAAAAAGTAAAATATGACCAAAGCTGAAAGTCTACAGTCAGAGGTAGTCATTTGCAGCTACTTGACAAGCAACCCGAGGATCTGAACAAGGCTTTCTGGATCCACACTGTTGTAGCTCGTGGAGGCTGAAATCTGAGCAATCCATCAGGAAGAGGAAATGAAGGAAGTGAGAGGTAGAGAGAAATCTGAATCCTGGGCTCTTTCAAGGATGTTCTATCTGGTCCATGAATGTACCTCCAAAATTTAGCAGAGGGATTGGCTTAATAATTATTGGCTGAAGGAAGGAAAAAGGAAAAAGAAAAGAAGAAAAGGAAGAGAAAAAGAAAGAGGGAGGCAGGAAAAAGAGAGAGAGTGAATGAATTAGCCAACCAAACTATTGGTGGTATATTGATGGTATCTATAGATGCATGTGTGGGTTTGTGTGTGCATGAAGATGTATTTATTCATTTGTTATTTTTCAATAAATATTTATTGAGTGTCCACTAAGTGTTCGGCACTGTGCCAGAAACTAAAAATGTGCTCAATGAGACAAAAAAGGACGAAGCTCTCAGATGACTTACATTTGAGTGAGGGATTCAGATAAACAAGGATCGAAATAAGCTTACTTCAAGATAGTGCTAATATTATAAAGAAAACAAACAAAAAATAAAAACATTGTAACAAGGGAGAGGGTAACTAGAAGGAAGCTATGGCTGGACATAGTGGCGCACGCCTACAATCGCAATGCTTTGGGAAGCCCAGGTGTGAGGATTGCTTGAGGCCAGGAGCTTGAGACCAGCTTAGGCAACGTATTGAGATCCTGTCTCCAAAAAAAAATTTTTTAATAGAAAGAAGGGGCTAGTTTGGGTAGGATGGAGGCCCTGAAGCTGAAACCTTGATGACAAGGAACCAACCATGGAAAGATCAGTGGAAACCGATGTTTGATTGACGGCGACCCACATGTCAGACATGCACTCAGTTCTTTGCACCCATTATTTGATTTAATCTTTACTGAAAACTGTGAGCAGAGTATTTAGAACAACTTCACAGATGACAATGAAGAAAGTGAGACTCAGACAAGATGACTTGCTCACAGTCAGAGGGCCAGGAAGAGGCAGAGGCATGATTTGAACCCTGATTTGCTGGATCCAAAGCCTCACAGATGAGCCAGGGCACCCCGTTGCCTCAAGACCAAGGGAAGCTCTTTATTCCTGTTCATGCTAACGAGGGGAGAAGAATTTGCTCTAAAGTCTCTGTCTTTCGATTTGCAAATGAGTGGTTTTTTTTTTTTTTTTTTTTTATACCATGTTGTGGCTGTTTTCTGGCTGGTCACTTGGCTTTAATCCACAAACTTGTTGGTAATCCAGACAGTAGATTTCATCTTTAGGGTGATTCCTAAATGATTCTAAAGAAAATGTACTTCTTTCCTATGTGATCAAAGAATTGAGTCATCTTCCTAAGTTAGATGGGGGTGGGGGAAAGGGACAGAGACTTAAAGAAAACAAATTCTTCCACTGAAGAGTCTCAACCCCATATGGGACATGTTTTCTCATAACTAAGCTCATATGGGCTGAGCTATGTGGACTGTTAGAAAAATAGAGCAATTTTAATATCAACCAGCCACATCCTGCTCCATTTCTGCCTTGATGCCTTGGTTTTATTGTTTGTTTGTTTTCTTGTTCAGTACCTGCTTCATCGGGGCCAGTGGATTTGGTGTTTCTTGTTGTTTTTTGGTTTTTGTTTATATTTTAAGATAATAGATTGCCATAAAACATTGGTAGTGTGATGATAGATAGATAATTGCTTACCAAAGATATACAACGTAAACCACCAAGTACCATTATTATTACTGTTACCATTATTATCAATTCATTATATTATTTCTTTATGTCAATACTCAAAGAAATGAGCAGGAGCATTTTTTTTTTATTATTTTTTTTTTATTTTTGAGATGGAGTCTCACTCTGTCACCCAGGCTGGAGTACAGTGGTGTAATCTCAGCTCACTGCAACCTCTGCCTCCCAGGTTCAAGTGATTCTTCTGCCTCAGCCTCCCAAGTAGCTGGAACTACAGGCACACGCCACCACACCAGGCTAATTTTTGTATTTTTAGTAGAGACGGGGTTTCACCATATTGGCCAAGCTGGTCTTGAATTCCTGACCTCAGGATCCACCCCCCTCGGCCTCCCAAAGTGCTGGGATTACAGGCATGAGCCACCGCACCTGGCTGGGCAGAAGCACTTTCATATGCTCCAGGAGGAAGTCCAAATTCATAACCCCCTCTGTTGAGCACTAAGATATCAAAGGCCCATGAAGTGAACAACAGCTGTGACCCCGTACTTACATATCTAGCAATCTAGTAGGAGAATCTCTGCACTAAGATAATTATATCCAGTGAAACATTGGTAAAATAATGAAAAATTAGAAACAACAGCAATGTCCAATAATAAGGAAATAATTATGTATTTTTGTCAGTAATATAAAAACATATTATTTTAGGGCAGTACTTCCCAAATTTTAGTTATTTGCATACCATTTTCACAATGTGCCATAGCTCTACTCTTTATTTATTATTTAATTTTTAAATTTTGTATGTACATGGTAGATACATATATGTATGGAGTACATGTGATGTTTTGATCTAGGCATACAGGGATTGGTTACTTTTTTTAAAAAATTGGGCAATGGATCATCACCTACCATTAAAAATTCATGTTTATAAAATGAAAGGTTTCCCACATATTCGGTAGGAGGAACAACAGGCATCTTACAAAATAGTGTGTACATTATAATCTGTACCATACTCTATCCATTTATAGTTATAATATATCAATACATGGATGTAACTATGGATAGATACTGTTGGGTAATATTATTACATTGTTATGATACAATTTATCATAGGCAGTACTCTTCTTTACATTTTTCTATTACTTCCAGATTTTCCTTATGAAACATAACATTATCACCAGGAAAATATGCACACACACAATGAATGAAGGTCGGTGTTGAAGGTACAAGTTTGGCCATTAGTCTACGCAGAGTGTCTCTGCATGTCCTCTCCCCTCCCAGGCCTTGCTTAACCCTTGGTTGGAAGATCCACCCTTTTTCTGTGGCCAGCACTGGCTCCTGGCATCCTTCTGCTTGTCTTTAGGTTTTCAGCACAAATTCCTGATCTGATTCACCAGGTCCTACTTAATATGTATTACCAACCCTGTGTTGACAATTTCAGAAAAGCTCAGCGCTGCTTTTATACTCGTTTTCCTCTCGGAATGGTAGCCGGCAAAGGGTGTTCTTAGAGATGGGTGGTCCTGTGTCTTACTAATTCCCATAAAGGGAAGGGGAGTGGTAGAAGAAAAAATAAGTAGGAAAAGAAAGTGTTTAGTTATGTATGTTTGATAGTGGCTCAGTGGGTTTGCGTATTATGATAGTTATCAATTCCTTAGCGCTAGATGCTGGGAATCTAAATCTATGTAAGACTCAAGAAGTGGTTGTGTGTCTTGCATGTGAACTGTATCTCAGAGCTAAAATTAAAAAAAAAAAAAAAAGAAAAAGAAAAAAGAAACAGTCATGGGAGCAAGGGAGAGCAAAAGCCAAAGGTGAGTTTTATTTGTTGTTGTTATTTAAAGTAACTGGATCGGCCAGGCGAGGTGGCTCACACCTGTAATCCTAGCACTTTAGGGGGACCAAGGTGTGCAAATCACTTGAGGCCAGGAGTTCAAGGCAAGCCTGGCCAACATAGCAAAACCCCATCTCTACTAAAAATACAAAAAGTTTGCCAGGCGTGGTGGCGCGAGCCTGTAGTCCTAGCTACTCAGGAGGTTGAGGCATGAGAATTGCTAGAGCCCGGAAGGTGGAGGTTGCAGTGAGCTGAGATTGCTCCATTGCATTCCAGCCTGGGTGACAGAGCAAGACTCCGTCTCAAAAAATATATGTGTGAATAATAAATAAATAAATTAAATAAAGTCACAGGGCCGACTGATTTCAGAGGAATGTGTATGTTGAAGGGCAGTGTGGTTAGCAGAGAAGATCTCAGGTGCTGGATTCAGAGTTGCCTGGGTTCAGACCCAGGCCCTGAATTTTTTGACTTTGCTACCTGGAACAGAGACAGTCCTATTTAGCAATTAATACGGGTATCCAGCAACCAGACACCCAAGTTCCAATCCCAGCTTAGCAATTTCCACGTGTGCCATTGTAGGCAAGTCACTTAAAGTCTCTGAGCTCCACTTCTGTGCATGCAAAATGAGTGAAATGCTATTTCTTTTTCAGAATCAGAAATATATTATTAAGCCTCTGACACAGGGATGATACATAAAATGGTGACTAATATTATCACTTTCAGTGATGATGATTTCATTTTATGTATGCGTCTTGCAAAGAGTAAGAAAAATAAGAATATGAGGAAGAGGGAAAGATAAATCAGATTAGGTTGTTCATAATGATTTCATCAAATGGAGAACTCCTGAATGTTTTGTTATGTGTTTTGGTTTTTTGTGAAACACACAAGAAAGTCACCAGGACATCTGTGGAGGCATGTGTGTGCTCCCCTCCATATTAGATTACATGTTTTAGGACAATGAATCAGTGAAAGAAAAGTAATAAATAATGCATGCTGACAATGTGATCATGTTTATTAAGAAGCAACAGCCTTGTCATCTTCATTTTCTTCTTCAGTGATTCTCTTCTCTAAGGGTTTTCTCTGCAGGGACTCCCTGCAATCTAGCTGGAGGCCATTCTCTAATTCCTGTTTGCAGAAATACCTGCTTTGCAAAAAAAAAAAAAATAAGTTAAAGGCTGAACACCTGGGTCCTCTGATGAGTCTCCCATCAAATGCAGCCCATCATTAGAGGTCGCATCTCAGTTTTGAACATCAGGGAGAAACGAGTGTCCCCACTCCACGCCTCCTGCATGTTGGTGCCTTCCCACCCTCTGTTCTTGCTCCTGTCTTTCTGCTGTGAGTTTTCTAAGAAGTATCTTTAGGCATCTAGATTTTGAAAAAGAAAAGAAAAAGCCAACTTTTCTTTTCCTAGAAATTTGCAGCTGCTAAAACCAGATGTTGACATTAGTGCCTTGTGACATCCTAAGATTTTAATTGGGGTTGCATTTTAATCTGCTATTCTTCACTCATATGCACTTGAATGACCCTGAAAAAAAAAAAAAAAGCCACACTAGCATTCCTAGTCTCTCAGATGCCTGGAGCAGAATTTTGCTCTGTAAAATTGAAGAGTGTTGCATATTGAGAAAAAGAGAGGGAGCGAGCTAGGTTGAGAAAGTGGGAGTGGTGAAGGAGAGTAGAGGGAAAGGGAGAGGAAGAGAGAAGGAAGAACTTGCAGGCGGCAGCTAGGAGCACCTTGGCTGGAGTGGAAGGAACCTCACATGTGCCTCAGCCTCAGCCTTGTATCACCTCTTTGAAAATGTAATGATCAATCTGACCCCAGGCAGTAACTGTTCAGACATACCCTTTCCTCAAATGTCTTGCTGTCTGTGTCCTAGGTTCTGAAAGAGGGTTCTATCTTTTGAGAACAGAGCTAGCTTAGGATTTCAGTCAAGGGTCAGCTTATATGTCTCTAAATACCCTTGAATCCCCTGCTACCACTCAGTTTTCTCATTATTCTTTCTGCCCCCCGGCCTTGTTTTTTTTTTTTTTTTTTTGAGATAGAGTCTCACTCTGTCACCCAGGCTGGATTGCAGTGGCACCATCTCGGCTCACTGCAACCTCAGCCTCCAGGTTCAAGCAGTTCTCCTGCCTCACCCTCCTGACCTGGCTCATTTTTGTATTTTTAGTAGAGATGGGGTTTCCCTATATTGGCCAGGCTGGTCTCAAACTCCTGGCCTCAGGTGATCTGCCTGCCTTGGCCTCCCAAAGTGCTGTGATTACAAGTGTGAGCTATGACACCCAACCCTGCCCGTAATTTGTATTGTCCTCAAATAAAAAGCTAATCTTAGAAAACCACAGAGGTCTCCCTCTCTCTCCATTCTCCTTCCTAGTATTATACCATCTCTTCATCCCAAGACCTGCATCATCTTGCTGAAGGTGTGTGTACTGTGACACTTTATTGTTGAGTGCCAAGCCCATTGTGCTTAAAATATTCACTAAATAGTCAATTACCTGTGTACAGAATCCATGTTTAATTAGCTTGTCCTGACATAAAATATCAGGATTTTATGTTCCCCGGCTTACCTCTGACATTCATTTTTAAATTAATGTTTTGTCTTCTTGCTTCCTTCATTCCCTCTCTTCCAGCCTTCCTCTCTTATTCTCTTTCTACCATTTTCTCTCTTTCACGATGCATATCTCTTCGCTCTTTCTCCTTCTTTTCTCTCCCTGCTAGCATTAGATTAAGTTACAAAAGCAGTAGTATCTGTGTTTTTAATATTATTCATTGCATGGCTTTCCTGACCTTCCTTTTCCCTCCAGGGTGGGAATGCAGCCCCTGAATTCCTTGACGGGTGGCCACGCTTTGACACCTTAGACTCTAACTTGCTCACCTTCTTCCAACTGTCTTCAGTTCGTTCCATTTTGACCACTGCCATCGTTGGCTTCTACATGATCCCTATTTGTGTCTCAACTTGGTTCCTTCAGCCAGGAGCGCTGAGCTGCCTGTTGCTTGCCTCTGATGCGCCTCCATTTCCTGTAATTAATCTCAGCTTTCCCACAGCTCAGAAGCTACATGACAGACACAAGGATAAAGCACCCAGTTCGAGCCAGCTCCAGCATCTCTCTGCTTGTATCCATTCCTCGTGGTCTGCCACTTTAGTAGGCATCGTGTTGCCCCAGAGGTGGCACATATGCATGCCATGCAGAAAACACAACACTGACTTCTGTTCAAAGAAAATCAAACCGCCAGAGAGTGAGGTCATGCAAGCGGGCAGGTCGTCACATTCTCAACAGGGAGCTTTGCTGGGTAATTCTACTTAAAAATACATATATTTACATTTTTATTTATGTTTAGTTCTATGTATATTCAGTGTTCCAAGAAAAACTAATAAAAATCAACTAAACATCTAGCCATTCCAGTGAATTCTATCTCATTGCCAAATATAGTATTGGGAACATTGTCCTAATGCTGTCGTCTCCGTGGTATCAAAAGCCAGTATCACTCTGTGTTCTTGATTTTTTCTTATCGACATTCCTGACACTGGCTTTGGGGTGTGTTCAGCACCAAAAGGTCTGTTTTGCCTAACCCTTTGACCAATAGAACAAATAGATTGGAACAATCTGTCCTTGTAAGGGTTCTTTATAAAAATGTTGTCCTTGCATTCTTTGATAGATTTTTTGCCATTTTTTCTGGAAAAAAAAAAAATAGGCCACGTTTCATGGGCAAGACCTTGATACTATCTGGAGGCAGATAGACACAAAAGTACTTTGAAAAATTAAAGGCATTCTACTCATTCTATTCTCTAAACAGTTAAAGGTATCCTACTTCCCCCATGAGTCTCAATTTCCTCACTTATAAAGTGGGCACAACTCAGTGGGCCAGACCAATAGCAACCTCTGTGAGATAACCCATAAAGAAGTGCTCTGAAAAGCCCCGAATGTTCTAACAATGAAAACACTGTGCTCCATCTTCATTTCTATCTGGAAAATAGAGCAAATTATTATATTTTCTTTGAAGCTGTCTACAAGAAGTGTTTGGCTGGATTAGCCAGTTAATGTTAGCAAACTGTGTTGAGATATTAAATTGAAAGGTTTTATAAAAAAGAAAGCAATATATGTTTTTTTCTGACACTGTAGAATGTTTAGTGTTCATTTAACTGGGAGCATGGCACCCCTCAATATAAATTTCCTCATCATTTGACACTTTTTATTGTCTCTGCTTACCATCTGAAATATGGAAGCTGGGCATTTGGAAAGAGGGGAGTTTGTGTATCTCAGGGTTTTGACTTGTCTGTGTCTTCCGAAGGAGATGCATCCTCTACGTATTACACAGCAACTTGCTTTGCTCACTTAACGATATAGCATGGACACTCTTACAGTTCAGCAGCTACAGAGAGCTACATGGCCAACTCTATGTTTTTACGCACCCACACGTTACATAATTTTACATAATTATGATCACATTATATGATATTTGCTGCTTTTATATTTTGTTGGTCATCTTCTCCCTTTCACTGACCCTTTCACTGTTGGTCCCATCCCATATCCACTGCACTCCTCTATCCCACCCCATCCCATAACCCAAGTCAACAACTTGAAGAGACATTCACACTTTATGCCATGGGAAAATGACCTGTTTGTGACATTTATACTCCTTTTCTCTCTCCCTGACATCTCTCCCTGACATCCCTCCCCGACAAAGAAACACACACACACATGCACATGCAGACACACACACACACACACAAGGGTTGTGGCACTGCCTTTTTAGTTTTTAATCTATGTTTGTGAAAATGGCAAGCATCCTCCAAGAATGAAGACCTAACCTCAAATTTGTGTCTGGTTGCTTTTTGTCTTATTTTTTAAATTATCATATGGTAAAACTGACTTTCTCCTGTGATGTACACTTTTATGAACTTCCATTCATGTATAGATTTGTGTTATGACCACAACAGTGAGGACCCAGAAGAGCTCCATCCCTCCAGAAAACTCCCTCCTGCTTCCCTCTCCAGTCACACCCTCCCCCTACCTTATTCCCTGTCAACCTTTAATTTGTTCTCCATCTCCATCGTTTTGTCTTTTAGTAATGTATATAGATAGAAACCCGCAGTAATTAACCTTTGGGGACTGGCTTCTTTCATGTAGCATAAGGCCTTTGTGATCTGTACGAGTTGCTGCATGCATCTGCCGATTACTCCTTTGCATTGCAGAGGAATGTTCTGCTGTATGGATGCACTGCCATTTGTTGATAAGTTCTCCCAAGAGTGGAGATTTCCTATGGTGCTGGTTAAGTATGTGTGTTTATTTCATTTTATTTTATTTCATTTCATTTTATTTTAAGACAGGTTCTTGCTCTATCACCCAGGCTGGAGTACAGTGGTGCAACCATAGTTCACTGCATCCTTGACCTCCCGGGCTCAAGGATCCTCCCACTTCAGTCTCCAGAACTGAGACTGGAACTACAGGTGTGCACCACCATGCCCAGCTAATTTTTTATATTTTGTAGAAATAGGGTCTCCCTATGTTGTCCAGGCTGGTCTCAAACTCCTGGGCCCAAATGATCCTCTGACCTCAGCCTCCCAAAGCACTGTGATTACAGGCATGAGCCACCACACCCAGACAATATGTTTGTTTTTATTATTCCATTTCTAGTAGTTCAGTTTTAGGTAGTGTATTAGTGTGTTTTCTGTGGCTTATAACAGAATATCTAAAAGTCGTCAATTTATAGAGAAAAAAAAGTATTTATTATAATTACAGAAGCTGAGAAGTCCAAGGTTGAGGGGCTGCATCTGGTGAGGGCCTTCCTGCTGGTGGGGACACTCCACAGAGTCCCAAGGTAGCATAGGGCATCACACTGTGAGAAAGCTGTGTTAAGGTGCCATGCACAAGTCTCTCTTCCTCCTATAAAGCCACTAGTTCCACTCCCATGTAAACCCATTCATTCATTAACCCTTTAATGCATGAATGGATTCATCACCTCTTCAATGCCCCACCTCTCAATACTGCCAGGCAGGGGACAACATTCAAACTATAGCAAGTAGAGAGTGTACATTGGTGCATACATTTACCAAATTAAAACATGGAGAAAACCAAGGGATGGAAGAGCTAATTGTTAATGGAACTTAAAATTAATTTGAGCTTAAATGACAGATGGACTACTGGGAATAATAACTCCTTCCACCACGTACTGGCTACTTGCTGTATATCAGGCACTGTGCTGAACACTGTATTTCAATATTTTATTAACTCTCTTAAAGCCCACTTCAGTAGACACTCTTAATTCTGTTTTATGGAAGAGGAAACTGTAACATCAAAGTAGTTAGAGGAAAGTATCCAATCCTCCCTCCCAAACACTGGAACTTTCCAGCAGTTTGTGCTTCTCTTGGCTTGAGTTAAGAGTTTCAAGTCTCTTTTCACTCAGTAGTTTAGATAAACTTGATATTACAGTTTCCTTTCATTCCTCTAAGTGATGCAAATTGCTTTACCCAAAGAAAGGCATCACATTACACCATTACAGGAAAAAAAAATCTACTGAGGAAGAAGGGGAAAAGAGATGTTTGGATTTTTTTCCCCTTCATTTTTCTTTCTACCTGATTAAAATGACTGTTAGGATCCATTTTCCCCTTCTTTCTTAAGTGAAGATATTCCAATCTTACATACAGAAGCAAAATGAAAAGAGATGATCGGTTATGTGGTTTAATGGATTGATATCGTCTAGATGATTCACAAAGCAGGGAGGATGGTGTGTCTGCCCTCCTCTGCCTTCCCCTGTGTGTGTGGGGATGGCGCTGGGGTTCTGAAAAATTAAAATACATGAAATGAACCAGTTACCTACTTCAATTTCCCACTGTAGTTATCCTGGTTTGCCTTTATCATTGAAAATAACACTTCTGCAGCTAAAAATCTAAGAATTAGATTTACAAAATACTGAAAAAACTGCTAACAAATTTTTCTTCTATTAGCTATGTAGCATCCACAGCCGGGCAGACAGATGGATAAAATATTTGTGTTTCTTTTTTTTTTTTTTTCCCATCCTAAACACTGTATATCAAGTAAATAGTTTTTCCCAGGAAGGATCTTGCTGGCTCCATCACCAAGAATTCAGCTCCTGCAGGTTACATAACTGTGCGTTAGGCATTGAAGAGCTCAAGATTCCAGTGTCTCTGAATGACTGATATAAATGGAATCACTTTGTAAATGGCTGTCAGGAACTGCCCCTCCATTAAGGAGCCACATCTAACCCATCACAATTGCCACCATCCCTCTCTCCCCCATCAAATCTGCTGCTAAATCCTGTTTGGTCTAACTCTGAAGTGGCCCTCAAATAAGTCCCTAACTCTCTTCAACCCCACAGCTGCTGCTTCATCCAGGACTTTGTCACCTTTCAGACGTATTTATATCATCGCCCTCTAGCTGGTCTCTGTGCATCTAGCCCCTCTAATCCATTCTTCTTATTGGCAATAGGAGCATCTTTGTAAACCACAGCTCTGACCTGATCATGTAGTTCCAAAAATACTACAGATCCCAGGGCTCCAAACAATATTTCCAGAAGTGTAGTGGATAAGATGCTTTGGAGGAATATACAAATGAATACATTTTATTTGAATAGTTGTGGTATTTTTAGAGCTATCTTTTAAAAACAAATATAGTAAATACAATAAAGTATATTTTTAAGAGGGCTTCTTAAAAAAGAAATCCCCAAGTCCATAGCTAGACAGGGCAAAAATTGTGAAAGTGGTCCACAAATGACTGATGTTTGGAAAACATCGTCAGAGGCAGAAAATCCAAACTCCTTAGCCCATCATTAACAATACTTCACATTTTGGTTCCTCCAAAACAGCAAATAGTCACCTTAAGGTCTGCCCATTCTCCCTCCACACACGCTTTTCAACCAGAGACTTTCTCTCACTCGTAGTCACATCAAACACTCAGCAGTTTGTTCAGCACACTAAGTCCTCTCATATTTGTGCTCTTCCTCCACCCACCCACCCCTGCCAACATATTGTTCCTTGTTTCTATTCTAGATCGTATTTTTCTACCTGATAAACTTCTATATATCCTTCAAAACCCAATTTACATGTGCCAAACTTTGATAACCCTTCTCTAAGTCCCTAAGGTGGAATTCACCAGGCCTCTCACTCTGCTGATAACATTCAACACTTGATGTTCTGGCTGTTGGAGTAGGTGTTTCCTTCAATCCGCAGCACACTAAGGAACCCCACAGGGCTGTGCCCAAGTCTCTGTTTCCCTTGGCCAGCGGCGGGCATGGTGCACAGAAAAGGGCTCAAACATTTTCTGAACAAATGAGGAAATGAATAGCTGAGTGAATCAAGGCAGATTCAAGGGTGTCTACAGGACAGGGAGGTCTCACACACAACGCATCTGACAAAAGGAATTAATCACAGCACACCACCCTCCCTGCTAAGTGGGTCTGAGAAAGTTGTTCTGACAGTGTTTCTCAAGCTACTTAACCACAACTATCTTTTCTTCTTTAAATTACTCTGAAACATTCACCCTTAGCAAATGGTGACACAGCTGCACAGATGCCTTCACGTAACACTCACAAGACTTAATATAACGGCGTGCTCTCTGCCTCTCCTCCCCGCCAGATTCTCAGTTTCACCAGAGCAGAGACTAAGGCTATTTTGTTCATTGCAGTACCACCTGCTAGCACAGGGCCTAGTTTATAGTAAGTGCTTGTTATTTCCTGAATAAATGGGATCTGAATACATATTCCATGAATTTATTTGGCCACCAGACTATCTCGATTTTTCCTTGCAGAAAGAGACTGGGCAAGGTGAGGTGGAAACCTTCCAAAGGAGGCCCCTTCAAAGCAAGTCCTTTCTTTAAAAAGTATTTGCCCTGCATTTACTCTGCCCTGCTGTGGTACCAGTTGCCAGCCTGGAGTACTTTCCTTCATTCCCTGAATTCCCACTGTCCTCCCACTACAAATCAATCTAATTCTGTGTTACTGGCCGGCATTTTGCTTTCAAGTGGCAGTGATCAAAAGTGGAATCTTTCGTTTCAGATAGAGGGTTTAGCAGAGTGGCTGGCACACGGCGAGGCCTCAAAAGTGCTATTATCATTTACAATAATTTATCATGATGTTTATACTACTAATGATAATAAATGCTATGGGCAAAAAACTTGGTTCTCTTTTTCCGGTTCCTTTTATCATTTTATGTCCAGTCCTGAATCCATTTGACTGTTTATTAGGATTCACACTAAACCATACCTGTCAGTGATAGCTGCCCTAAGAAGCTTTTTTGCATGTTTCTCAGCATTTAATCATTTTAGGACGTTTGCTACAGAGATTCTCTAATCCCTTCCTCTTTTTGTTTACTCATGCATGTACTTTTTATCTGGTCATTTTTTTTAACCTCTTTGGATCCCAGTGTTCACAGTCCTTCATTAATTCATTCAACAAATATTTACTGAGCACGTACTCTATGTCCAGGTACTCTTCTCGGTTCTGAGTGCACAGTGTTGAACAAGACAAAACACCTTTTACCCTCTGAAAAAGTTAACTGTAGTGGGGAGAAAGACAAAAAGAAGAAAAAAGGGAAAATATGTACATAAATATATATGTGTAATATATATAATGTGATATACTAAAATATGTTAATAGAATATAGCAATATATTTAAAAGATAGAGGAGCCGGGCGCGTAATCCCACACTTTGGAAGGCCAAGGTGGGCGGATCACGAGGTCAGGAGATCGAGACCATCCTGGCCCACATGGTGAAACCCTGTCTCTACTAAAAATACAAAAAAAATTAGCCAGGCATAGTGGTGGGCGCCTGTAGCCCCAGCTACTCGAGAGGCTGAGGCAGGAGAATGGCGTGAACCCGGGAGGCAGAGTTTGCAGTGAGCCGAGATCGCCCCACTGCACTCCAGCCTGGGTGGCACAGCCAGACTCCGTCTCAGAAAAAAAAAAAAAAAAAAAGATAGGGGGACAATCACGTAGCCTCAACCTCAGTCACAGAGTCAGTGGCTTTTTGGTTTAATTCCTGGTTCTGACCCCCATGGCTATATTCCCCAACCAGATCTGTATTATCTCATGACCCAAACAAGCTTCCCACTGACCTTTGCACATTTCCAGTCTTACCACTCCTCAGGCTTCCCAGACTTTCTGCCATTGGTGGTTCTGATCTGTGCATCACTCTGGGCAGAGGGAGAGCTTTGGGGGCAAAGCATGCCAGGAAGAATCTGTCCAGGGAAGGGGTGAGTTGAGGGACGGTGTGGACAACAGGTACTCCATGGTCTTTCCCAAACCCATCTCTTGCCCATCAGTCAAAAATGAAGCTTTGTGTGTCTTGCATTTCAAAGGCATGCTTTAGCCACAGAGAACTTTCTGGAGGTTCCTCCTTGCACTGTGGAAACGTTATTTAGCCCAGCATCTTAAATGAGGTAGGCGGTATGGGAATACTTGTTAAGTGTCTGAGACCATCGGAAGCTGACCACCAAGGAGGCTCTGGGAATTGAACTCCATTGATAGGGATGGTGCAGTGAGCCACGTGAGTACCACCAATGTCCCTCGGTGGCTGAAGGACACCTGCAGCTCCTAAGCAGACAGCAGAATGAGCTCCAAGGAGCCACCCCAGGCCAGCAGCCAGCCTCCAGAGTTGTCTGATTCTTCATGGCCTTTTTCAGACTGGCGAAGGCTGGGCGCCCAGGGCATCATTAGTATCCTTCCATCACTTCCTCATTAGTTCTTAGATAGTGTTTTAATGACAGCTTGAGAGGCTCCGCATCCTGGCCTCCTTCTATTTATGATCCCCACCGTGTTAATGTGCACTTAATGAGAAATTCTTGTCTTGCTTGTAAATCCTGTAGCCGGCATTCAATTTATTGACAGATGTTTGCTTGGATCTCTTTAAAATTACTTCATAAATCTTCCCGGATAAAAGGCCTCAAGTTTGGTTATTAAGACAGGGCCTTGTTGACAGTTTCATATTTAACTGTTTAGAACTCAGCTGTCAGGGCTGTAATGGGGTGTACAGCCAAGGGGCACAGGGCCTAGGTGCTGTTTGCCACCTTTCCTGCGCCTATCGGGGCCCTGCCTGGTGGAGTGTGTCTACTGTTTCCTGCAATCCCCTCAGTTAACTTCTGGGTGACCTCGCTGTGCCTTGCACTTCTTCAACTTATTCATTTAGCATATCAGCGTGTCAGCGTGATAAAGTGTTCTGCTGATAGGCGCTAAGGGCTGAGTAAGCCACAGTGCCTCCATCACCGGGGAGAAGTGTTGATGGGAGCCCAACGCTGAGGTCGCCCTTCCCACGACAGCCACCGGGCACCAGCTGGAAACCTGTGTGCTTCACCTCCATCTGTGGGCAGGAAGCAAGTGGATGTCGGGGACAGCGGCAGGGGGCTCTGCTTGGAAGTTTTAAGACCACACTCATCTTTTGTGGCCATGGACTTTTCAATGCCATCCTAAGTCAAGATTTTTTGTTGTTTGTTGTTGTTTTCGTTGTTGCCCATAACAGAAAACTCACCTCAAAAAGACTTAAGGAAAGAGATAAAGGAAAAGAAAGATAGTGAATTGGCTCACGTGATTGAAGTGTACAGGGGAAACTGCCTTCACGCCAGGTGCAAGGGCTAAGGTAATTTTGTTTCACTCTCTTTCTAGGGTCCTCCTTCCTCTGTATTAGCTTCACTCTCAGATCCTGTCCTGGCCCCAGCAGCTCCACAGGGCTTTTGGATTCAGACCCAGGAGTACAGAAGGCCACCTGCTTCTCTTCCAAATGCCCAGGAGGAAAAAGGCTAATTAAGTCTCATTGGTCCCCCCCTAGGTCACATGTACAGGCTGTAGCCAATCACTGTGGTCAGGGGTAGGCTATGTTCTGATTGGCTAGGTCTGAGTCACGTGATGAGTTCCAATGCAAGCACAGGAAGGAAGATGAGGCAAGAGGACATTCTCCAGAGGAAAAGTGGGGCTGTGTTACCTGAGCTAGCCAGCACTCAAACACGTGTTCAGATGTGCTGATCAAGTTCAGAACAACATCCTGCTTTGTCTAATGCTTGCATTTCATTTTGAAAAGTTGTTATACATTGGCAGCCTCTAAGCTGCAGCCTCTAATGCTTGCATTTCATTTTGAAAAGTTGTTATACATTGGCAGCCTCTGAGCTGAACTACTGAGGGTGTGACCTACTCATTTGTAGAGTGCATTCAAAAGATTAAAATTCCAGAATACCCTGGAGAGGCCAGGCCATTGAGAGGTCCTCTAAACCCACCCACAAGCCAGTAACAGTATTAGGATGAAAAAAAAAAAAAAAGAAAAAAAAAAATGCCCTGCTTAATACTATCACAAATCAGCCCATTGCATGTAAGACGATAATGAGCACTTGGGCCAAAAATAGCGTGTTTTTTGCTTACTTGCTGGTGTCCTGTCACATTGCATTGCTTGAACTGTGTCAGATCGCATTGAGTAACTTTGCTTAATCCGGCGCTGACGTGACCTGCTGCTTTGCAACACTTAAGACAAGTGTATAGGGACTTTTCTCCTCAATCCATTTTGTGTGTGAGTGAGTGCTGTTTACCAGATGAGGCATATGTAAATACTATTCGAATTGAAAACACATCGACATTTAAGCTAGAATGTATTAAGGGGCCTATGGGAGGGAAGGCACAAGAAACATTTACTCACAGACCCTGGCAGCCTTCTACAGGAGACTCATTCCTTTGCCCCAGAAAATGCCACACTTACTAAATTCTGATATTCACAGTTTCCTATGTGGAAACTACTAAAAAGTTTAGGGCACACTATGGCTGACAGCCAGAAAGTAAACTTGGCCATGATTTTCTGTTAGGCCAACTCCCCATGCCCCCGAGAAACACATTCTTCACAAAAAATAATTGTAATAATCTTGATTTAGAGTTGCCTTGTAATGTAACTGCCCAATGGGTTCTCCTTGCCCACTGCCTAGACACAGTCGATTTGTCAAGACAGGAGAGTTGCAATAGAGAAATAGTTTTATTCACGCAGAGCTGGCTGTATGGGAGGCCGGAGTTTTATTGTTATTCAAACCAGTCTTCCTGAAAACTCAGGGACTGGAGTTTTTAAGGATAATTTGGTGGGTAGGAGGTTGAAAAATGGGGAGTGCTGATTGGTAAGTTTGGAAATGAAATCGTATGGAGTTGAAACTGTACTCTTGCACTAAGTCAGTTTCTGGGTGGAGGCCACAAGACCAGAAGAGCCAGTTTATCCATCTGGGTGGTGCCAGCTGATCCATTGAGTGCAGGGTCTGCATAATACCTCAAGCATGGATCTTAGGTTTTACAATAGTGATGTTACCCTGAGGAGCAAATTGGGAAGTTTAGAATCTTGCAGCCTCCAGCTGCATGACTCCTAAACCATAATTTCTAAGCTTGTGGCTAATTTGTTAGTCCTGCAAAGGCAGTCTTGTCCCCAGGCAGGAAGGGGATTTGTTTTGGGAAAGGGCTGTTACCGTCTTTATTTCAATGGTAAGCTATAAACTAAGTTCCTCCCAAAGTTGGTTCGGCCTATGCCCGGGAATGAAAACAACAGCTTGGAGATGACAAGCAAGATGGAGGCAGTTCGGTCAGATCTCTTTCACTGTAATAATTTTCTCAGTTATAATTTTTGCAAGGAGGGTTTCAGTGATGATAACAGCAGGCACTTGTACAATGTTTGCTATCTGCCAGTTACAGTTTAATCACTGCATATGTTTTAACTCCATCAATCCCTACAACAGCCCTATGTTATTAGGTATTATTATTATTCCACTGAGAAAACTGGGGCACAGAGATGGTAACTACCTTGCCTAACAACCCATAATATTCATGGAGTTGAGATTTGAACCCACACAGTCTGACTCCGGAGCTGTGCTCCAAATACTATACCGTGTTTCTTATACTATGAAGTTTTATGGATAAACACACTGACTCAAGATTCATGCCACTAAATGGTATTACATGTATTAAAATGTATGAAAGAAGAATTAAATATATATATAACAATATATAAAATACAATACAGATATATATGTAGCCTAAGTATTTTTAAAAACTTTCTCTTCAACGAATTGAGTCCAGATATAATAGTTCACACCAAAAATAATGTTTATTAAAAGAAGATGAGAGAGGAAACAATGGCAAAATTAAATTTTGTTAAAACAATAAAATGAAGCAGGGAGAAATGTAATTTCACAAGAATGTATTCAACTAAAATTGGAGTGAAAATTTGGGCCTGAGGATCCTGAAAGATACAGCACAAGAAAAACAGGTGAAGAGTTACAATGTTGGCCTCATCCCAAGATTCAAAGTCCATGCCTGTCTCTCAAGATAAGTCCAAAAGAAATTTCTCCCATGGTTCCTCTGATCAGGACATGGTGGGTGGTGAGAAACATCACTTTCTTTTAAAGAAAGAGAGTTGGAGGAGGACCAGGGCCCGATAGAAATCCCATATATTGGTGTCAGAATGGCAGACCCACTCTCTTTTCCTGCACGAGATAATGGGGCCCCTGTTTTTCTTTCCTTATCTGTACAAATGTGCTGTCTTCATTTGTGTTCCCCAAGAACGACACCTCATATCAAGAATTTTGAGTACACGTTCTTTCTTTGGTTGTTGATCCTGGGAAACCCTAATAGCAGAGTGGGGCTATAAGACAGGAAGGGAAGGATCTTAATGAAGGGTGAGTTATCCTGCCTGACAGCCCGGTGGGCAGCAGGAGCTTCCTTGTGCTGGGGAATTCTAGAAAAGAGTGTAGAACACACACCTCAGAGTTATCCCAATGAGGGCTAAGGATGCTGGGATAGTTTTTCACCAAATCTTTATCTGTCATTGCTTGGAAGCTTCTAGGGGCATTATTCTCCAGCATTTCCAGTTTGCCCTGTGTGGGAACAGCCAGACAATTGCCCTCAACCAGAGAAGCACAGGTAATCCCAGAAGAATGCTTGGGAGGGAGAGGCACATGCCTAGGAAATATGCACAAGGCCCAGACAAAGTCTAGCATGGATAATTGTGGCCCTTGCCTCCTAGCACAGTTGTAATGATTGAATGAGGTAATAAACAGAAAGCACTTGAACTGCTGTCTAATTTGGGAAAAAACTTAAAAGTTGGGGAAAAGCAGGTTGGCTCACAATACTAAAACGTCTAGGAGAAAACCTTGAAGCTTCAGGAAAGGGTGGATCCAGGCACTCAAATATATTGGGCTAGGCAAGAGCATGGTGGGAGGGAGAATAGCCTGTGCTGAGGGGTGCAGGGCTTGTGGAACACAGATAAATTTTAGAGTTTGATTTAGTAAGGACCATGTCATCTTCGTGGTACATTTCATATCTAGTATATTAAGCAGATTCATTGTTAGATACTCAAAGTGAACTCAAATCATCAGCGAATGCAGTTGTGGCGCAGGGGGTGGATGAGTCAACACAATTTGGCATCGTGTAGCTAATACCACCAGCGGTGTGATGGACGGTTTCATTTCTCCATGGACGGTTTTGGCATTGTGTAGACAGAGCCTAAATTGGTGCCCGCACCTCACACTAATCATGCCCAGAGAGAGATAACATGGAGCTATTGAGATCCCCAAGCAGCACTTTGGCACACACACTATCTAACGATATCAAGAGATGAAGGAGGCCTTCGAAATGAGCTTTTGCGAGTGAGTAATGACCTTCAGGATGTGGCTCAGGATTGTCTTTTGAAACTGGTATATCTTGATGGATGATTGAAAAGCTGCTGTCTTTGGTATAGTTTTCGCGGTTTTATATTTGGGGATGTGTAATAAATAAATGTGTAATTGCCCTCAACATGATGCAAGACCAGGAGGTGAGGATGAGACAGAAAAGTCCTATAACAGCATAAAATTTTATTAGGCTCCCCATTGGTAGGCAAGTCAGTGTTGTGTGAACAAAGAATAGTCTGTCTTAAGTTGACCAAGATAGAAACCAATACAACGAGGAACAAATTCCACCAGTTGATTTGCAGGGAGGTAGAGGAGCGGGGCGGGCCGGGGGCGTGAATGATAGGTGCTCTGATTTTAAGATCTTTATGAAAGTAGTTTCAGTACCCATATTAATAACTGCAACAACCACCTGAATTATTGACCTTATAATTCTGAAGATTAACCAGTTAGTATTTATAAAGCATTTGAGGTTATTTTTTCAATTGGTGGGAGTAGCTACATTTCAGTGGCCTGTAATTCCTCTTAATTCATTGTTGTCTTTTCTTCTTCCATTTTGATGCTCAGGTTGATTTTGTGCCCAATGTATTAATTATATGCTTTTCGTTTTTTATTCTTTGTGATCTCAGCTCAGCTTATTACATATTTTTTGTTTTGTTTTCTCATGTGATTCTCTTTATTGGCTTTATATGTGGATGAATCTATCTGTCTCTTCTAAATTAATTTTGATCTCTTTTAGTGACAATTGATGGGTGACAACCTTAGGTATTATACATGGTGTCTGGAAACTGGGCTCAGTTTTCTTTTCATCCCACTTTTTTGGGGGGTAGGTCAAAGAATGTCTTTAATATCTCTGTATAAACTCCATTTTGAAGATTTGTATGTTAACAGTTTTGTGCTATCATCTACAAAGAAGGCATAGACACAAAAGTTTTCTTGTAGTCCTACCTTCCTCAATCCAGTCTAGAAACTTAAATGTTCGCAAAGGTTTAATAATATTGTTTAATGAATAGTAATTCAATATTTTTCAAAGCTTTAATAATGTCATTTCATAATATCATTAGAAAAGAGATTTTTGATTGTTGGTTGCCATCTCCTTATGGTATCAACGTGATTTGTGTGAGACTAAGATTTCTTTTTTTTTGTTTTACACCAATATTCAGTTCCATCACATCTATGCATAAGACATGCACAAAATAAATGGTGGGTCTATGTCTTTTTGTTTGTTTGTTTGTTTGTTTGTTTTTCTGAGACGGAGTCTCATTCTGTTGCCCAGGCTGGAGTGCAGTGGCACCATCTCTGCTCACTGCAACCTCCACCTCCTGGGTTCCAGTGATACTCCTGCCTCAGCCTCCTGAGTAGTTGGGATTACAGGCACGCACCACCACGCCCAGCTAATTTTTATATTTTTAGTAGAGACGGGGTTTCACCATGTTGGTCAGGCTGGTCTCAAATTCCTGACCTTGTGATCTGCCCGCCTCGGCCTCCTAAAGTGCTGGGATTACAGGCATGAGCCACTGTGCCCGGCCGGTGGGTCTATGTCTTATAACAAGATTTTTATTGTTGTTACACAGCTTAAAATAGAGGCATTTGTACAAACCTGATAAATACAAATGTGTCGCTCGGAAAGTCCCTAAATTCCTGCAGCCAATGTTTTCTATATCATACCATTTAGTGTTTAATTACCTACCAACTTCAATTGATCCCATGAATGTTA
The DNA here is from genome assembly GCF_008728515.1 of Papio anubis. Taxonomy (NCBI): domain Eukaryota; kingdom Metazoa; phylum Chordata; class Mammalia; order Primates; family Cercopithecidae; genus Papio; species Papio anubis. The sequence continues at coordinate 80,328,756 of NC_044991.1, forward strand.
TTTCTCTTTGGGGATTTGATCTCAAATGTACTGAACAGTGGTTCTCAATTGGGGCAACTTCATTTCTCAGGGCACGTTCTGTATTGTTTGGGACACTTTTTATTGAAACAACTGGGGTGGGGAAGCTGTTAGCATCTAGCGGGTAGAGGCGAGAGTTGCTGCTAAGCTTCCCACAGTGCACAGGACACCGCCCACTGCACAGAGTGATCCAGCTTCCAACCTCAACAGTGCTGAGGATGAGAAATCCTGCATAGGAAGGATTTCACTGTTTCCTAATTTCTTGTTTTGGATAGAGTACAGGCCTGACGCCCTGTAGACGCTCATATTCAATTTGAGAATATGGCTGAGTTTGCCTATTAAATCAGGACCCCAAGTGAATCTAAGTGCAGTGGTTTTGATTGAAAGAAAAAAAAAAGTTTTGCATTCAGTGTGTATGAATCATGGGGTGGGGGTTGATACAAAAGAGAAAAAAAAATAAAGATAAAGAAAATGAAGCCATCTCCCAATCTTTGCTGAGATTGCCATCAACATAAAGGCAGGTTATTAATCTTCAGGGGACAATCTTTGGATGGAGGGAATCCCTTGGGGGATATTGGAAATTTTATTGCTTTTCATTGGACTTAGTGTAAAACGGGGGTAATTTAGGCTTAACAAACAAAGCTCGGGTTGACTCACTTTTTTTCTGAGGCTCCAGAAAGAAAATAGAATTCTCACAGAGCAGGAATCAACCTTTTCCTCCATAAATCACAGGAGGAGGTGAGAATTTGGCTAATATCCAGAGCACTGCAAAGAAATAAACAATGCAAAGCAATCTGCGGCTTATTTGATAACCAGTTTCTCCATAGATACATATTTCTCTGTTTTGATCTTGTACATTTTTCCCCCAAGCTAAAAGTTTTTCTGTCTCTCTTCCAGTCTATCTGTTAGGCGAGGCCTTGGGAGCAGGATCCTGACAATGTACTGGTCAGCTCTTTTAGGGTTTTTTTCTTTTTTTTTTTTTGAAGTTGATTTCCTGTTCTGGTGAGCCATACATCACTGACATCCCGGTCTGTGCTGCTTGTCTGTGACAGAATGACAGGTGTCATTTATCACTGGGGCTTGCGGAAGCTGTGGGAAGAGGGATTGAAATTTTTTTTCTGGAAAGCCTCAGTGTCTGCCAGATCATTAAAAAGGGGGCTTTCCAAAGAAAGCTGTGTGTAATGTGATTGCACTTACTGTCAACGATAGGCTAAAAGAAAGAGAGAACATCAAAAGGGAGCAAAAGAAAGAGGGGGAGGAAAGAGAGGAGGAGTTTCTGCCAGGGGCATTTAAAGTTCTTGAGCTGCCAATGCAAGGATCTGCTTTAGTTCAGTTCTAGTGTGTGCATGCTAAATAAGTCCTTTAGAGATTTCCGCTCAGCTCATGGTGCCAATGAGGAGACCGTAACAGGAAACCTCTTTAATAGCACTTCTTCTCATCACATATTATGTAGGGCGCGGAGACAGGCTTGGTACTGTACAGGGCATGACTTGCAGTCCAATCATGGAAGAGCTGAGGCAGGAAAACCTATTTGAACAAAAGCAGAGGGTCCCAATAAATCACGAGGCAAAACTGAGACCTGCTGGCAGGCTGCTTCTCCAAAGAGACACTTCCAGCATCCTGTTTGCATAAGCACACTCGGAAAATGCCCAGGAATATCTCCTTACAGCTTCTCTCCTCTTGGCATGAAGTCCGCCACCAAATGGATCTCCAGGGATCAGGGAATAGAGGCTGCTTATCGTTTCATTGCAAAGGGGAAGTGTGCCTTTTTCTACTCCCTGTGCCATTCAAGTAAGAAGAAGTTAACACTTTCATAGTTCTGACTATGTGCCGGACGCTGCAGTAGATGTTTTACTTATAGACCTCACTGTAATCTTCATAGAAATCCTGTGAGATCGGTATTTCTATTTGGGGGATGGTATCTTTGAAGCACAGAGAGGTTAAGTAACTTATCCAAGGTTGCACACTTCTTGGCAAAGCTGGGACTCAAATCTGGATAGTTGGGGTCTGGAGTCTATGCTTTTAGCCTCTTATTGGGAGGGTGAATGATGAACATAGTGAGGAGGCCAGATGATGTTGATAACCTCCAGATTGCAAATCTAACCATGCTGATTTAGGAAATTAGTAATTAATGATGATCTAAACCTGGGATGGGCAAACTACAGCCAGTGAGTCAAATCCCACCTGTAACCTGTTCTTATACAGCCAGCGAACTAGGAAGAATTTTCACATAAATGGTTGAAAAATTTTGTAAAACTCTGTTTTTTCTTTTGTTATATAAGTACCTGCACATATCCTCAATTTTGTCTCTTGTCTTGCAAAGCCTAAAATATTTACTAGCTGGTCCTTCACAGGGAGTGTTGGTGGCTTCTAATCTAAGGTAAAATCAGCTACAGCAAAAAATAAAATAAAATAAAAATTTAAAAAAAAAATGAAAGAAGGAAAGAAAGAAAAAGAAAAAAGGAAGGAAAAAGGAAGGAAGGAGGGGAGGAAGGGAGGGAGGGAGGGAAGGAGGAAAAAAAGAGAAGGAGAGAAGAAAGGAAGGAGAAGATTTTAAAAAGAGAAGAAAAGAAAGGGACTTCACTTAAAAGCAAATAAGAAAACTAAGATCCTCACCAGTGGCGCTCTGAGGCCAACAGAAACACTGAAATTGGGCTGACTTAGGTGTACTTAAGTGGGAAGAACATCCTTTCAAAATAAGTTTTCCTTGACTGCTTTTTCACAAAGCCTGCTGCTCGGAGAGACAAATTAGCTATTAGGTAATCTAGTTAATTGACAAGTGACTTAACTAATTACCCTAACATGCTTATTAAATGTTACCTTTCCCATTCTCAACACATTGTTAGAGCATCAATGTATTTAAGGCCTTATCATATCACGCTCTCTTGACAGCACATTCCTGTTAAAACAGAAGGTGCATGGAGTATGTTTTTTCTATCACTATTTTTCTCCCTCTGTGGATAGAGTCATAAGAGAGAGAATTGGGAGCTGGGCACATAACAAGCCCATCCCTATTCAGGGACAATGTCCTATTATACTGGTGCCTATTCACTGAGATAGATTAAGAATGGATTAAGTAAAGAAATAGTGCATATTATCAAGCCTCAGCTAATGGGTGTAACAAAAGCTTAGAGAAAACTTAATTTGACTCTGGACTAGTCTTTCATAGCTGGGAGGGCTAGTGTCTATATTTACACAAATCTACAAATTCCTCAACCAAAACTCTTTGGTTTTGGTTGTGTTTTGAAGTTCAGAGTTTTCCAGATCTTAGAAAGAGAATATGGTACATATACCATGTAGCAGATAATACCTTCAGGAAGGAAGGTGAGGAATAGCATCTTGTATGTAAAAATATAAATATTTCTGCAATGAAACATTAGGATTACTAAATGAAATTTTTTTAAGCTTTAAAAAGTTCAATAGATTTTTCTGCTAAATGAATTACAAAAAATAAGTTTAAAAAACCTTTTGGTATTCAGAGCTTTTAGGATTTTTTGAATCAAAGATAGGGGATTGTGGACCAGGGTAAATGTTACTGTCACCTCACGGCCTTTCTAATAACGACAGCCTTCAAGTTATTTTTACATTTTATATTGATCATAATTGATACATATGAATATCATTGGTGATTATTCTTTAGCATGACGTGAGATGAAGCACAATATATATCAAGATGCATACAAAATAATATGTGTGAATGAATATATTTCATTATAATTAATGCTTTCATAAAATACTAAGCAAAATAAGAGGATTGGAACTAAATACAAAGATTCTCTTCTGTTTAGAACTGAACTCGAGGGCAAGGTTGCTGTAAAATGGGAAGCATCATCTGGTCCAAGGTTGACAAACTCTGATTTCTGCTAGAGCCATGCAGGTACCGTGCACTAAAATCCTAAGATATGCATTTTTCACATTACAACATCCCTGAAGTTAGAACGCATCCTCCATTCTTCATTGTACAATAGTTTGATTGGCAACATTTTTTTTTCACTTTCTTGACAGTGAAAGTAAAAAAGCATTGAGCAGCTTAGATCCAATCCACTGCAGTCTCAGAGGTGAGGCAGGGAACCCAGGTGACTTGGGAGCTTACACCATTTCTACACAGGGCTCACTGGAGCTAACCCAAATTCTGCCCCTGACCCTGACCCTAACTTTAACCCTGACCCTCACCCTAATCTTGACCCTAACCCTGACGTTTATCCTGACCCTGAGCTTGACCCTTATTCTAACCCTGACCCTCATCCTGACCCTGATTCTAGCTGAATGGCTGTTGCTCTACCGCCTGTTGCCACACAGAAACACAGACCAGGGGTGGCCAATCAGATCTTTTGAGAGAAGCTAGAAATTCAGCCGTGCAGTCTCACAATATTTAACTGTTGCCAATTAAACTGTCATTTATTAACCCTATGTAGGCCAAACAAGACAGGTCAGTTATCCAGATTGGATCTGGCTCTCCAACACCTAGAAAGATTAATGAGTTGATTGACCAACATCACTCTGCTGAAATATGACATTATGTCTGACACCTCTGGTTTTATTTTTTGTCTGATTGGAAAGACAGGTGAAATGATTTAAAAAGCATAAGCCCAGAAACTCAGGGAACTCACAGCAGAGAGGGAGAGATATTCAAGTAAACATTATTACATTTATAACATGGTGTGATGCTTCCAGGGGCTCTGAGGACCCCGAGAAGAACTGCCTACCCCAGTCCTGGGCAGGCAGGAAACGATGCTCAGAGAAAGTGTTCCAAAGCTGACAGAGGAGTGAGTAGAGGGTGATGTGGGAGAGAGGTTGATAGGGATATTCCAGGGAAAGGGAGTAGCATGTGCCCAGGACCAGAATCCATCATGCCTCAGAATGCCTTTTCAAAAATGCAATCACCCATAACACAAATCAGGACATCCTATGCAGCCTTATGGAACCAAAATCAGCTGACCTATTAGGAAGTTGATAAGAAAGAAAAGAATATCTGCTGTGACTATAGCCCCTGACACATCCTATGCATTGAGGCAAGCATAAATGTCCTCTGTCTGGGATTCTATGAGCCCCTGACACATCCTATAGTTCTGCAGCGAGGCAAGCATAAATGTCCCCAGTCTGGGATTCTATCAGAGCTCAAAGAGCAGGACTGTTCCTGCAGTCTGGCCAAAGCAGGCAGTGGCCTAGACAGTGCTAGGCAAGAGGTCCTTGTCACCAGGTGTGTCTTCAAAATTTGCATGGGCCACCCTGTCCCTCTCCTGCTTGGTCACGGCTGTAGATGACCACATCAACTTGTATATCGGGCTGTTATGGTTCTTGGGCTGCAAGCAATATCAACTGACTTGGTAACTTAAACAAAAAGGAAATTCCTTGGTGGGTTACCAGTAACTCACAGAATGAATGTGAAAGGTGGAGGACTAATTCTAGAAATGGGTCAATGCCAGAACCGAACCTGAGTCTAGAAAGTAGAAACTGCAGACCAGTCTGTTGAGGTCCCATCCCTGGACTAAATGAATTGTTCCCATGGTGGTAGCAGAGTTTTAAGAGCAAAAGCCTGTTAGTCCTTGTGAGCTAGTCTCAGAACTGTACTATGCTTACTTCTATTACCTTCTGCTGGACAAAGTAAGTCAAAAGGCCAGCCCAACTTAAGCAATGGAAAAATAAATGCTATCTTTTAATGGATGGAGCTTCGCAGTCACATGACAAAATGTATGTATACAAACAAGGCCAATTTACCAATGATCAGTCATACTAGTTAGGGGACTAGAACAGTGGACTTGAAAAAGAGCTTCATCAAGCTATATCTAATGGGGAGAAAGTAGCAACTCCCCAAAAACTTTAGTTTTGTTAGGAAAGGGAAATCTAAGTGACCAAAAAAATTTTTTTAAGAAGTAAATGCTTTTTAATATTGCTCCTATGTATGATTCAGTAGAAATAAATGTCTTTTCCCATGAACAAAATTTGTTTCAGCAGTAACATAAAAATAACAAATAATAAAATTAGGTCTCCTAGCTTCTCTTCAACTTCCTGGCATAGCAGGAACTGTGACTTTCCATGTACAACCACTGCTGGTGCCCTCTCTTGCCCAGTCGAAGGATCCAAACAGTGTGGCCCAGAGATTTTTGATTCAAAAACCAGTTGCTGGCCGGGCGCGGTGGCTCAAGCCTGTAATCCCAGCACTTGGGAGGCCGAGACGGATGGATCACTAGGTCAGGAGATCAAGACCATCCTGGCTAACCCGGTGAAACCCCGTCTCTACTAAAAAATACAAAAAACTAGCCGGGAGAGGTGGCGGGTGCCTGTAGTCCCAGCTACTCGGGAGGCTGAGGCAGGAGAATGGCGTAAACCCGGGAGGCGGAGCTTGCAGTGTGCTGAGATCCGGCCACTGCACTGCAGCCTAGGGGACAGAGCGAGACTCCGTCTCAAAAAAAAAAAAACAGTTGCTGAAATATATGATGAAGTTCATCAATACTTTTCTTTCTGGAATACTCCAGCCCTCATTGACTACTCCTGTCTTTGAAATCTGAATGCCCTGAAATCTAGAGGTAAGTATGAGAGCTGGGCTTGAGTCACACACTTCCTGTATGACTCTGAGTCAGTGAATATCTGTAAAACCTCAATGTTCTCATCTGCAAAGTGATTATAGGAGTGTAGTTCCCTCCAAATTTTGTGAGCAGTGACTGAGACAACCTCTATGAAGCACACAGCATAGTATCTCATGAATAATATGCAACCAAAAACTATCCTTTGCTTATGCCATCATCATTACCATTATTGACATTCATTTAATTAGTTCTTCTGCCCCACTAGAAATTATGACATCTAAATATTACCTTCTGTATAAAGAATGCCTGTCACCTCGATGTAAGTTGCAAAAAAAATTAGTTAACACGTGTGAGACTTTTGTTTCTTCTAAGACAGGTGTTTGAACACGTATTGATTTTTTTTTTTTTAGTTTTGTCAGGAACTACATAAAGGTTAATCTCTTTTTCTGGCAAATATTTACTGAGTGCTTCCACGAGGACTGCTTGGGGAGCTCACCTGTGATTCTGATCTGGAATTGGACCCTCCCTGTGAAGTATTATTATATCAGTTGGTTTACCAGGCAGGGAACACCTGACCTACCCCACTAGGTAACAGGGGAAGAGTTTAATAAAAAGACAATCAAAAAGTAGGAGTGGTTTTAAAAAACCAAGAAGGGATATTTTAGTGACCTGAGACTGGTGTCAGAAAGGAGGCTTTGGTAGAGGAACATAGGACTCATGGCAACCTGGTCAAAAGGAGCCAGTGGAATATATATTCCCGCCTCTCCTCCTTCCACCTGCCCATCCCCTTTGGACAAACTCCAGGGGTAGCCAGAGGACAGAGGATCTCATTGAGGGGAAATATCAGGGACAGTCTCCCAGGTCACAGGTCTGGGGAGGAGGGTGCAGAATTAATGTTCAGGGTAAGCAGAAGATACCTGGGACAGATCACTGAAGATTGAGGGCAAACTCCATGCACAATATCTTCCCACCTTGGGAAGACCCCACTCTGAAAATGACTTCACTTCTTAGGACATGCGCCCAGGAAAAATTACAAAAGGCTTTAAAACCCCACTTACCAGGGAATTTTGCACATTTCATTTCAGGAGATGGGTTATCTGGTCGATCTAAATGTTGGGATAGACTCTACAGTGGCCTCAAAAGACAATTAAGACATGATCCTGTTTTAAGTTAATGAGAAAACATTCCATCACTGGCTGTCTGGGTCACAAACTTGTAGCCTACAAGACAGTACCACCCCTGGATATTTCTCTAATATTTTTTAAAACTTTAATTACTTATTGACTAATTAAATATGAGGAGGTTTTACATATGGCTCTAAATGCCTGTTTCTTTCCAGAAGCTAGAAACCTAACCCCATGAGTCTCATTTTCTCCTGGGAACAAGGGGCTGCAGCCGAGAGTGTGCAAGTTCTCCAGCTTGCCACAGTCCGCACCGTTCTCTATTGTCTCTGATTAGCCAGACCCATGTATCCTTTACCATTTTTATTATTCTTGTACTGTAAATTTCCTCATGGTAATTTTTCTTTTTACCCATATCTCTGTCAACGATGGGCCAACAAAAGGTAGTTGAAGATGGTCAGTGAATTTTAAGCAAAACTGAAGAAAACGTATGTCTCTGTGGAAGAAAAGAATCTTCCTACCCTTACATACACAAAATGATGGTGTCTGCCTGGAAAGATGACAACTCAGTGGGCCTTCTTTGGTTATCTTATTGGCCTGGGTCACATGGGCACTGGGGTTTGCAGTCACACATTCCAGAAGAAGAGCACTTTTGTATGCACCATCTCATTTAAACCTCATAATAACCTTGTGAAACAAGGAGAGCAAAGCTTATCACCCTTTAACTGAAGAAGAAGCTCAAAGTTCAGTGATTTTCCCAAGGTTACCCAGTCAGCAAATGTCAAGACTAAAACCCAGATCTCATCGTGAAGGGCAAACTCACATGATTCAGAGATGACTGAGGCTTGTGTAGCCCGGAAAGAAAAGAATTGCTCAGGTTTGTCCTACATTTCAGGATGAAAGACCAAATGCAGTGATTTCCACACTGTGCTGAATTAATACTTTTTTTCTTAATTTTTTTTCTGGCCTACTTCATTTCCCCAATAGGTTATATTCTAAAGGTGGCCAAAGATTTTAAGATAACATTTCTGTAGGTAGGGGGAAATAAGAGCTGTTGAAATGACCTGAGTGTCATCTCTACCTCCAGGGACAGATACCATCTTCCGACTTCTATCTGCCTTAGAGAAGTTAAGCAAGAAGGTGCAGAGCTTTATTAAGCAGAAGAACATTAGACCTTTCAGCTGCTTATGCCATCTAATTACCTGTGACTCCTGGCATCACATGCAAGCTTTATTACTGCATGTGTGAAAACTGCAAGGCCTGCTTTCATGTCTGTCCTTTGAAAGTCCTCCCAACATCTACCTCTGCTCAATTTTCAGTACAGCTAGAATCTTACCCTCTATGAGAAAAGAAACTAATTTCTCAATTATGCTTAAAATTTAGTAATTCTAGGAATAATTTTTTTTAGAGCTTAGATGTTTATGGGCATAAAACACTCCGATTGTGTTTAAGGATTCTACCTTTTATCAATGTCTCCAGTGGGTTTGAACAGAATTACTTCCTTTGGCAGTTTTCTGGAACTCTCTATACATTCATTTCACTAATGTTCTGTTGAATAAACCTGTTCTATCCTCCAACATTGAGTTGGTTTTTTTTTGTTTTGTTTTGTTTTGTTTTTGTTTTAAGAGATAGGGTCTTGCTCTCTTGTCCAGACTGGAGTGCAGTGGCATGATCATAGCTCACTGCAGTCTGAAACTCCTGGGCTCAAGCAGTCCTCATGCCTTAGCCTTCTGAGTAACTGAGACTACAGATGCACACTACCATGCCACACCCTGAATTGGTAATTTTAAAGAAAGTATTCTCATCATGAAAATGTCTCCTGTGCTATAGGAAGCACTAGATAAATGTTGATTGGTTTATACCAAGTGAAACTAGTGTTATGTATAATAATACATCTCAACATATTTATTCTATTTGATAATGAAACTGATTTACTTCTGCTTTTAGAGAGAGGGAGAGATGAATAGATTGTTCCTTGAGTGCTCTTCATGCATTTATTTATTCAACTCACGTATTTTAAATACCTACTTTCTGTTTCCTGGGCATTTGGGGGTCTCAATAAAGAATAGTAAAGTTTCCTGCCCTCAAGAAGCTTATACTCTAAAGGGAAAGAGCGGTGGGCAGTCACAGCCACAAACCAATGAATTCCAGGTAGTGAACTCTGTCACACAGAGAGAAACTGAGAAATTTGATTGGGGGATTGTGAATTGCTGCTGCCTTGGATGGATTGGTCAAGGAAGATCTCATTTGGGGAGGCAATGTTTGAACAAGATCCGGATGAAGTGAGGAAGGAAGCTGTGTGGCCATGAAGGGGACAGTGTCCCAGGTGGAAGAAAACAACCAAGACCTGGAAGTCACCATGGGCTTTGGAAACAGTAAGGAGATGCGGATGTCTGGAGCCCAATAAGGAAGGCAAAAGTGGATGAGACCACCAGGGGGCAGATTGTGCAGAGCCTATGGGACTTCATAAGGACTTTGGATTTCACTGGAAGAGTAATGGATGAGGCTAGAAGGTTTGGGGCAGGAGAGAAGCATCATCTGACTTACCTATGAGCAAGTTGACTGTGCACCAGTGGATGGACTGTGGCGGGGGTGAGCTGGTAGCAGGCAGGCAGGACAGGGCTGTGACAGTCGGTGGTGGCTGGGGCTGATAGTGGTGGAGGTTGTGAGAAATGGTTGGATTGTGGGTTAATTTTTGAAGTTTGAGTCTATCAGTGGGAGAACAAGACACGAAGAAGGACATTGTTAGTGGCATGTCTTTTAAATGAGATGATCTCAATGTCCCCAGAAAGTGACTCCTGTTTTTACTCTATCAACATCCATTTCCAAGAATCTGACTCATTGCCTATCAGACTGTCGGGCCCTGGAGCCCTCCAGCTGTGATAATGTCCTGGCCTTCAAGGACCATCCCCTCCCCAACCATGGAAAGGACAAGTTACATCCCTTCTTCATCACCACCACCTGTTCCAGGCCACCATGGCTGCACTCCTGGGCTTCCTGTGGTATTTTCTCCCATGGCCTCCCTGGCTGGTCTTTGTGTCACCTGCCCACTGTGCACACAAAAGCCACAGCGACCTTTCTTTAAACCTCAAAACATTCTTTACGTTGACTCTCCCTTTTTTCCTTCATTACATTTATTTTTAAAACAAATTTTATTTCATAACCATACAGGAAAAATTAGCAGAACTAATGATACATAGAAAGTAAACATGAAAACAAATACGATAGGTACAAAACAAGGTTGTTGAATTCCAGCTCATGTATTTGACAGCCTCTTACCCTCACAACCATGCTTTGTTATGACCATTATCTCATTTTAATCATAAGTAAACTGAGTCCCAGAGAGATTAATTGATGTGCCAAAGTACATAAAGCAAGCCAGGGAATGTACCACCCAAGTTTCCAGAGTTAAATGTCAGGCTGAGCCTGTATTTTTGTCTTTTCCTCATCCTCTATAGTGGAATCAGCAAAGTACAGCTCATGGGCCAAGTCCAGCCCAACACCTGTTTTTGGAAATAAAGTTTTATTGGCACACAGCCACTCTTATTTGTTGACGTATTGTCTGTGGCAGCTTCTGTACTATAATGGCAGAATTGAGTAGGTGCTACAGAGACTATGTGACCCTCAAAGCCTGAAATATTTATTATCAGGCCCTTTATAGAAAAAAGTTTGCCAACCCATGTTCTAGATAGAAAAAAAAATGAAGTACATCAAAGAGAATAAGTTATAGTTCATGTGACAGACATAACATCTATTCTTCCCATGACTGCAACAAAATGTCAGTTAAAGAGAAATAAATGTTTTTTGAATGAATGGTTTAAAAAACAGGAGTTAAGAAAAGAAAGAAAACACTTAAGTGACCAAAGTCAGTAAGTTTTCTATTGTTCAAAATAGGAATTTGCTCTTATGACTTTATTCTTTCGGTTGATTCTGACAGTAAATTTATTCATTCTTTTTTTATTCATTTCACAAAACTTATTTAATGTCTATACCATACTAAACCAGTACCTGTAATAGCAACAGCATGTGCCATGCTGAGCAAAGCTGACATTTTTCTTGCCTGAACATTGCTCTCCCTCTGGTGATAGAGACAGTTGTTAGTCAAATAATTATAAAATTTGACTAGTCAGGGAAGTTGGAGGAGGCTTTCCCGAGGACATTGTGTTTGAGGTAGGAGCTGAATGATGAGGAAGTGGAGAGGGAAGTCCATCATCCCAGAAGGGAGGGTGCACATATGAAAAGGCCCAGTGGTAGGAGGGCGCATAGTAGGCCCTAGGAAATTCAAAGCAAGATGCCTGGATGTCTGAAGAACAGAATGCAGGATGGGCAGATGGGAGAGAGGAGATTGGGGAGGCAGGTATCCCTGACCATACTGGGCTAAGAATCTCATGTTAAAGAGTTATTCTCCATCCTAAGAAAATGGAAAACATTGAAAGGGCTAAAGGGAGTGGTAGCTTTTTATGGGATGATCTTTCATCTTCCTGGGTTCAGGAGTCCACATCAAATCTCTTATGGCTATGCTGAGTCTAATCCCTGGTCGTGCAAAGTACCTCTTCTCTGTGTTCCATAATCATCTCTGTTGTTCAGTTCAGGTATTTATAGTATTGCTGGAGCCAAGTAAAGCATGCACGAGGGCAGTATTAAGACAGATATTTTTAGGGCCGGGGGCAGTGATTCATGCCTGTGATCCCAGCACTTTGGGAGGCTGAGGTGGGCAAATCACTTGAGGCCAGGAGTTTGAGAGCAGCCTGACCAACATGACAAAACTCTGTCTCTGCTAAAAATACAAAAACTAGCTGGGCATGGTGGTGGGCACCTATAATCCCAGCTACTCAGGAGGCTGAGGCACGAGAATCTCTTGAACTCGGGAGGTGAAGGTTGCGGTGAGCTGAGATTGTGCCACTGCACTGCAGCCTGGGTGACAGGGTAAGACTCTGTCTCAAAAAAAAAAAAAAAAAAAAAAGAAAAGACATTTCAGCAGTTTACTCTTTCTACATGAACCATGTGGCAAACTACACCTCTGGAAACACTTTTCTTTTACTCACCATAGGCCCATCTTCTTTAAATTTACCTCTTCATCTATTCATTCCCTATTCTTAATCTATTTCTTCATAAGGTGCTAATAGGCCAGGTGAAAATTTCTACTAATATATTAATAAAAGCAGGCCAACGATAGGCTTTAAGAATAAAGTCATGATAAAGTTAGCAAATACAGAGGGGAAAGAAACAGCAAAATCTTTGGTTTTTTGTTTTGTTTTGTTTTTTCAAGAACATTGCTACTTGGTTCCATTAGACTCCTTTGTAAATGACAGAAAGCAACTCTGGTTATTTTCAGCAAAACAAAAAAGGAGGTAATGGAAGGCTATCTGATGAAGTGGTATTTGACTTGAGAGCTCATTATTGAGGAAAAACCCAGCCAAATGAATGTCTGAGGAATGAGTGCTCTAGGCAGTGAGAAGGCCCTAAGTGTTCTAGGCAGTGCAAAGACCCTGAGGTGAGAGCAGACGTGGTGTGCCACAGGGTTAGAGGAAAGACCCGTGGGTGGGAGGAGGGTGAACATGATGGGGAGCACGCAGACTGATGAGACAGGGCTTTGTAGCTCATGGTAAGGAGTTTCTATTTCATTCTCTGTAATAGCAAGCCTGCTATAAAATACTACCTGAGACTGGGTAATTTATAAAGGAAAGAGGCTTAATTGATTCACAGTTCTGCATGGCTGGGGAGGCCTCAGGAAACTTACAGTCACGGCAGAAGGCAAAGGAGAAACCAGTAACTTCTTCATGAGGCAGCAGGAAAAGACAGTGCAAGCGAAAGAGGAACTGCCACACACTTATAAACCCATCAGATGTTGTGAGAACTCACTCACTATCATGAGAACAGCATGAAGGAATCCGCTCCCATGATTCCATCACCTCCCACCAGGTACCTCCCTCGACAAGTGGAGATTATGATTCCAGATGATATTTGGGTGGGGACACAGAGCCAAAGCATATCACAGAGTTTTAAGTAAATGAGTGATATTATTTGAGTTAAAGTAGAGAAAGATCACACTTTAATAAGCAATTACTATATCTCAGGCACTATATATCCACCTTAGGTCCCTTTCCTTTAATCTTCACCAATGAATGGGTACAATTATTATGACTTCTCAGATTAGTAAACTGAGGCTTAGGGAGGAAAAGTGACTTGCCTGGAGACACATAGTGACTGTATGGCAAATCTGAACCTCAACCCTTGTCATCTGCCTCCAGTTCCTGGCTCGAAATACTCACTAAAGGCTCATTTTTATTGCCATTGTCTATGATGTTTATTTTTGAAACCCTTCCAAGAGTGTTTTGTGGATTGCATTATTCTTTTCTTCTCAATTTTATGAATAAAAGAGACTCTCCTCAAAATCATAACTGAAGGAAAAAAAAAATAACAAACTTGTAGTTTCCTCTGAAGAACTTCATGGACACCCAGCTCAGAAGAATCTGGCCTGGCCGGGGATGGGGCAGGGAGGGAAGGACTGGCTGCCGCAATGGTTTGGGTTCGGTTCATCATTTGTGAGAATTAGGAATGTTCTTTGGATAAAAGATCAAAGACAAGCTTACTCCTTTCTATGCTGAGATGTTGCCCACTTGCTTCCTCTTTTTTATCTTTCCTGGTAACTCGACTTCAGTTTCTCTGATGGTAAAGAGATGAGATCAGCCACTGGGGAATCGGTCGATGGGATCAGGTTTCAGTCATCAAAAAATTACGTCAAGTGCTAAGCATGAGTTACCTTCCATTGCCAGTGTCAGCCCAGGACATGACTGCAGGGCCATCAATCCTGCCTTCCTTGTCCTTGTAGACGTTAAAATATAGGGTACTCTGGGAATTCGTTAGGAGGGGGTGTTGCATGGGAAAGGAGGGGCTGTGCTCCAGGAAAAAGCGGGTATAGAGGCAGAGATGTAGCGTTCTAATGCTGTTACCTTGCACACTCTAACTGTTAACTACAGAGACATGTCCTGATGGTTTTCTTTACAAAGCTGGGGAGGGGAGAAAATAAGAAAGTTAATTTCAGAGTTGGAAGTAGATTTAAAATGACCTTCCTCAGTTACAAATATAACACCTGCTTATTTTTAACCAGTTTCTTTCCAGTTCAATAACTTTTATTGAGTGTTTCCATCATAATCATTGTTTTTTAAAAGTTGACTATTGGAAAATACTGAAAAGAATGTAGGAAAGCAATTTCCTCCATAGTCCTACTATAAAGAGGAAGATCCATTCTGTTTCCTGTCTATCAGCCTCTCTGCTCCTCTTTTAAACACCGAACCCAACTTTTTTATTGTTTCAAATGATGTGACTATATGGTACCTATGATTTTTGTGATAGGCATCACACCCAGGAGGTGTGGGGGTCCCCACCTCCTGACATCCCCGTCCTTGTGTGATTTTATCCTCTTGAGAGTGGATGGACTTATTGACCCTCCTCTAGTAAACAGAATATGGCAAACATGTTGGGATGTCACTTCCAAGATTAGGTTATAAAAAGATGGTGGCTTCCATCTTAAGCGTATGCACGCTTTCTGTCTCTTGAATCACTCACCCTGGGGGAGAGCCAGTAACTGTGGTGTGAGCTATCCTCTCACCACAGGTTTGGTGAGATACTGAAGGTGTCACTAGGCAGTCCACAAGTCTGCCAAAAATCACTTGCCAAAAACTACATGAGTTAACTTAAGAGTGGGCTCTTCATTCCCAGGGCCTTGACTGCAACCTGGTGAGAGATTCTAAGTCAGATTCACTGAGCTAAGCCCCTTCTAGTTTCCTAAACCACAGTTTCTTTTTATGTAGAGTTTCTATTTTTTTTAACTATTATCCTAAAATAGATTGGAATTCGTTTTAGGATTGGGAATCAGCTTGGATGACTGGATCAAAGGGTAGGAATATTTGTATTTCTCTGGATTTTTATTAAACAACTTCTCCCCAGTAGGAGAGATTAATCGATATACTACTACCAGAAATGCAGGTCAATGTCTACTTCATCTCACCTTTGCCTTTTATTTTGATTACTGACAATTTGATAGGCAAAATATTTCATAGTTTTACAACTATTAAAAGGAAGAGATCATTTTCCTGGTCACCTTTCCTCCTTAAAAAAAAGGAATATACATAGGGGTTGAAATACTGAGATAAGGAACTAAATATTAACTAGAAGAGGTGCTGTCCAATAGAACTTTCTGTGATAATGGAAACATCCTCTATCTGTGTGTCTACTCTAGTAGCACTAGGCATCTGTGGCTGCTGAGCCCTGTTAGCTAGTGCAACTGAGAAACAAGTTATTTTTAAATTTTATTTTATTTTAAACACCCACATGGAGTTAGTGACTACTATATTGAACTACACTGTTCTGAAGGATTAAATGAAATACTAGCCTTCTATAGAAGAAAGCCGTTGAAGTGAGACACTGAAGTTTTCACCTTCCTAACAATATCCCCTTTTCCCTATGCATTGGCTTTAAATAGGATGCTCCATGCGTCTGACATTTAAATCATAGTAACATTATTTCCATAAGGAACTCCATAAAATAAACATATGTTGTGTACCATAAAAGGATAAGCTTAGAGGTACCTAATATCATTGATGTTTGTTTGGGATGCAAGGATCCTTGATTGATACTTATATGATCACCACTTTCATTTAATCTCTGCTTCTACTTTCCAATATCCCTGACTAGTGGTCTTGCAAACCATTACACTTGTCACAGAGGCTGGTATGAATGAGTGGATGGATAGATGAGTGGATGGAAGGATGGATGGATGGATGGATGGATGGATGAATAGATGGGATGGATGGATGGATGGATGTGGATGGATAAAAGTAATAATAACGGCTAACACTCATAGTGTGCCTATTAAGTGTCAAAGTTTGGACCCAAGGTTTTACCTGCAATATTTCATTCTCATTCAATCTTTGTAATAGCTCAAAGAGGCAAGTGTCAATAATTTTTCCTGTCTGGCAGATGAGGAAACTGAGGAAATAACTAGTAAGTTACACAGCCCATGTGTGAACTAGATTTGTCTGCCTTCAAGCCTTTTCCTAATCAATTATCCTACATCATACCATGAAGCTGTAAAATAGAGCACCATGAATTATTTACACCTTGTCACATTGTCGTGGTGGCGATTGAAAATTTTCTCCTGCAGGTAGCTACAGATGCTAGGGAGAAAGTGCTCGAAACTGACAGGTACCTCACTTCCCTCTAAAAGTGGCTCTTTCACTTTTTATTGCTGACCAACTTCTAACGTGTCAGTGGTACACTAATGTGGTTAACTGTTTGCCTGGGGCAGAAAACTAAAGCTTCTGGCATGCAATTAAAACCTGTCTTGCCCAATTGGGCAACTAATGAGATCAGCAACAGTGGAGGCTGCCTACTTAAGGCGTAGTTTGTGTCTCAGATCCATTTCACGGGGCAAGTGAAAGAGTGGCCAAGTGGAGTCACCTGATGGTGCAATTTGAAATGTAATTAGGTAGTCCTCCCAGCCACCCTTGACTGCCCATTTGGGTCCACACACAGACTCACACACAGCGGTGACTGCAAACCCTCGCACAGCCGCTTAACACTGAGCTCCTTTCTGATGGGCTCACACAACACTCCCATCATTCTGTCTTCTGGCCTGGACACTGAAGTTCATCACAAACTTTCTGGTTTCAGATGGTGGCATATGTTTAGTGGTCTCATTCCCAAATCTGTGAACTCTTTGTTCCTGCAATGACTTACCAGAAACTAATGCAAGTTGAAGATTTGTCTAAAATGGGCTGTAGGGACAACTGGACATCTCCACCCTTCGAGGATATTGCTGGGAGCTTAGAGTCCATGTTAGATTTCCCCATCCTTGGTTTTGTTATTAAAAGGTTTCTCAAGAGGTGTTGGGTTAGTTTCAACATATTCTGTTAATAAAGTTAATTTTGATATACTTTATTCAACAAATGTTCATTGAAAACAAACTGGGTAAGAAAAACTCTAAGTGTGGTGCACACAGCCATTGAATAAGGCAAATTTGGGCTGGGCATGATGGCTTACACCTGTAATCCCAATACCTTGGAAGGCTGAGGCGGGAGGATTACTTGAGGCCAGGAGTTTGAGACCAGCCTGGGTAACATAGTAAGAGCCTGTCTCTACAAAAAACAAAATTAAACATTTGAAAAATTAAAAATTAGGCCAGGAGTGGTGGCTCATGCTTGTAATCCCAGCACTTTGGGAGGCTAAGGTCGGTGGATCACTTGAGACCAGGAGTTCAAGACCAGCCTGACCAACATGGCAAAAGCCCATCTCTACTAAAAATACAAAAAATAGTAAGGCATGGTGGCATATGCCTGTAGTCTTAGCTACTTGGGAGGCTGAGGTAGGAGGATCACTTGGGCCTGGGAAGTGGAGGTTGCAATGAGCCAAGATCACACCACCGCACTCCAGCCTGGGCAACAAAGTGAGACTCTATCTAAAAAAAAATAATAAAATCAAAACAAAAATAAGGCAAACTCTCTGCCTGCATGCAGCTTACAATCAATGGTGGGAAAAAGACAATAAACAGGTACATAAATATGTGAATAGGATAGACTCAGATGCTTCTAAGTATTGTAAAAAAGTAAAACTGATAATGTAACAGTGAGTGACTAAGAATAAGGGTGGAAACAACTATGGAGACAGTGCTCAGAGGAAGGTGACATATAGGCTGTGACCAGAATGCTGATCAGTCTCAGTCAGGAGAAAAATCTGGAGGAAGAGCTTTCCATGCAGAGAAAGCAGCAGGTGCAAAGGTCCTGGGGTGAGAATAAGTTGGGCTTGTTCTTTCTGGAAAAGAAAGATGGTGGCTGGAGCTCAGTGAATCCAGAATGAAGTAGGAAGATGAAGGTAGAGGCCAACAGAGGCCAAGTCATGTATGACTATGCTCTCTATGGAGAAGAGCTTTTATTCTATGTCAAGAAGGATATAGTTTACATTTACTGTAACCAGACACTAAATTGAGCACTTTATATACATTTTCTCTTCTGACCTTCACACCAACTATATGAGGTGGACATTATTTTTACCATATAGGTGAGAAAACTGTTGCTCAGGCATGTTTAGTAACTTGCCTAAAATCACAGGTAGGAAGCGGAGAAGTCAGGCTTCAAACCTATGTTTGTCCGACCCCATCACTCATTCTCACAGTCACCAGGCTGTGCTGAGATCAGACCTTGTGTCAGGGTGGAGAATGGTAGGTAGTAATGTTTTGTTTCTTTGCTTGCTTGGGTGTGTGTGTGTGTGTGTGTGTGTGTGTGTGTGTGTGTTTAATGAGGGACTCTAGGTATTCCTCAAATCATATCATTTGGATGGCAGTTTCATTCATAATGTCTTAAACATTGCAATCTCGAATCATTCTCCATGGAGGCCATGTGTGTTTGAATGAGAGATGCAAGTGGTGAAGGTGGCAGAGAGGTGGACTTTGCAGCACCTGCCAATGCACACTGCTACTGGGTAGGGTGTTACATCCCCCATAGAGTCTGTGAAGTTAAGACAAATGTGATATTAGCACCAACACTGGAATAAAGAAGACAAAGTTGAACATGTGAATAACTGTCTTTCAAGGTGTTTCCTTATGCCCAGGTGACAAAAAGTCCCTGGTACATTTCTGTCTGTCTTTCTGACAAACTGATTTCCACAATCTGGCAGGGAGTGGCAATAGTCGCCTTGCCAGGCGTGGGCAATCTGATTTGTTGGACTGCAGGGTCTGTCTGGCATCAGTTGGTCACTGTTCTTTTTGGCATCATGGGTGTGTGATTATGTCTAGAAGGCAAGCAAACCTCAGTCCGCGAGAGCAAGTGCACTCTGAATTTGATTTGTTCAGGGTTTGAACAATGGCACTGTTGACATTTTGGACTGGATAATTGTTTGCTGACGGAGGCTGTCCTGTTCATCATTGGATGTGTAGCCCCTACCCCCAGATGCCACTAGCACCTCATCCCAGGCTGTGACAGACCAAAATGTCTCCAGACATTGTTCAATGTCCCCTAGGAGCCAACCTCCCCACCTGCCAAATAAAAACCACTGGCTTATTCATATAGTCCAGTTTATGGGAACGGAATGTGTTCTTGGTTAAACTCCAAAACGGTTAAAATCCACTCAAATATACCAATCCAGAAGCTAGAAATAGCATCTATAGCTGGCTATTCAGAGACTTTGCCTTAGAAAACTTATGATGAATATTGGAAAAATTGATTGAATATATATGGATTCCATGACATACTCTGAAAGATGTTTTTGTTTGTCTGTCTCCTTGTATTCATTAGGATAATTAAGGCTAGCTGGTGATGCAAACAGCTAAATATCTCAGTGGCCCAACACAGTCAACATGCATTTTTCACACATACAAAGTTGATCTCTACATGGTGACTCAGATGCAACCTTCTTTACCAGGGTAGCGTTGCCATCTGAAGCATGTGGCTTCCAAAACCATTGAAGAAGGTGTGAATGAGTTCTGTAACTGATGCCCATCACTTCTGCCCACATCCCATTGGCCAGAAACTGGGAAGAGTGGTCTTCCTGTAGGAAGAGAAAGAAGAAAAAGGATTTGGCAAACAGATAGCA
Organism: Papio anubis; assembly: GCF_008728515.1. Taxonomy (NCBI): domain Eukaryota; kingdom Metazoa; phylum Chordata; class Mammalia; order Primates; family Cercopithecidae; genus Papio; species Papio anubis. The sequence continues at coordinate 80,349,010 of NC_044991.1, forward strand.
TCACTTCTGCTATCATCCTAGATATCAGCTTTTCAGTTTATTGAATAATGTTCAAAATATTTTTGATTTGTAATCTGAATTACAAATAAACAATATTTATGACAGTACAGTCTTCCCTAAACATGCCAAGCATCAGAATTATAGACTCCTCACGTCCTGCCCATCCATTCCAATTTGAGAGGTCAGAATGAGGTTTAGGAATCTGTACTTTTTACTTGCTCCAGGTAAGTGGGATGGATAGGTATCCAGGACTCATTGGTCTCAGATCTAAGTAGTCTTACATCTTCATTTTTACTGCCCTTCATTAGGTTAAGAAATTGAGAGTTGATTCTCGCATTTCTGGGCTTTATTCAAAACAAAAATTGTATTGTCAGCTGGTTTCGGCTCTTCCTCCAATCTGGTAAACTCTACAAGCCATAATTGTACCAGCTCCTGGCCTCTCAACATCATTGCTCCAGCCGTGTTGAGCTCAAGTCTCCCATGTTTCTTTGACCAATGCTCCACATTACTCAGAAATCTCTTAGGAAATGCAAATCTGTCGGTTTTATTTCTTTGCCCAAAGTCATCAATGATTTCCCATTGTCCTAGGATCAAGTCCAGATGTTTTATTATCTACTTAAAACCCTTTTCTTCCAACTTTCTTTTTTAACTACATCGCCAAGGCTAGCATGGTTCCTGGCATATAGTAAGCCCTTCAAAAAAATCTGTTGCATGAATGAGTTTGTAGAATGCACTGAACTGTGCATATATGTAAATGTAAACTTGTCAAAGGAATTAGATGTCATTCCCCCTCCCCTTTTTAAACAGAATCCAGTTTATATCAGTTCTTCACAGTGTCAAGAACTCAAGTCTTGAGAATAGTGGTCTATTTTTATAGAAATTTGCATATTACTTAATAAATTTTGCAAATGTGCATGCCCAGGTATGTGCCTATATATACATTGCATATTATACTTATGGAAAGGTATTTATACACAGTTCACAGTTATATATCCAATGTATGGTATGTGTGCTTATACATTCATAAGTAAACATATTCAATAAATGTATGTGTGTGTAAGTTTGTATATTTGCATATATATGCCCCTTTTTTTTCCGGATCTTCATACTACCATTGAAGACAAGAATGCTATAACTACTGTTTGGAAAACAGATGTGAAAACTGAGACTTGCAGAGGAAAATCAACTCTAGCAGAGTCACACAATTACAGAGCCAGGTTTTGAATGGAGATCTATCCAGCCCCGAAGTCTAGACTTTGTCTTTCAATTACACTGCTTTTCTCGGGCTAGGCCGCTTCTAATTTCGTGTTAACATTTGTACCGTAAACAGAGTCACTGTTCCTCATAAATAAGCAAATGAAATTGACATCTAGGCTAAGAAGCAGTAGACTGCAGCCTGTATCTACTGTAATGCGATTCTGAAAGAGTTTTGTTCATTTCCTCTTAGGATAGATACAGTTTTGTATTTCCTAGCAAGCATATGCCAAAATCTGAGTCTGCTTCCTTAGAAGTTTGGCATCTTTCCTCTCTCCTAAGATGAACCAGGGTTTCTGAACCTTGACGCTTTTGAACCAGATACTTTCCTGCTATGATGGTGGTTGCAGGGGCCGAGGAGTCTGTCCTGGGCCCTGTACACTGTTCAGCAGCATCCCTGGCCTCCACCCACTGGATGATCATAGCACCTCTCCCCCCCAGGTTGTGACAATCAGAGAATGTCTCCAGACATTGGCAAATGCACCGCCAGTCGTGAATGCTGGTATATGTGGTGTGAAAAAAGGTTTCTAATAAAATAATGCTGAGCTTAATGGTACTAAAATAGGAGGCCTTTACATAATGAAAGGGCATTGGTTTGTCTTCCTTAAGGTGAGGGATATTGGATGTTAGGACGTCAGAGTGGTGTTTGGGCCCAGATCTAGCCATTCCCAAGACACATGTCTCTGGCTCTTCCTTCTCCAGGCTCAAATCCCCACACCTTTCATGGTGCTCCTCTCAAAAGGAAGGAAAGACAATAAAAAATGAAAAGAAAAAAAGTAATTAAAAAAAAAAGAAAACACAAAAAGACATAGTTTCAAAATTACATGTCCTTACAGTCTGTCCAGCTAATAGAATTATGCACCGCAGCTTAAATTTAGACATTGAGTTTCATCTCTTACTTAAATGTATCTGTGTGTTTTAATAGGAACATTCAGCTTTGCTTTTATTAATGCAAAAACATTAAGGCACCAGCCCTCGATCCGAAAGCCTTAAAGGGCTGTTTCCAACAGAACCTGTCATAAAATGTGCTCTCAAGCGTGTCCCCTTTAAGAGACTCCAGAATTAAATGTTCCCGTATGTGAATTTTATTTTGTACAGCACATTTGCTTTATGGCTACAATTAAGTTAGATGTGCCGATAACAATGTCTGTTTTCCATTTTAAATCGCACATTTCAGACAGTGTGCATTGTTTTATTATCTAATCCACATGCTTTTAATTGCAATTATGGTCCCTTATGAGTCCCCTGGGAGGGCATGATTGCAATTAAAAATGTAATTTAAATGTTAATTAATTACATTCATTTTCTAAACTGGGAAAATTTCATTTATTATTTTCATGTGTTGTGCACTTATCCTAAATGCATTACCTTCTAAATGTTTTTTTTCCTAAATTAAGTGTTATGTTTATAAAACAGGGTGTTTAATACCCTTTAAAATTTTTGTGAGGATGTTTGTACAAATTATTACTTTAAATTAATTGATTCTGAGCTATATGCAGGAGCTATATGTTTTATATTTAATAAAAATAATTTTGTTGACTTTTCTGAGGCTGAAACATGGTATCAAAATATATGTTTTTCTCGTTTATTTTCTGGTTGACTTTGATATGGAGAGGAAAGTCTACTTTTTTATGACTATCATTATTATTGTTTTTTCTTAAACAAAGGGAGAAAGGTATTGTTACTACAAATGATACAGATCATTAATATGAAAAGGACTTTCCCCCTAGATGAAAATTGCAACCTAAAGAAGAAATGTATAGTTAGATTAATAAGTCATCCTGCCTTATATGAATAAAGCGGAACAAAAAAAAAAAACCACAAAGACATGAAGCCTTAAAAATCATTGTAACTTACTAGGGAAAAAAAAATGATTGCTGTATGCATATCTCAGTTTATCCAGTCAACCCTGTCATTTTTCTGTCTATTTCACCTTGCCTGGAAGAAGAGGGTCATTTTAGATATGGATTATAAAGCAATGTCTATCTACTTTAAACTCAGAACCGTATCCATTTTGGTTGGTTTTAGTGAATTAAAGTGTAAGTCCCAAGAGGACAAGGGCAGAATTTAAGTGTTTTTCCCAATTCAATTCCAAGTATAAGCTACATGTGATCAATTAATAAAAAGCCTTTTGAGGATTTTCTTTTTTCTGTTTGTTTCCTCTTCAATTGGCCAAATCTTCCTTTAGCTCTTTTATTTTAAAAATGCCTGCTATGTCTGAACTCTGGCTATTGTTTGGGTTTTATTTTTATTTTTTTAGATTTAAAATATTCAAAAGATGTCTTAGGAAAATTCTAGTCAGTTAACAGTTTAAGCTGCTCTGTGAGTAGAGGAGGAAGAAATAAGGGAGAAAAGAAAAAGTTCCCAGACTTACAATGTTCAGCAAATATTTATGGCATCTTCACTCTGGAGTCTAAGCTTGAATTTTTTACAGTCTTAGTAGAGACTGGGTTTCACCATGTTGGTCAGGCTGATCTCAAACTCCTGACCTCAGGTGATCCACCCGCCTTGGCCTCCCGAAGTGCTGGGATTACAGGTGTGAGCCATGGCACCTGGCCCCCTGGGCTTTTTCTTCTTCTTCCTTGGCCCTTGGTGGTTTTGTCTGATGCTCAATGGCCAGAAGGAAACACACCACAGTGCTCATCTCAACAGCTTTCTTCCAGGAAACACGGCACTGCTTTCAGAGCATGCACACCTTGTTATCTTGTCCCTCCGAGGGAGGTCAGGTCGGTCTTCTCATCCCTCTCCCACAGATAAACAACTGAGGCAGAGGGTGGATTAGGGTAGGGCAGGTAGTGGCTGCTCCAGGCCATGCAGTGAATCAGGAATTAGTGCCAGAATGAGAAGTTCCATCGGCTCCTCTAGAGTCCTTGGATTCAGATTGGTAGTATCCCGACCTGTAGACTTGGTTAGCGTGTCACAAAGACCAACTTCCCCCAACCTTTGTTGCACTCATTCAGCTGAACTTCGCTGGGCACGTGCCAGCTGCCTGTCGAGGTGTGGGGAATCCTTCAGTGAACAGGACAGAGCCTTATTCTCATGGAGATCATTTGCTAGCAAAGGAGGCCCATACTAAAAAAGTAAATAAGTAAACAAGGTAATTTCAGATCATTACAAGTGCTGTGAAGAAGATGAGTGTGCACACACACCCCTTTAATCCAGATATTTGACACTCACTAGACAGTTAAATTCTCTCCTTGCTCTTTCATTCACAAGGTGTTTGACAACAGGTGCTGAACCGCTGGAGTTACTGCTCCTTAGTTCTAAGGTCATCTTCAGGCTTTTCCCTCTCAAATGCCTTTTCCACATTTTCCTCCTATTTTCTCTCCCTCTTTCTTTTACCCATTTTCCCCTCCCATCTGTAGCTTCTCCCTAATAAGCCTCAAAGAACACCTCATAGACTGAAATAGTTCTTTGCCCTCATCCTTAAAAGTTGTTGAACACCTGTAGCCAGCAGGTGTCAGAGGGACAGCTGTAGAATCCTTTTGGGAGGAGGTGTCTGCTAGGCTTAGTTCACCTCATTCCCCAGTGCAGGGAGCCAGCGGGCAGGTTTCTCAAAGCGCTCTTAATTGGGGGTTGCTAGGGAGCATTGTTAGAATGAAAAACCAAGGCGACATGACTGAGGACTCCCAATCTGTGCGTCTTTCATACAGCATTGATTACTGATGTTGGTAACCGGTACTGGTACAAAACTCCCTTAATTATTTCACAGGGCTTAAGTCAAGAGTAACAGGATATTCGTGATTTAATCAACATTGTTATCTCTAAATTATATTTTTATTTAGAAGTTGTCTTTCTTTCTTTCTTTCTTTTTGAGACAAAGTCTCGCTCTGTCACCAGGCTGGAGCACAGTGGTGTGATCTCAGCTCACTGCAACCTCTGCCCTCTGAGTTCAAGCTATTCTCCTACCTCAGCCTCCCGAGTAGCTGGGACTACAGGCATGCGCCACCACGCTCAGCTAATTTTTATATTTTCAGTGGAGACAGGGTTTCACTATGTTGGCCAGGATGGTCTCTATCTCTTGACCTCATGATCCACCCGCTTCAGTCTCCCAAAGTGCTGGGATTACGGACATGAGCCGTCGTGCCCGGCCAGAAGTTGTATTTCTTTATGTATTTTTTTTTATTATTATTGTAGAAATTGTATTGTAGAAATATTTTTGTTATTATCCTTTTTTGTTATTATCATTGTGGAAATGGGAGTCTTAGTTGTCCAGGCTGGCCGTGAACTCCTGGCCTCAAGTGATCCTCCTGCCTCAGCCTCCCAAAGTGCTGAGATTATAGATGTGAGCCACTGCATCCAGCCACTGTATGCATCTTTGTAACCTACCTGCCTTACAAGGGGTAAAAGGACACCTAAACCAGTTCCCAGGAAAAGCTCTGTCCTTACCCAGCCTGATTTTAGATTCCAATATAGGTTAAAATTACCATGGCTCATGTGAAGATGAAGAGTTAGTATAAATTGTTAGTTCAGGATTTAGTCAAGTGCATCTCAAATTTTAATGTGCATATGAATCTACTGGGGATCTCATTAAAATGTAGATTCTGATTCAGCAGATCTGCGCTGAGATTCTACATTTCCAAGGAGCTTTCACTGGTGCACATACGGCTGGTCCTCAAACCATACTTGAAGAAACAAAACTTTAGACTTGCCCTTTAATTCCAGTTCTGTCTTCAGGGCCGCATTAGGTCTTCCATGAACCCTTGGCACCTTTACTTTGGGGGCCACTCCCATTTAAAAAGATACTAAAAATTATATCCTATGATTACATTAGTATACAGACAAATATATTAATATTCTATATTTAAGCAGTTTCTTCTATCTAAAAGTTCATTATTTTTCTTCTGATTTTAAAATAAATAAAATTCTGGTCATGGACGCCCACATAATGTAGTTCCTAGGTGCTGTCCCTATAGCGCCCAAGGTAGGAGTTAATCCCACTGTTGCCCCTTACTGACTTCATGCTGAAACTCTCAGAGCCTCTATTTCCTCATCTGTAAAATGGGGATCACAGTATCTCTCGCACTGCTTTGGGTCTTTGCACAGTGCCTGGTGCATTATAAGCACTCTGGAAATGTTAGCTTTTGTCTCCAAAAGTGACCTGGCCCCCGTTAACTGTCAGTGTCTCATAACCTATTAAAAGTCAGATCCTACATACATTACTGCTGTTCTCTTAAATCTGCTTGATATGTCCTACTGGTTGCATGACCTGGATAATTTCCATAAATTAACCTCTTTTACCTTCCATTTCTGTGCGACCCTGCTGTTCCTCTTCTGGAAGGGCCCCATGATCTCTTGGATGCAGCAGACAGCGATGCCACACGAACTCCGGCCATGACACTCGGCACCTCCCGCAAGTGCTCAGACACTCATTTGCAGCTTGCCCTCTAAACTCCTCATTTCTATAGAAAGGCAGCACAGCCCCTGATGGATCTGGAATTAACTGTTGATTTTTCTGCCTGTCACTCTGAGAAGAGGCAGGGACCACAGAGCTAATCACATGAGGCATCACCATCACTGTTTTCATGTTCTTTTGTTTATCTTAGCTCCTGACTCCTCCTGACTGTAGTTGCCTCCATCCTAAGACTCTATCCATTGTAAAACATGCTGCAGATTTGGCAAAAGCTTTGTTGGGGAGGAGTGAGTGAGAGGTGGAGAAGGAACCCTAGCACATTGAATGAACACACAAATTGCATCCCAGTTTCATGTAGAAATTAAAATAAGGTGGTTTCAGAGTGAAGGAAATGCAATCACATTTTATGGGGTTTGATAAAATTCCATAGTCTCATTAAGGAAATAGCCATCACTGGGATGTGGGCCTCACTTTATAAGAAGATAGAGTAAAATGAAGCTTAATTTTCCTTTGTAGTATTTTTGATACTTCCAAATAGTCATAGCATCCAGTCATAGCATCGCCAAATGATAGATGCAGAATTTGCTATAAATTTGGATTTTCAAGGTATATCCTTTTTAATTTTCTTCTACAGGAATTCCTGTCACATGTACTCTTTAAAGTAATAATGTAAGGTCTTAAGTCTTCATTAGCACTTTGCATTGCAATTCAGAGCATCCACTCATTCGAAACATAAGCTGTACTTTTAGTGTGATTTTTTTTAAGGGGAAAGGAGTCAAACCCTTGCCAGTTGGTCAAACTGTTTTCTTTTTAGTTTATCTTCGTCACAGTCCAAATCTTTCTCATTGAAAGGGAAACATTTTCTGATCTCCACCTTTATTGATACAAATGTTGATTTTTTTTTATTATTAAAAGAATATCTCCTTCCTCAAAAGGGATTTCCTTTGAGTGTCTCTTTCTCATTTTCTTCCAAGTAATTCTTCCAAATTGACCCACACCACATCTAGTCTTGGCCTCCACTGCCAACCTCAATTATAAAATGGAAACTAGGTGAACAAATTATCAAACCTTTTATGGGAAATGTGGAAACATTCCACATTTAGAAATTTTAGAAATATTTTAGAAATTTTAGAAATCTAAATAATATTTAGATTTAGATTTAGATTCTAAATATTTAGAAATTTTAGAAATCTAAATAAGCATTTAGAAATATTCACCAAGTTTTACTTCTAGCCATCATGACTTAATCACAGGTGCTGCATCCATAATTTTCACCTTACAGAAAGTACATAAGCAGTTTTGCAGATTTCAGTGCTGGGACGCCAAAGGATCCAGACAAGTCATAGGTGAGACGTCAGGTGAACAAACTACCTGGACAGTTGACAAGGTTTCCGGCCGTCCCAGAAGCTCTGGTGCCACCTGAGTAGGCTTACTGAGTGATAGCCCATAATTGACAGGTATTACCTCTTGACTCCGAACATCTGGTCTCCCATCTACTCCCTCCCCTGGTTCTTCTGTGACCCACCGTCATTGTCCAGGCAGCCTTGCCTGTTGAACATACCGCTTTACCAGCACTGCTTCATAAGTATCTGCAGAGCCTTTGGCATATCCACACATGTATTTTACAAAATTTAAGTTCAAACTAAAGCGTGCTGGGGGCCAGAGAAGATAAATGCCAGCTTTTTTATCGTCAAGGTAACGATAACAGATTCACTAGAATTTACATAGCACCAAAGTCGATTTACATGCTTATTTACTCTGTTGTTCTCCTTTAAAAAAAATGGAGTTACCCTAGCAACTGTAAGATCACATGATGTTCAGAATAACCGTAATAGAAACACCTTCTGAAAGGAAAATACGCATTTCACCAGATGCATATTATAGGCACATAAACTGTCATTTATAGAATGTCGAACCATTTTGGAAGTGATTGGAGGAGGTTCATGTGGCATTGAGTACTTTCCTCACGAATTACTTCAGTAGCTTCAGAGATTCTATGATAAAAGAAAGAGATTGGGAGAAAGGGAGGGCTTTGGATCTTCTCCTGGGCATGTTGATAGAATTGTACACTGTATCTCGTTAGCACATCAGCAGAAAGAGCACATTACCAAAATCCATCTTTCATTACATTTTTGCATATGGGTAGAATCTATTCCTCTCTTCAGACTTTGTTCCAATTCCCAGAATGATGGCATTTTCCCTGGAGGGACGGTTTGCTTTGTCTAAAGCAGACTACTCAAAGGGAACAACCCGAAGTAGAACAACCCGAAGACCAAGAAATGGCTTGGTGACTCAGCCAACTGGGTTTCATTTCAGTTTTACAAATTAATTTGCTGAAGTCCAGGGTAAGATAGAGGTTTATGCAGGGATCACACCAGGGTAGCCGTTCCTGATTTTGGTTCAGTCTTGCATGCTCAGGACAAATAAAGCAACCCTGGAGAACTCTGTAGTTCTAAAATTCATGTAGAAGGGGCCGCAACTGCCAACATCTTTCTCCTAACAATGCTGAAATATATTTGATTAGGAGCACACTGTTCGGGTGATAGGTACACTAAAAGCCCAGATGTCACCAAAACACAATCTATGTATGTAAGAAATCTGCACTTGTACCCTTAAATATATATTTTTAAATTTTAAAAATTATAAAATAAAATGAAAAGATCAATTGTTCACACCGAAAAGCAAAAAGGGACAAGGAGCTGCCTTACTGAGTCAGACATGCGGCTTGTGGGAATTGGAGCTTTTATTTTGCAGAATAACATAAATTAGATCCCCACAGTCTCCTATCCAGACTGTCTGATGGTTGCACTTCAGACTTAGCTAAAACCCCAGCCAGCTCCCTTATTTCCTGGTCCCTCCTTTCACTGAGTGTGACCCACCATTTCTCACCTTTATTTTTCACATGTTCCTCCTTTCCCCAGCTCTTCGCTGTCTCAGTGTTTTTCCACTTAAGTTTCTCCTAACTTACCTGTCATCTCCCGGAAGAACGTTCCCTGGCCGCCCTAGATAAAGAAGCTCTTCTCTATACCCCTTTTTTTCTTTTCTGTAGCTCCAGTCACTCTCTGAAATGATATTTTTCATGGGTGTATTTGTTCCTTATCTGTTTCCCCAACAAGACAATAGACTCAGCAGGGAAAGGACCATGTTGTTCCTTTTTCACGAAGGTACCCCAGCTCCAAGAAGAGCGTCTGGGGTGTAATTGCTGCTGTGTACATATTTACTCCACAAACAACGGACTGGAAGAAAGTCTAAATGGATTCTGTTTCTCACAGGTCAAGGGAAACAAATAGAAGTTCAGCATCTCTCTTGAAAACAAATACATGGGACAGGAAAAAGAGGCCTGGAAAGATGGACTGAGCCCACAGACACAGAAGAAAAGCGCCTGACAAATCAGGACCTCTGAGGAGTGAGGAGCAGAGGCCATGGCTTTCATTTAGAAATTAACAGCTGTGGGCTGGGCGTGATGGTTCACGTCTGTAATCCCAGCACTTTGGGAGGCTGAGGCTGGCGGATCATGAGGTCAGGAGATCGAGACCATCCTGGCTAACACGGTGAAACCCCGTCTCTACTAAAAATACAAAAAATTAGCTGGGCGTGATGGCGGGCGCCTATAGTCCCAGCTGCTGGGGAGGCTGAGGCAGGAGAATGGTGTGAACCCGGGAGGCGGAGCTTGCAGTGAACCGAGATCGGCCACTGCACTCCAGCCTGGGTGACAGAGCGAGACTGTCTCAAAAAAAAAAAAAGAGAGAAATTAACAGCTGTGCCCAGACAGCCAGTGTGACTGACCAGAAAGACTGAATTTAGCAAAACATGGTTTTAAAAAAAATTAAATGAATTAAATAGGTGAAGAAGTGATGGTAGCAACATGGGGGCCTCAATTCTCTGACTTTTTACTTGATGATCTTAGGATATTACGTATCAGTTCATATTGCCCCATCAAACACCTACTATGTGCCACATATAGTGCCTGGGCTGCCTCCTTCCCCTCTCCTCCCCTCCCCTCCCTCGCCTCCCCTCCCCTTCCCTTCCCCTCCTTTCCTTACCTTTCCTTTCCTTTCCTTTCCCTTCCTTCTTTCCTTTCCTCCCTCCCTCGCTCTCTTCCTTCCTTTTCTTTCTTCCTTCTTTCTCTTTCTTTCTTCTTCCCTTCCTCACTCCGTCCTTCCATCTTGTCTCACTCCTTCCTTCTTTCTTTCTATCATTTTTCTCTCCTTCCTTCCCTCCCTCCTCCCTCCCTCCCTCATTCCCTCTCTCTCCCTCCAATATTTAGTAAGTCTTCATTATGGCTCCAGCATGATTTTGCAGCTTCAGTCATTCATTCATATGCTCATTCATTTAACAAATATAGGCAAAGTACTCTGATCCATGCAAAAGTGGATTATCCAGTCATGACCCACCTCTGCCTAGAGGTAACGAGGTGGGCGGGGTTTGCCCTCATGGCATTTCCAGTCTAAAGCGACATTAGACAAATAGTTACAAATGAGTAACTAAATGCTTGTTTAATGGTATTAAGTCAAGTAAAAGGATCAAATTATTTAACAACTGCTAATGATTAATTAAAATGGTGCGCATTTTGCCAAAGAATCTCTCTAACTTTTGGTAATCTGAACTTCTCTTTCCCTTTGATAAACGTGCTCAGAGTAAAAAACAGCCAACTACCAGGAAGGTTTTGTGCCAAACTTTGTTCCCAGAAGGTTTAAAGATGAGTGTCTCTCATCTTTTCCTCTGTAATTCATTCTCTGTGTGTGTCTGTCTCTCTCTTTGAACAGGGAGAGAGCCTATGTGTGTTCAATGTTCTAATAACCCCAAATTTAGACATGAACCATTATTTACTGACATTTAATGAAGTTACCTCGTGGCGTTCTATTGATTGCTAGGCAGAACAAATCTAACGATTGTTAAGATGGAACTTTACAAACCCTTTCACTCAGGACAAGTGGCCTGTTCTCCCCGCCTCTACTTGAACTTGGTGTACTGAGCAAAAGACATGCAAGCAATGAGGTTGAGACTCATTTTTCAACAGTAACCAAAGAACAGTGTGTACTGGATCCCTGGCAGCTGAGAAAGGACCCTTCCCCTGGCTGGGAGACAAAACTTCAGTGAAATTAGGGCATTCTCCCAACCCAACCGTTCCCACCCTGTGCTGACGTGAAAAAGTTCAAAGGATATTACGGGCAACGCTCTCAAGATGTGTTTCCCTCGAGAATATTTCAGGTCTCCCAATGTGCAAGGGCCCCTTTGAAGTCAAGATTGATTGAAAAAGCACAAGGGTGTGGAGTCCAAGAATTTGAACGTGGCCATCCTCTGCATCCCTGAGTGAAGATGCTGCTCGGGTCAGTATTCCTATTAGCTTGGCCCACTCCCTTTGCCTGTGGTATGTACAGTGACCCCGATGCAGAGCAGGTGGAAGTCAAAGCAGGGCATAGCCAGGGATTGTGACAGGGGCTTGAAAAAGTGTTTTCCTTACATTGTAGGGGGATGATTCTGCTTGGCAGGATTCAAGGCTCAGCTGAGTGTGAGAAGATCCTTCATACGCAACCACACACACATATACTCAGCTTCCTCTCACATTTCTCATGGAAAACTGATCCCACACAGCTCTGAGCAGTTTCCTGGAATGCAGGATAAGACATTCAGCTGATCAGTGACTGACCTACTAGGGACCTGATTTCCTGAAATTAAAGCCACTGTCACTGCCTTGTATCTTGAGGCAACACAAAGTATTGTCTTTCTAAGTTTTCAATTTCACAAGGCAGCATCGTGAGAGTAGCCAGGATGGGTCAACCATTCGAAGGAAACACAGGTGTGAGAGCAAGGCTGCTCTGCAGATTGCATCCACTTCTCTGGATGCTTTTGGGGTGTGGGTGGCTCCAGTCTCCCCATTGGCCTCAGGAGTGTTATCCTGAGAGAGATGAAGGGAGTCCTCCCTGGCAGCACCATTGCCCACGACGCTATCCAGAAGACGTGCAATGCCAAGGCCAACAGTCAGTTCCCTCTCAGTCGCTTCACCTCCTGAATGCATCTCAACTTGTATTTTGCCTTCATCCTGCCATTTTTCTCTCTTTGTGGCCTCTTGTGGGACTGTGGCTTTGCAACACAGCATCATCAAATAAATCATCTCTCCACTCATTCTCCCTTTCCTTCACCCCTTCCCAATCACCAAGGTCAGTTGTCCTTTATAGAATTTGAAATGATTTTTGGATTTGATTCAACCAACAATATTTGCTAAGCAGCTACCGTGTGGCATATTCTGTACCATGTTTCTGGGAATGCAGTGGTGAGCAAAACCACTGAGATAAATGCATTTGACTTACTTTTTCTGAATTTCAACATATCTTGGAGTTAATGTTTTTTGGAGGTCAATACTTGTTTTTCCGAGCATTTTATTCCTTTTTAAAAATAGTCTTTTTTAAAATGACAGAAGCAAAATGTGAATTTTAAGGCATTAGAAAACAGAAACAAACATAAATAAGAAAATAAAAACATCCATCACCCAAAGACCACATTACTAACATCAGTGCATACTTCCAGAATATTCTCTGTGCATATACGTATATTTAAACACAAGATTATAATAGACATGCTATTATATAACCTGCTGTTTTCAGTCAACAATCTCTATTTTTCATTTTAATAATTTTTATTGTTTTTAATTTTTTTAAATTTTATAACTTTTTGAGACAGAGTCTCACTCTGTTGCCCAGGCTGCAGTGCAGTGGCACAGTCTTGGCTCACTGCATCCTCTCCCTCCCGAGTTCAAACAATTCTCATGCCTCAGCCTCCTGAGTTGCTGGGATTATAACTGTGCATCACCATACCTCGTTAATTTTTATATTTTTAGTAGAGATAGGATTTCACCGTGTTGGCCATGGCTGCTCTCAAACTCCTGGCCTCAAGTGATCTGCCCATGTTGGCCTTTCAAAGTGCTGGGATTACAGGCTTAAATATTCAGACCATAATCATATTCTTTCAGTTACACCATAAATGTCCTTTTCAGCTGGATTGGTCAGACTGTTCCTAAATTCAGGAACACATGTTTTATCCAGTTGTTTTGTTTATACATCTTTTAAAATCTTCTTTTTACAACCCAGAATTATAGAAGAGATTGAGCCAATTGTTTTGAAGAATGTCTTTCCTCTGAATTTGGGAGCTTTTTGCTGTCATTTAGCCTGTTTCTCCATCCCCGTAGAAGTGATGCATAAAACCTCATGGGTTCACATTGGACATTTATTTTTCTAGAATACATCAGACATGTAGGCTCTATTGCAATTACATCTGAAAACACAAAATTTGTTTGCTACAAAGTTGGTGATAGCCTCTGACTTAAGATGATGGTGGCCAGGCAAGGTGGTTCATGCCTGTGATCCCAGCACTTTGGGAGGCTGAGGCAGGCAGATCATGAGGTCAGGAGTTCAAGACCAGCCTGGCCAACATGGTGAAACCTTAGGAGGCTGAGGCAGGAGAATTGCTTGAACTGGGACCCAGAAGGCAGAGGTTGCAGTGAACCGAGATCACGCCACCACACTCCAGCCTGGGCTACAGTGGGAGACTCCATCTCAAAAAAAGAAAAAACAAAAGAAAAGATGATGGCTGCTGGGTTACTCCATTATACAGGTACAATAGTTACTCACTTGCTGCTAGGAAGTCATCTCTATGGGTCTACTCTTTTGCTAAATGGATGTTCAGTTGCCCCTCCAACCATTTTCTTAATGGTTTGAACACTAATCAATAATCCCTTGCCTGTATCCGTAATTTAATTGAGTTTTTAAATGATATTTTTTTCCATATCTATCATCAGACTACAATCATTTCATTGGCTCTTAACTTGATTCCTTCATCATGGCTTTTAGGACTCAGGTGAATATTAGTCCAAGTTGAGGGTTACCGTGAATGGTGCCCCCTTGGGGCTGGCACTTGGGTGGGTTTCTTACTGACATAAGGAGGACTTTACTCAGCTCTGCTGCAGATGCTTCCAACGTCTCTCCTTTCACACTGTGACTATCATTGATTTGACCTCTTCCTATCACATACTCTTATTAACTTGATTTGTAGTTCCCTTTCATGTAAGCTGGTGGAGGGTGGGGCCAGCTTGTGTTGTCCAGCTGCTGCTGTTTGCTTGCATCTCTTTCCATCTTCTTCAGTGGCTCCTTGCAATTGGCCATAGCAGGAATAATTATACCATTAAAATCATCAAATGCTTCAATTTAGGGCATTCTTTTAGAGCTGGGTATTAAACATTTACCAGCTCACCAGTGGTTTAAGCCATCAGTGTTCAAACCTGGCTGAAACTCAGAATTGCCTGAAGAATTTTCTATAATCCAACTTTCAAAAACCCACTGCAAACGTACTGAATCAGAAACCGTAGGCTTGAACCTCTGCAAGTCTGTGTCTTTGATAAAATACTGCAAGTAATAGTTTGAGGGTTTGAGGTCAAGCAGTCAGCTCAAGGAAGAAAACTCTATATGTGCTCACATCCATCTCACTTTTTCTGAGTGGTCTCAGGTTGCCATCCTCACCACCTGTATTGTTTTCAGGGCAGCATGTCAAACCGAGGTACCACCATTATTGAAGATGGTTTCTTTTCACCTGCCTGCAGGCATTCATCACACCACCTTTCCTCTCTGCCACCTGCCTTTGCTTTGAGTCTTTTATCCCATTTCCAAGTCATTCTCCGTCTGGCATCCACCTAAATACAACCACGCAGGGGAGAGAGGCAGCAGCCGTATTAACAATCTCCCCTCATCAATCACTTTGGGGAGAGTTACTTCTTTGCAATCTAAACATGAAAGCCTGTCCCCTCTTGGGGGCAGTGTGTGGGCAGGGACACTAGGGTTTTCCTTAAAAATATATATATATAATATATACGTGTGTGTGTGTATATATGTGTGTATGTGTATGTGTGTGTGTGTATATATATACATATATATATATATGGGCCAGATGAAAAGAAATCCCCCAGGGCATAATCTCCTTAATTACACTTCTACCATTTTTCATGGAGCCTGGTAGTCCGAGGAGCCCCTTTCTTTGTGTGTATATGGCCAAAATGGGTTTTAAGCTGTGGAGGGAGCAACCTAATCAATTTCCTTGGCCTGGGCCTTTTAGAATCCAATATAGCATAGATACAGGACAGTGATAATGATATGACACTCGCCGCACGTCCGGGGGCTACACATCGCTGGTGAAAAAATGTCACGCCCAAATGAATATTGTTGGCCTCTGGTTCCAACACCACCAAGAAAACATTGCAGTATTATGAGCATTCCTGTTCCTTCTGTCGATGCGTTCAGGATGGTTCTTACTTCTGAGCAGGTATCGATTGTGTATAGGTGAGGCCCCCCCAGTGCCATTTGTCATTTCTGATATAATATCGTGTTATCGTTTAAAGCTGTAATGGGAGAGGTGTCTGTGTTTAAAGCAAACCGGTGTCTCGAGCTTTGATAAATGGCTAGATGGTCTTTGTTTCTGCAGCAGTGAGCAGTTGCCTTGCTATTTGCTTTACCTTTTATCCAAGAATAACTGTGTGAGGAGTTCTGGAAGCGAGCAGTATCATTTTCTCAGATGTGGTCCGTGGCTAGCCGGGTGGTCCTAGCAGAACAGCTGTGGGATTTTAGCACCCGACAGGATGTTAGCAGAGGGCCTGTGTAAATCTGAAACAACTCAAGCTCCACATGGCTGCATTTGGTTGAAAAGTTCTCAGTGCTGTTTTTTTAAGGTGAGAGGACAGGAAATGCTGATGGGAAAGAAAAAAATATGTGCTTGAGATAATAATTTTATTCAGACAGAGCATTTCTGAGAAAAAGTGATCTGAGGGGAAAGGGTGGTGCTCTCACCAAGGAAAATGGGAAATCAGTAAAGTGTGGCTGTCGCTAACATATGCATCCCTCCCATCTCCAAAACCATGGCTCAGGCAGCTCCTGCTACCCTTAGACCCCCCGCCTCCTGGTAACATGGCTCGCCCTCTCTATATATCATTAGAACCCTCGGAAATGTGGCACGAAGCAAGTCTGGAACACTTTCTGTTCCTGTACCTGAAGGTATTCGTGGGTTACAATCATGACACTTAATTCATCAGAACAGGCAGTTTGTCAGGACAAATAGCGTAGTTTTGTGCCCACAGTTCCCTTCTCAAAATTCATGAAAACCAAAATGCTCCCACAATTCCAATGCGACTTTGCATGGCGGCAGTGACTATCATTTCTCTCTGCCTTCTTTAAGGGGGAGGGGAGGGCCAGCCATGTATCGTTACATAAATGGCACAACATGCCCGTTCCCCCAGCTGTACACTCGGGGGGACTTTTGGAGAAGTGCTGACATGAATCTGCTCCTAACTGGGAGCCGATCAAGCTATTTTCAGAAAAGTTCACCAAGTTTTCAATGTTCAGTGTAAAATCTACACTGGACTGGAGATACAAGGCAATGCTAAGCAACCTTGTTTCCTGGAGTCTGCTCTTCACTTTGTTTCTCTAGGACAGAGAAGCTTTTTGGTGATGAGTCCATACTTTCTCAACAGCATCTTTCTAAATTAATGAAATGCACTTGCTAAGGAATGGAGAGGGTCTGTAGAATACATAAGGGCTATGAAACAGAAGAAATGTCCATAAGCCTTGTTAGGATTTGGTGCTAGTCCATAGAAGAAATAGGTCCAAATAGGTATATAATTAAATATATATGTCTAGTTCCATCATACACACACACATACATATAAATACATATTAATAAACATTCATACTCTCATAAATTCAGTATACCTATGAGCCAGTTGCCTAAGTTATAAGAACGTAGATTGCCTGTATATATAAGGTTCTCACATATATAAGAACCTGATTAGCAAGCACTTATATGTATCAATATTTTTAAATTATATGCCTACTGTATACCAGGCATATATATACATTAGTGCCTTTAATCCTTATAACATGTCTATAAGGAAATATGATTATCCCCATTTTTCAGATGACAGAGATGAGGTTGGAAAGAGCTAACATTCTTTGCTCAAAAGCACACAGCTTAGAAGTAGCGGATTCTCTCCTCATGCCATTTTTAATAGGTCACACAAGGATTTGCATATCATTTATTTACTGTACATGTTTGGAATTATGACAAGGTGTACAAATGTAAGGAGAAAAACTTCCCCCTGATATTCTACATTCAGAACCTAGCAGAGTTCTAGGGAAAAAGATCTCCATCCTTTTTCATGAGCTTTCCAGAGCAAAGAAACCCACACCTTGGGAGGCCTGTTCTATTAAACCAGAATACACAAGTAGCTGCAAAATGCAGGTAGATGACATGAATCGAATGGAGGTCAGACCATAAAGTGGTGCAGACAATGGTGAACTCCAGGGCACACATTTAAACTGAAAGGGAAACTGTGTTCAGCTCCATGCAAGAAATACGGACTCGGTGGTATCAGATCACCTGATTTTTCTGTTTGCTTGTTTTCAGAGAAAATACTCTGTAGAAACGCTAATAATGGCACCTCACATGGTTGTTACAAGAATTAACTGCATGATTATTGGTAGAATGCTTAGAACAAATTCATAAAGTGTTTGGAACAATGCCTGGCACATTATAAGCACCATATTCAGACCATATATTAGTATCCTCATCCTCATCGTCCCTTCCCACATCAAGAGTGTAAGAGTCACATGAGCACAGTTGCTGTCTCTCTTATTCAGTTCTGTATCCTTGGTATGCAATGTAAAGCAACTGCTCAGGAAAGATTTAGAGAATAAATGAATGATAGAAAGGAAAGTACAATAAAATGCACTTATCCCTGCTTGATTAATTCTTCAATGTCTGGGCCGGACACAATGGCTCATGCCTGTAATCCCAGCACTTTGGGAGGCCAAGGCAGGCAGATTGCTTGAGCTTGGGAGTTCGAGACCAGCCTGAGCAACATGGTGAAACCTCATCTCTACAAAAAATACAAAAATTAGCTGAACATGATGGCACATGCTTGTAGTCCCAGCTACTCAGGAGGCTGAGGTGGGAGGATCACCTGAGCCAGGGCAGGTGGAGGTTGCAATGAGCCATGATTGTGCCACTGTACTCCAGCCTGAGTGACAAAGCAAGACCCTGTCTCAAATATATGTGTGTGTGTGTGTGTGTGTGTGTGTGTGTATGTATGCCTCTGTTTCTTTTTGTGTATCGCTATCTGTGTTTCTGTGTGTTTAGGCCTCTCTTTCTCTCTCTCTCTCTCTCTCTCATTAAATTAAAATAAGGATGAGGATAAATTACCAGGTAAGCTGGCAAAATGGCTAAGTAGGTTGTCCAACATCTGAATAATAATGTCCCACTTGAACCACACAGCCCCCATTAATGACTTACACCAAGGGGGTTCAAAGACAGGAAGTGGCAGCAGCAGCAGTGCCACCACTCTAGCGGTACTAATGATGCAGGGTGAGGGTGCCTCTTGTTCCTGGGCAGAATGGAAAATGGAGAAGAAAGCCCCAATCAGTGTGCGGAGGTGCCGTTTGCAACAAAGAAATCCTGCCATTCCAAACTGTCGAGACCTTTAAAAATAAAAGATGTGCTGTATTTCCAGCACTATTCAGTATTCATGAGGCTTCGCAGCTTGTTGTAAGGCAAGATGAAAACAATACTCAGTAGATTTTCATAAGTGACATGTAACTGTAAGATTGATAGATGATGCAGTTTTAATGTATGTGAAGTTCAAAACCAACATAAAAGCTTCGAGGTAGCTGAACACCGGATTTCAAACCCACATTTCTTCCAGTGATAAGCCCTAGACTTTCCCTAACCCTCCTGCATCTATAAAACAAAAAGTGGGCATCACCCTCGCAAGGGCAGAATTTCTACTGAGCCTCCAAGGACAAAGACTGGGATGCTTCCATGGGTGTAGCAGGGGTCCTTGGGTACATTTTTTTTGTTAAATGATATAATGAATCATGAATGGTTAAATATCACTATTTGCTTCCGCTAATGAATGCTAAAGAAAACAAAAAAGGTTGACCTTCCTGATGGTTCAGGAAGCACAGAAAATTAGTTATGTTGCCAGTCATTTCCCAAAACGTCCTTGCTGTGTGCCTCATAGCTTCTTGGCCACTCTGGGTTTGTTATGTATTATCAAAATACACACATGTATACATACACATGTGCATATATATGTACAAATCAAACATATTATTACATATTGCATTGCACATGTAATGTATATTATGCAGTTAACTATATTATTCATAACTATGCATTTTATAGTGAATATAGGGTTTTATGAGTTTTCATGGCCAGCCTCAATTAAGTAATGTTTCTTTCCACTCCATTCCATGAATATCCATTATATAACATTCATGAAATGTTATGAAAAGTTGAACTACTGGTCGGGTGTGGTGGCTCACGCTTGTAATCTCAGCACTTTGAGAGGCCGAGGCGGGTGGATCACTTGAGACCAGGAGTTTGAAACCCACCTGGGCAACATGGTGAAACTCTGTCTCTACTAAAATTACACAAATTAGCTGGGCGTGGTGGCATGTGGCTGTAGTCTCAGCCACTTGGGAGGCTGAAGTGGGAGAATCATTTGAACCCAGGAGGCAGAGGCTGCAGTGAGCTGAGATTGCGCCACTGCTCTCCACTGGGTGACAGAGCCAGACTCTGTCTCAAAAACAATAGAGTTAACACATCTTCACTTTGGAACCCTTCTTTCTTTTTGTCTTATCACTTGTTCCCCAGCACTGATTGAATATTAGGACCTGTCAAGTACCGAACAGAAAGTACTGTAAGGAAGTCTGACACAGACACAAAGAGATGACATATGTTAAAGACAAATATACATACATGCCAGCAGGCATACACACACGTGTGATTGTTTCTACATTGATGAGTCTTCCTTCTTTCTTTTCATTTATTCTTTCTTTGTCTTTTTTGGAGGAGAGTGCTGGGATTGTCTCTTTTTATTTTGCTTTGGTTCCAGTCTAGTTAACTCAAAATGCATGGGGTTAGAAAAATTAAATGACATTTTAAAAATAGCAGTGAACATTTTATAACATTCAGTGCTTAAAGTATGTGCAAAACAATCTTTCAAGGAGATAATATTATTAACCTGGTTTTATGAACGGAGAAACGGAGGCTCAGAGTGGTTGATCAACTTGCAGAAAGTCACACAGCTAATAAGCACAAGTGGTTGATTTTTCATTGTACCTGTTAAACAGACATCAGCAAGATGCAAGTGCCAGAGCAACATAATGGACAATTTTGAGGTCCACGCTGTTCTAACCCTTCTCTGGCCAAAAAAAATAAAAATAATAATAAAAAAAACACACACACACACACACATTGCTACATTGCTTGTGTATGTCAGACAAGAAGGCTTCAAAGGACAGGGACAACCTCCTTTGTGTATTACGTTGTCAGTTTCTAACACAGGGCCTGGCACAGAGCAAAAGCTTAGTAAATGTAGAATAAAAAAGAAAGGGAGAAAGAGGTGAGGTGGTAAATCCCTTGTGAGCATTTGGGAGCTGGAAAACCAATGAGATCTTTCTAATTTTAAGGTGAGCACAAAAACAAGGACAATTTGGTGTCTAAAAAAAACAAAAAACAAAAAACAAACGCAACAACTGGTCTCTGAATTGGCTGCCCAGAGAAGGGGACAGGGCAGAATGTAAAGACCAGGACAGAAGGGCTCTCCTGGGTGTCTCCTGACAGAAGATGAGTAAAGGAAAATACACAAGGTGAAGTGGTTTATCCCGAGATCTCTGGCTTCCCATTGGCAATGCTGGAATCTGAAGAAAAGCCTGGGTCTTTCTCCTATAACTTGAGCTCACAGCTCCTGATTTTCATCATTGGGCAATTTTTCCAAACTTTTCATTGTTTTGGCTGGATCCTGCTGAGAAAGATGATTTTTCTCAGGGCTGGAATAAAAGATTCCTCAGGTTGAGATAGGATCTGTGCCCAGGGATGCTAAGGTGTCATTGAGTTCAAAGTAGGAATCTTCTATCATCTTTGCCTGCGGGCAGAGCGGCTGCGCCAGCAGGTAAACACCACAGTGGGGACGTGCGGAGAGCTCTTATCCACTCTACTTGTCCATAGGATGGTGTGGAAGACCCCAAAACAGAGTACGGTAACCACCTACCTGTGTTGTCTGTATAGAACCATGAAGAATGTTCCTCCTTGGGGCAAAGGATTTTAAAAATATGTTCAAAAAAAAGAAAAAGAAAAAAAAACACACCTCCTCTGGTTTCCTGTGTTCAGAAAAGGATCTCATATCAACTCCTAGAGATTCAGAGAAAAATAAGAAAATGTTTCCAGTCTTCTGTTTCCTACCCTCTTTGTCTTGTTCCCTTCTCCAGGGCTGACAGCTGCTCCAGACACATTGCTGTTCGCAATCCTGTTAAGTCAAGAGCATGTGTCCTTAGGGGCTCTGCACCCAGGCAGTGGCTGCTGTCATCAACCCATTACGCACTGCCTTTGCCCCCGCACACACCTACTTTTGTAACATTCATCCTATTTGTTCTCTCTTTTGTATGTTGTCTCCCTGTGACACTATAATGTAATTGATGACTGGAACCAGATCTGTCTCGTTCATCACTGTTCCCCAAATCTAACCAAGAAGGTGCCTAGAACACAGCTGATGTCAAATAACTATTTTTCAATGGGCTGAATTCATACAGGCACCCACCCTTTCTTTTCAGTGCTCATACCACAGGAATGGTCTATAGCCTGGCGGGTGCTCAGTGTATATCTGTTGAATAATAGAAAAAGCACATCAGAGATCGCCACTGCCATCCGCTGTAGGAAAGCAGGTCTCTTCTTGAGCTAAGAGGAAACCCATGTGGAGTTGACAATAAGAGAGAGGAACCTTGAACCTGAGGGAGTTGACAGTAAGAGGGAGGAACCTTGAACCTGAGGAAGAGGAGTCAGTTTCTCTAGCATTTCATGTAAAAGACAAAGTGGACAATGAGGAGATTCTCATCTCCCTCCTACTCAGTGCTCAGACTTTGGAGCACCAATTGTATTGCTTGACCTATGTGTGTCTTTTGACCACCTCTGATGATTCATTTATCTGATTTGAGTGCTTTCCTGATGGAAAACACAGTCTGTTGGATGGTAGTTCACTGATTCCCTCTTGATGTCCACCATCTCTAGTGATGGCCTTCCATGAGCACAATGGCAGGATTCTTGACTGGTTCCCCAAACTCTTCTGTTTTGTTTTGTTGATATGTGTCTTTTGTTTTGTTGGGAGCCTGCTATTGCTTACATAGAATATCTTCTGCCAGTGGTAATGACCTTCTTGAAAGAGGCTCAAACCCTGATTTGTAATCTCAAAGAGCAGCCTCCCAAGAGGTAGGATCTCCCCACTGAGGTGAATACCTCGAGTTGGCTTTTTTAAATTAAGGCTCCACATTGTAACTAGTCAATGTACATTATTGGGAGAGTGAATGTCAATGCCACTGCGTTTTCTTTCTCTCCTTTATCTTTGTCAGTGATTCAAAGACATGATTTATGGTTAGTCTCCGACTTTCAGCATCATCCATCAAGTCCTGGTTTCACTACAGGGCTCCACGTTGTAAATCATGCCGAAGGGTTGTCACTCATTCCCCTTAACCCTTTAGGGATATGTTTCAGGGTCACTCTCCAAGAAGGAAACTTTGTAATATGGCAGTTGAGGGGGCTTGGGCAATTGATAGGGACTCATTAAGTCAGTGGCATTAATTACTTCACCTAATGTGATCATTATTAAGGCCTGGGTAAGGCCTGGGCCAGCTCCACCCAGCCCAGGCAGGAAGAGAAACTCACTCCCGGTGACTTGAGAAACACACAGATTCCTGAACCAGCTCTATTCTGTTTTGAAATGTCCATTATGGATGTGAAGTGCTGAGTTTCACTTTGGAATCAATCACAGGCTAGTTCTGATTGTGACCTTGCAAAGATTATAGAATGAGTGCAAAGACCCATTAGCAGCTGCTATTTCAGGCTTTGTAAATTAACAGTCCTCTCCTCCTCCCACACTTTTTTTCATGTCTCTATCACTCTGTGACTCTCTGTCCCTTTGTCACCTTCGAGAAGGTGGGGATTGGTGGCAAGGGGTGAGGCTGAAGACTGAAACTTGCAGGCCTCTAGAGGAGTAGGACTTTTTGCAGAGCCAGATCTCCACTTCTGGCTGGTCCCAGTCATGCAGGATCAAGACTTTGAGACATGGGACACCTGGTAGAAGCAAAATCCAGGCAACTGGCATTGAATGAATGGGGGTGCTCACCTACCAGAAGTCTGCAACTAGTAATGGTGGGTCATTAATTTAAAAAAAAAAATGATTGGGATCTGTTCGTTCAGAGTTTGCAGTTGGTTGAAAGTGATTTGATTCCTGAATTAGGCATAGCTCTGTTTTCCCATGGTAAGCTGATGAAAACAATAACTATATTGGTGAAAGATATACAGGTAAATAAAGTGAAAGTTTGTAAAATATGAATGTTCATCATCCAAGCTGTGTTTTCATAAGAACTCCTCCTCAGATGGTGCTTGGGGGGTTCAGGACTTGGATGTTTTCAGACATGGGTCACAAATGTGCCTGTGGTCTTCATTTTTCCGAAAACTAGCACTTATTTAGTCTTCAAGGGTTAAGGCATCTCAGTTTACTAGGACAGTGACCCTGATGGGCCCCCTCTTTACCCGCCATTCTCACTTTCCAGCATACAAAATGGCTAGTCTTAGGATTTTTATCTTTCTTGGAAAAAGCACAAGGATCTTTTCAAACTTTAAATGACCCAGAGCCATGAATCCTCCTAACAGCCTTGGAAGGCAGGTAAACTGTTGCCGAACTAGTATTTCACGGAGAAGCCCTTCTCTCTTCTGCCCTCCCTCCTGCTCAGAAATCAGATTTATATGGTATACACAGTGTCTGCAGACCTAACTACAGGTGACTTAGAAACGGAGAGCCTGCAGATTAATGTGCCCATTCAGAATGATGTATTCTATTTTTTTGTGCTGAGAGCAGCGTGGATGGCTCGTCGGGAAGGCATAACAAGGGGGCCAGCCTCGGCTTCTGCGTCGCAGCCTATCACAGAAAGGGCTTCTGTCGGGTGTCTGTTGTGAAGTCAGCTACTGACTGCCATTTGAATTCCATCGATACGACGTCTTCTGTTTATGCCACATGGATTTCGTTATGCCTCTGATCAAAAGAATTTTCTAGGCACTGACAATAAGGAAGCAAGTTGTCCAGCTCATGGGACTAATAGACAACTTTGAGAGTCCCTTTCCCTCTCAGTGAGCAAGAGGAATTCTCCCTTCTCAATATTGTCTGTCCCTAGAATAATTGTACATTTCTGCAAATCTTTTTCAGGCCAAGGGACAACATCCTGGAGGCATCAAGAATCTCCTGCTTTAAAAAAAAAAAAAAAAAAAATGCTTTCACCAAATTAGAATACGCCACCTAGTGAAGTTCTTCATTAGCATGGCACCTCGGATATAAAGCTAGGAGGCCTGATTGCGGTCAACTCACCCCGACCTCTTACTTGAAGGAACCCGGAATTATGGGAAGGACCCTGGAAAGAGAAAGAGAATGTAATTAAATTAAAATAGTCCTGCTCTCTCTGTCTGAACCTAGCCCATTACTGTGATACCTTGTTTCATGATGTCTGGTCTGAAGCATTTAGAATGGTGAATTACCCACCTTTGAAAAACAGGCAGACAAAAATATATATATGATCTTATTCACAAAACGTGTGGGTCCGTGTTTTCTGGTGAGAATCCTGCCTAGAATTCCAGGCATTTCTAAGGTATTCAACTCCGAATGGTGCCAGTGTTCACAGACCTGTATTTGGCAAGGCATATTTGCCAGATTTGCCATGGTGGCAAATTTAAATAAACTGTGCAGATGCACACACATTAATCCACTGGATGGAAGCCAGGAATACGCAGTATAGCCTCAGCTTCCCTATGTCCAATTTCCCCTGAGATTTTTCTTTTTACACAGAAAATTTCGAGCCGTGTGTCTCAACACAGAAGTTGCATTCCTCCTTCCTACCTTCTCTCTCCGTAATCGGTAATTTTTCCTCCCGTCAGCCCCATCCTCGTTTTCATTTTGTCAAATAACAGTGTGACTTTGTCTTTGACATTAAACAGTTGTATATACTTTTAGCAGTTTGTTTACTCCATCTGTATTTCCAATCAGCGAGGAAGGTTTACCAAAGCGGTTCATTACTGATTTATTTATGATGTATTTAGATAGCAAATATGGAACTGTCAGCAGTTGCTGGCTAAACAGTGTTGACAGACATTAATAACATATGGTATAGCAATGGAATTATGATCTTTTAATTTTTAAAAAAATTTTGATTCTCATCGTGCAATTTTGGGTTTTGCATTTCTTAGGTAGGTGCGTGCAAAGGAGAAGACTTTTAACGAAACTATGTTTTCTTTTTATTTGTAACCTTTGGGGTTTCCTGGTGGTGACATTAACATCTTCTGTGTCTATTTAGCTGTTCAATTTAATGGAAGACAAATCCTCCCAAAGGTTTAATTTACTCTTGCAAACTGAAATCACCATATTCACACTGTGGGAAATGGCCCTAATTTTCCCAACCTTCAGTCGCCATCAAGCATATAATTTATTTCTCCCCCTTCAATACATTCCTCATTAGAAAACAAAGTTTTTGATATTTAAATGTTACCAAGTTCAAATGGAGGAACCAAGTCTCCCGTTTCTGCAAAATGCTGTTGCAGGCATGGCTGCTTCTACCTGACAGCCACCCGTTTATACTGGGCCGGAACAGACAAACATTTGAATTTCTGACCTTTAATTGGCGGTTCCTTTGAGCATACATGGTTTTCTCCAGCACCAAGGGAGGACATTTTCCGGCTCAGCTCAAAGGAAAAACAACAAGCAGACCCAGGTAACAGTAAAATTCAGCCCATCTGCTGTGAAGTAAGGATGGGCATTTTAGCCAGAAGGTGACCCGACAGGCAATCAGGTTTCTCTTTGGCCAAGAATTCTCCCATGATTCGGTAAAGATGATCTTGTTTCCCAGAATCCAATTCGTTCCCCTGAAAATGTCCAAAGGACATGAAAGTTAACATTAGAAAAAAAAAATAGGAGTCTTCCAGAGCAGGAAATATCTGTGATGGGGATCCGTTGAGAATTTGGTAAAAGCTAACACCTTCTCACTCGGCATACACACAAGCATTACCTGTAATTTCAGGGCTCTGGCATCCTGGGAAGCCCATCCAGTGTCTCTGGAGCCCAGCTAAGAATCAGCCGTCGTTCAGATCATTACAGGATTTTTGTATGTGAAGCACAAGAACTTGCCTTCATTTTCTGAGGTTAGAGTAGGGAAGAGATGGCCCATGTGCCACGTGAACTGAGTACCTCTGGAAGCTCTTTTAGTGTTTGATACACGTTATTACACTGGATCCTCCAAACACCCTAGAAAGTAGGTATAAGTCTTAATCCCATTTTGCGGATAGGGAAATTGAGGAGTAATGAAATTGAAATGGAGGTCACTATAGCTGATAAGTAAAGGAACCACAAGTCAAATTTTAACACTCTGATTCCTGAGCCAAGTCAAATGGGAAATTTTGCTTAAAGTGAAAGATGTAAGTGAATTTATAAGCTTTTACCTTCTTGATTTTTTTTTTTTACTATTTGAAAACTGCAAAGCATATTGGAAATTATCCCTTTCAAATATCTTACTTTACCTTTGAAATAACTAAACCCAGAGGACCTCCAAGACTTGTCCTGAGTTGAACAATTAGAGGCTGAGCCGGAGCTGGCTTATTCCGACTTGGGATTCAGCTTTGATAATCAATGCCATACCACGTCCTTAGGCATGTTAAGGCTTGAACTTAAACATATTGGTGGCTAGTTTTGAAATATATCTAATATTTTGAGAATATTAATGACACCAGAAAATAAGGATCAGAGAGCCATCTCTGTCCTAATCCTAATCCCTTCACTGCTGAAACTCACAAGAAATAATAAGGTGCCCCGACTAAAGCACACACTTCATCAGATCACTGTTGGAATCCCACCTCTGATGTCTACTGTGTGATGTTAGGCAGGCCCCAGCACCCATCTGAGTGTTGCTGTTTTCCCAAGTAAATGCCTTAAGTAAAGGGTTCTGTATAAAGCCATCATTGCAGAGCCTGACGTAGAGCCAACATTCATTAAATGTTAGTTTGTAGAAGTATATTTATTACAAGTGTATTTAGAACTAAAATCAAGACACATGGCTGGGTGTAGTGGCTCATTCCTGTAATCTCAGCACTTTGGGAGGCCGAAGCGGGTGGATTGCTTGAGGTCAGGAGTTCAAGACTAGCCTGGCCAACATGGTGAAACCCTGTCTCTACTGAAAATACAGAAAATCAGCCAGGTATGGTGGCACACGCCTGTAATCCCAGCTACTCGGGAAGCAGAGGCAAGAGAATTGCTTGAGCCTGGGAGGTGGAAGTTGCAGTGAGCCTCGACTGTGCCACTGTACTCCAGCCTGGGAGACACAGCGAGACTTCATCTCAAAAAAAAAAACCAAAAATCAAGACACATGAATATTGTTTATTCAATGTAAACATCTTCTACAGTCCCCAGTCTTCAAAGCCAGAGACAGCGAAACTCCAGTATCACATCCCAACACATCAAGTCTCTGACTTTCCCTTGTCTCTGACATCTAGACCCAGATTGGAAGGGCTCATGTGACTAGGTTAGGCCCCCACTGGATTATCTCCCCATTTTACAGTGACCTGATTCGGGGTCTCAGTTACATCTGAAAAACTCCTTCCCAGCAATGCCTGGATTAGTATTTGTAAAATAACTAGGCAAAGGTGTGTGTAGTGTGTATCGGGGGCAGGAAGCGCGTGAGCCGGGAATCATTTTAGAATTCTGCCCACCACAGCCTCAGTCTCCTAACCTGTCAAGTGGGGATGTGCAGTGGTTTCTATGGCACAGGTGCCTATGAGGAGTAACTGTGTATACATCACGTAGTGTAGCATGAGACATAAGACGTGTGCATGCGGTACCTTGCAGCTATGGTTCCTGGAAGGGAAAATAAAACTCAGCTATGGAATAATTTATCAGACGAAGGTAGTTTAGAGCTCAGTCCTGGGAGGAACAACCAATCAATCAATCAGCAAGAACATATTATGGAACACCAAGACGCTTTGCCACGGCTTGGGTGCAATTGCCAGAAGCTGCAATGGATGGCGAGGAAGAGCTGCTTCTTGTTGGTGGGTGGAGGGGGACTTCCTCAGGGCATACACAGTCTCTTTGAGAATTTGCCATCTTGCCTCTCCTCTCTGCCACAGTGGCAGTGGCAATGTTTGTGCAGTGTCGTGTGACCAACTAAGGGGTGGGTTTCCAGGCTGTGTGACAGCGAGTACAAGGGCCTGAGGTGAGTCTTCACCTAAAAAGCCAGGAAACACGAAGGATGCCAGTAAGGCTGAGCACAGTGAATGAAGGAGAGAGGAGAGGAAACTGAGTCAAATCTGGGCGTGACTGGAAACTTGAACTTTGAATATTTTATGACATTAGGGATGACTGTAATTGTTATTCATTATTTGGATGTGAGAATGCTTATGTTTCAAATAAGGAGGAGATTGGATGTGCATTAAAGACAAGAGTGCTGCCTTCACCACCCCTGTCTGGATCAGGATGTTCTGTGAGACTTTCTTACATTCCTTCTCGCTGCTTTTTGGGGGATTTGGGGGATGTTTGTTTGTTCGTATCCTGTTTTGATTTTGGCCCCACAGAGCAGAAACTGTAGTTGGTACCCACCATGGCACAGACATCCAAATAAATAGTACTGGTTGTTTCTCAACATAAATGAACAAACAAATAAGGATCGTTCTTTTCTTTTGGAAATACATACTAAAATATTTATGAATAAGAGGATATGAAGTCAGGGATTTGCTTTAAAATAATTATGGTGGGAACAATGGTTCAATGGTTGGAGGTTTAGAGGAAGCAAGATTGTCCTGGGTTGATAAACACTAGAATGGGCTGATAGTAAATGAAGATGTATTATTCAGTTGGATCTATTTTGGGATATGTTTGAAATTTTCCATTAATTTTTTTTTTTTTTTTTTTTTTTAGAAAAAAGAAATTGAGTCAAAAGAAATGGCAAGGGTCAGATCATTGCAGGTCTTATAGCTGGGGTAGGGACTTTTTACTTCTAAGAACAATGGGAATTTATCAGAGAGTTCTGAGCAGAATAACCTCATCTGACTTACATTTTTAAAGGTTATTCATTTTGGATTGCTGACATGACACATTATCACAAACGTAGTGACATAAGACAACATAAATTCATTATCTTTCCTTTTGGAAGCCAGAAGTTGGAAACCAGTTTCACTGGGGCTAAAATGGATGTGTCAGCAGGCCCACATTCCTTTGGGAGGCTCCAGAGGAGACTCTTTTTCCAGCTTCCAAAGCCACCTGCACTCCTCCTCTCAGGGCTCCCTTCCATCTTCAAGCAGGCAATTGCATCGTGGTGACCTCTGGTTCTGCTGTCATATCACCTTCCCTGACCCCAATTCTCCCACCTCCCTCTCATAAAGCCCCTTTGGGTCCTTCTCATTTTGGCTACCTGGAAAATCCAGGATAATCTATCTCAAGATCCTTAATTTTCTAACATCAGCGAAGTCCCTTTTGTCACATAAACTAACATTCACAGGTTCTGTGCATTCGGACGTAGACATCTTTGGATACCATGATTTCGCCTGTCACAGGGGACAAGGGTAAAGCTGAGGGCTGTGAGGTTTCCAGCCTCAGCACGATGGACATTTTGATCCAGACCCTTTTTTGCTGGTGGGGTGGGGAGTTGCTCTATGCATCGTCAAATGTTTGGCAGCATCCCTGGCCTTGACCCACTAGATGTCAGTAGCACCTCTCCCCCATGCAAGCTGTGACAATCAAAAATGTCTCCAGACATTGTCAAATGCGCCCTGGCTGACAACTGCTGGAGTAGGGAAGTAATGGCAGAGAAGGCCAGAAGCGATTGGATCCCAGCTGTATTCCAAAAGCAGTACTGACAGGTGTGAGCCTCTCTCTCTGCCCATCACTAACCACTGCGAGTAACAAGAGAGATTACCTTTGCATATGTGTCGCTTACGTGGACAGTATGGAAACAAATGGCAACACACTTCTGTTGTCAGTTTCTATTTGATGTTCTCTCCAACCATTTCTTTTGCTGCTTGAGGACAAAGGCAGTAACTGATATTCCTTTTACCCATCACCTACCTCAGTGATTGGAGCATTGTAGAAGGTCCATGAGTACCTGCTGGCTTTGATTTTATGATTATAGTCTCACTACACCTTTGCTTGGCCATTGTGGAAAAAGAACCTAATATCGTGTGCATCACTTTCTCTTCTAAGTGAAATGTGAGATGTCGTGTTGGCTAAGTGGTTTGGAATCCTCGCACAGAAAGAATTAACCTAAATATAAAGACTTTGCAACTTGGTACATGATTCTCTGCAGTGTAGCTATGTTGATACTTACTACTACTAATTTTATATGCCCCCTTTTACTCATTGCTAGCATTTATTGAACACTCACTACCTGTTAACCACTGAGCTCGGTGCTTTATATTAATATGTATTATCTCCATCTTCCCAGCAACTTTAAGAAATAGAAACTATTATTAAACCCATTCTACAGATAAAGAGCATTAAGATTGAGACTTATACAAATTACCATAGCATAGGCAGAGGATACATTTCAGAACTGTGTAAATTATAAACCTTTGCTCTTGAATTCTTTACCATATTGCCTTCATTCTGGGCTGTCTAGGGTGCTTTGATCCAATGAAAGGAAGTCAGATTTAGCATTGGAAGCTAGCAAGACTTAACTGTTTTGTTGATGGCTTTAGGCTTTGGGTTTCGATGTATGCTATAGCTTGTAAAACTTCCAGCCTTGGGGAGGGAGAGACAGGGATGATTTTTGTTTCAGGAGAGGGATCAGCCACTCCTTCTTCTATTCACTCTGCCTTTCTCTCTTGGCTACCATGGCTATGTACAAAGCCATTAGAGATGAATCATACGTAGGCAGATCAAGGGACACAATACACGCTGTTTAGTCTTTTCCATCCTTCTCGATATGAATCATTGTCAGGTTCAGAACCGTAGCTCTCCTTTTATAACTTTAGCTGCTCCCTCTGATGAATCTATGGGCACAACTCACCTTTAAGCTAACTGAGAGGACAAATGAAGTTCACAGGTGTAAGGCAGAGAAGTGGGTCTGAGCAGACTCAATTATTATTTTTATTTTTTATTTATTTATTTTTTTTTTTGAGACAGAGTCTCACTCTGTTGCCCAGGCTGGAGTGCAGTGGCACCATCTCGGCTCACTGCAACCTCCGCCTCCTGGGTTCAAGCAATTCTCCTGCCTCAGCCTCCTGAGTAGCAGAGATTATAGCTACCCACCACCACACCCAGCTAATTTTTATATTTTTAGTAGAGATGGAGTTTCACCATATTGGCCAGGCCATTCTCAAACTCCTGACCCCAAGTGATCCGCCCACCTCCACCCAAATTTTAAGTTCTATTTTGAGGGTTCATTGATTTGGCACGGGGGTCTCAAACTCATAGGTCTACAGGGGCCAGGCAGGTGTGGGAAATGAGAAAGATGGTGGTAATGAGACATGAGATGCTGAGAAGTGGGTGGGATCGCAGGCAGGTTCTCCAGCATCCACACTCCCTCCCCCAGGAGGGCAGACCCAGTTCCAGCCAAGGGTCCCAGCTAGAGTGTGGTCTCATCGCCAGACATAGGCTTTACCAAGAGAAAACGGGAAAATAAATTTTTATGCAAAATCTCCTGATTTTTTAGCTCTTGGTAATTCGTTTATTTTAAAACTGCATGTCCCAAACCAAACCCCCCTAAAAACTGAATCTGGGTTATAAACTCTGCTTTGGGAACTTAATCCCAAACTCTCCAGGCCTGCCATGTTCAAGTGGTATGTCCCATGTACCACATGGGGCTACTAAGCACTTCAAATGTGACTGGTCCAAATTAAAATATACTGTAAGTATAGAACACACTGAATTTGAAAGGCTTAGTCCAAAAACCATAATGCACAATATCTCCTTCATTTTTATAATATGATACTATTATATCATAATATTATGACATAATATTTTGGACATACTAGGTCAAATAAGATATATTTATATAAATCAATTTCACTTATATCTTTCTCATTCTTTAATGGTACTACAGAACCATTTGCAATTCCATGCGTAGCTGACATTCTACTTCTGTTGGGCAGCGCTGCTTGAAGCTTTCAGTATCTGATCACCTGCAACAAAAACACAGACATAATTTTCACCATTTACCGGGTTCCTATCATGCATCATTGTATAAAGTTTTTTGTGTTTTCTTTTATTTCATACTCAAAATAACTCTTTGAAGCTATAATCTTACTATTGTCCCCATTTTATAGATGAGAACATTGAGTCTTAAAAAGCTAAGTAATTTGCGGCCGGGTGCAGTGACTCATTCCTGTAACCCCAGCACTTTGGGTGGCTGAGGCGGGCAGATCATGAGGTCAGGAGTTCGAGAACAGCCTGGCCAACATGCTGAAACCCCGTCTCTACTAACAATATGAAAAAAAAAAAAAAAGAAAAATTAGCCGGGTGCCATGTGTGCACCTGTAGTCCCAACTACTCAGGAGGCTGAGGCAGGAGAATCACTTGAACCTGGGAGGCGGAGGTTGCAGTGAGCAGAGATCACGCCACTGCACTCCAGCCTGGGCAACAGAGGGAGACTCCGTCTCAAAACAAAACACAACAAAAAAAGCACCCTAAGAAACTTGCTGAGAGTCACACAGTTATCATGTGAGCGATTCGATTCTGGGTTTGTCTACAGGTTTTCAGATAATAAAGCCCGAGCAATTAACCACTGTGCTAAGCAAGAAAAATACAGAGAGTTTGGACAAATCTGAGGAGAGTTGGTGGCTGGCTTCCAACATGCGCCAAGCTTAAAATAGCATGCATTTCAGCCCAGAAATGATGGTATCTCTCCAACTTTGAACTTGTGGGCAATGCTTCATTTAAATTCAGAAGACAGAAAATATTTCCAAACAGGTGTACTTTACTTTGTGCAAAATGTACATATTCTTTCTGCACTGAGCAGAAATCAACTATTTGTGACTTGAAACACATTCGATGTGCACAAAGGAAATTCCAAATGTTAAGAAAACTATACTTGTATAAAAAGATCTACATCTTCCTTCTTTTGTGAACATGCAGCTGCACTGTCCATTTTGCAGGGTTAGGGTTTTCCTAGACAGGTTTTTCCTAGACATGAGACCCAAGCATATTTACCTGAACCTGATGCTTGTCCACAATTTTTACGGAATAGACTCATGGGTGTGTTTGGGAATTGGAGGGTTCCTGGGAATGAATACACCTCCTGCTCCCTCTCAATGCCTTCACCTGCTTCTAAAAAATATTCAGCAACACTTGTAGAAAGCATGGTGATCAGTGCAGTGTGAGCTTTAGGTTCAGATAATCCTGAGCACTGATCCTGATGCTATAACTTACAAGCTGTGAGC
Source organism: Papio anubis (assembly GCF_008728515.1). NCBI lineage: Eukaryota > Metazoa > Chordata > Mammalia > Primates > Cercopithecidae > Papio > Papio anubis. The sequence goes on from NC_044991.1 coordinate 80,383,106, forward strand.
CTGGTGAAGGCATTTACATTCTTTAAGGCTTAGTTCCCTTATCTGAAAAATAAAGACACACAGGCCGGGCACGGTGGCCCATGCCTGTAATCCCAGCACTTTGGGAGGCCAAGGCGGGTGGATCACGAGGTCAGGATTCGAGACCAGTCTGGCCAACATAATGAAAACCCATCTCTACTAAAAATACAAAAATTAGCCAGGCGTGGTGGCACGTGCCTGTAATCCCAGCTACTCAGGAGGCTGAGGCAAGAGAATTGCTTGAACCTGGGAGGCAGAGGTTGCAGTGAGCTGACATTGCACCACTGCACTCCAGCCTGGTGACAGTGCGAGACTCTGTCTCAAAAAAAATTAAATAAAAAATAATAAATAAAGACACACATAGCAGTCACCACATATGATTGTTGCGAGGATTAAAAGAGATCAGGGTCTAAATGTACCAGCACAGTCCCTGGCATAAAACAGGCCCCCAAGTACAGTAGCCATTATTACTAAATAATAAACACGATGATGAGGATAATGATATTATTTTTTTCTCAGCCTTTGCTTTTGCTTTCCTAACTCTTAACACTCAGGACTAGACTTGGTCCAACAGTTAAGACAAATAGAGAAGGGAAAATATTTCATCTATGAGCCCCCAAGGTCATGGCTATTTGGCTGAAACACTTACCTCTTCAAGGTTTTGCATCTGCGTCTTTCGTCTCCTTGCTTTTTTGAACACTGTATATACCCTGTGTGAATCTAAAAACATTTGAAGAGTATCAAACACTCCACGGGTAGTGGCAGTTGCAAGAAGTCTGGTCCATTTTTCTACCTTTCACACTGTCAGGGCACGAGACCTTGGGATTTTTATAATCCAAATTGATACTCTCTAGGAAATCTCTTCCACTCCAACTCCCTGCCCTGGAAAGATTCATTTTCTTGCGGGCACTTCTCCAGTCCTGGTGGGTAACGGTGACTGAGGGTGAATTCCTAACCTTGCCTTGACAAGGTTCAGGTCTTGCTAATTTGAATCTCTCCTATTTTGCTCCCATCCACCCGGTGCTGTTTGATTTATCTGCACTTGTTTGTGGATTCACTGATCACTTTCTTATTACTCTTCCACCTCCATCCATTTCAGTTTGCAGTGCCTTTCAGGTGATTTCTTATGCCACCCCTTACCACCTGCTCCAACCTGACAAATTATCAACTCAAACTGTTGCTCCTGACCTGGCGTGGTCTCTTCCCAGGGATATAAATGATGCAGTTCAGAGGGATAATGATGCCCTAATAAACATACAGTTGTTCCTCTTTCAGCCTGCCCTGTTTGAAATTCAAGCACGCCACAACCGCTGACTGCTGCCCTAGTAAAGGCAGTGAGAAAGAAGAAAGGGAAATTGGAGGGCTGAGGGCTGAGAAATCCATGAGCACCAATAATGAGATCAGAGAAATCACAGAGGGAGGTTTTTTTTTTGGGATGGGGGGGCGGCCGGGGGCACTTCAACATCTTATTTTGCTGTAGTTAAAAATCAGGCAGGAGTGACAGGTTCCCTTTCCAATCAGGTGTGTTCTGAAGCCCTGAAATTTGGTGGCAAGAAGCAGCAATGAGGTCCCAGAAGCAGGAGGTCAGTAGACAGGAGATGCCCTCATCTTGCCCCCATCCTGGCTCTCACTTGTAGGCACATGGCTGCAGAGGCCTATCTGACCCCAATTTTGTCCACAGCCACTTCTTTAGAGGTGAGCACCCTAAATCCTACTTCTATAACTTAGACTCTGAAAACCTTTCCAGATCACCGATTTGGGGCTGTAGCTCTTCTTTTTATTTTATTTATTTATGTATTTTAGAGATGGGGTCTTGCCCTCCTGCCCAGGCCAGAGTGCAGTGGTGCTGTCATAGCTTACTGGGCTCCTGGGCTCAAGCAATCTTCCTATCCTAACTTCCCTAGTATAATAGTTAGGGCTACAGGCGTGCACCATCGTGCCCAGATATTTTTTAATTTTTTTTTTTTTTTTTTTTTTTTTTATAAACGAGGTCTTCGTATGTTGCCCAGGCTGGTCTCAAACTCCTGGTTTCATGCTATCCCCCTGCCTCTGCCTCCCAAAGTGCTGGGATTACAGGCAGGAGCCACCATGCCCAGCCTCCTGTAGCTCTACTAATTGCTATTACTACTCCTCACTGAAGAATCAAGTCAAAAAATCAGTAAAACAACACAGATGCAAATATCTTTGACCTTGTTGGCATGACAATTCTACCACCATTTCCCCTTTAGCTGATGGTAAATCGCATTCGCCCTAAGACCAATTTCTTTGGAGAATGTAAGCCTCTAGCATAAGTAATAAATAAATAAATGCAACCTTAAATCAAGATGAAGACCACCCTAATGTCTTTTCTATTCACAAACCCACTGGTGGCGCTAACAAGCAGGGATCACACAGGCTGGCTGTTCCTCGCCCTGGATGTTCCTCCCTTTGGTAGATACAGAAATGGAGAAGACAGGGAGCTCACAGCTGCTGTTGTCTCCCCTGTGCCAGGCATCAGCTCTTGTTTCTCACTGATATCCTGGATCAATTCTTTGTAATAAGAGGTACTAACCCTGATTTGTGAATGAGGAAGCTGGAAATCAAGAACTCCCCAAGCGTCGTAACTTACATCAAACCATCAAACCCTCCGAGAGCATGTTTCCCACCCACATCCTGCTTGACTTGATGATGACTCCCAACACGTATGGATCGCTTACCAGGTGCGAGGCGGTCTGTGTGTCGAAGCAGTGCAGTGCGCTTGGACTTTCTCATTGAAGGTCGCCAGCAATCCTGTGGGTTGGAATTGCTGTTCTCCTCATTTTACAGTCGAGAAAATGAGCTCCGAGCAGTTAACTAACTCTTTGAAGGTCATACAGCTAGAAAGTGGCACATTCTAGAACCTCACCCCCACGCCCTGTAACCACTGTGCAGTGCTATCACAGTGGTGTGTTTGGCTTTTTTCCTTATGCCAGAAGCACAGTAGGTGGTGCTGCTCAGCAGAGGGCTCTGGGCATCTCTGGGCCCCCTTGCTGCTCTGCAGCTGATCCCAGAGCGCCTCCAGGTTTCCAAGTATGCATTGCTTACTCTTTCCTAAGAGCTTTGCCTCTGCCAGGATACATCTTTCACTTGTTCCACCTACCCATTTTGACTTGGCATAAAATCACCTTCTCTGCATGTGAAAAAGACATTTCCAAAACAACCATGGCGGCTGTATTTAAAATGCGCACATAATTTTTTTTTGAGATGGAGTCTCACTCTGTCACCCAGGCTAGAATGCAGTGGTGCCATCACTGTAACCTCCGTCTCCAAGGTTCAAGCAATTCTCCTGACCCAGCCTCCTAAGTAGCTGAGATTACAGGCATGCACCACCACACCTGGCTAATTTTTGTATTTTTAGTAGAGATGGGGGTGTCACCATGTTGATCAGGCTGGTCTCGAACTCCTGACCTCAGGTAATCCACCCACCTCGGCCTCCCGAAGTGCTGGGATTATAGGCATGAGCCACCATGCCAGCCAAAATGGACACATAACTTAACATCCAGTTCTCCTGCCAGTACTCCACTGTGCAGTGCAGAGGGACTCATGGGCTGGCCCATTTTATCAGAGCTGTTTGGGGCAATGAAATCATGAAAGGCATTTAAACGCCCATCTAGTTAAATGAATTAGGATACATCAATACTATCTAGCTGTAAAACAGGATTACTGACAGGTGGCCCTACCCTGCTGAGGTTTTAAGAGTGCTAATCAGAGAGCGCTCCCATCCTACTTCCAAATCAATCAAAAAATGAATGCCTGAGTCAGAATGGAATCAGCTGCTTTGCTTGGGGAGAAGCTGGTTTGGAGTGGAACCGAACTGAAATGGGGCTCCTAACCCTTCCCCCTGTGCTTCTGGGAAAGCGTGAAGAACATGCATAGGTGGAACCTGCAGATAGGAAAACTGAACAATGGCTTCGAACGCACGGACCCTGTTGAACAGCAGGCTCTCACCAGGAAAGGCACAGAGAAGACGACATATCCTCCCTGTTCTTCCAGGGGAGCAGAAGTACCTATGTCCTAGGCAGTGGCAACCACGTGGGAAAAGGAAGAAGCCGGCCCCCCTCTACAAACGTGTTTCAATTTGGGAACATTGCCTTGATGTAGAGTTAAGTCGAAAAGAAGCAAATTGATAATGAAACGGGAGAGTTCCTAGATTCCCCTCGCAGGACACGAGACAGGGGTGCGGCTTGCCTGTTGGGTCTCTGCCCCTGCTGAAACCCCTGAGGGGTGGGGGAGCACCCAGATAGACAGGTGCAGGAGCCCAAGTGGGCGTGTGTTGCAGTGTGCCCTTTTAGCCCTGCCATCCACGGATGGCTTGAGCGTTAACCAGCTCAATGGACCCTCTGCCTTTTAGCAAGGGCAGGGAGCCAGTGTGACAGCTTTCTGTATCCTGAGCTTTTGCCCAGCATCCCTGGAAAAATTGGGCCACACATGGGCTTGAAGGATGAAGGAGGGGTTTTATCGAGTCGTGGAGGTGGCTCTCAGTAGGATGGATAAGGAGCTGGGAGGGGGATGGAGTGGGGAAATGATCTTCCCCTGGAGTTTGGCTGTCCAGTGGCTGAACTCACCTCCGACCATTTCCAGCTGAATTCCTGTCAGCGTTCAGACGTTCCTCCTCTTCTCTCTTTCTCTGCTGTGCCGTTCCGTCGTCCATCTGCTTGTCTGCTTGTCTCCTTGTCTCCTCATCTGCTTTTGGAGCCTGGGGATTGGGGTTTATACGACTACAGGATGGGGGGTATCGTGGGCAAAAAGCAACATTTTGGGCATAAGAGCAGAAGTGCCTGTTCCCACTGAAAGCTGCAGGTCTTCAGGCTTGGGGCGGGGGGGTTCTTTGCTCAGGACCACCCTCTTCTATCCAGTAGTTCCCTGTCTCCTGTCCATATCAATAAGACACATATAATCTCAATTTAAAAGCGCGTGCATGTCCGTGTGTGTGTCCACACCAAATCTCTTGACAGAGATTACTTCCGGGCAGCAGGATAACAAAGGGGTGTATGAGATTGGGCTCCTACTTTAAATATTTCTGCAGTGTTTGGAATTTCTAAAGAAATATTACTTTAGTAATTAAAGAGAGGAAAAGGAAGAAAAAAGAGAAAAAAGAAGAAAACAAATGGATAATTATGCTCTCAGAGAATCTGTCTGGACATAATAAAAACAGCAGCAGTCATATTAGTAGCTAGTATTTATTGAGTGATTTGCTATGTATGCCAGACTCTTCTAAGCACATTACTTGAATTGAGTCATTTAATCCTTGCTGTAACCCTGTGAGGTAGGGATTATTACTATGCTCAATTTACATATGAGGAAACAGGCCCAGAGACTTTAAGTAACTTTCCCAGGTCGCTAAACAGTTTCCCAAGGTCTGCATTTAAAATTAAACCTCCGATGAAAGATAAAAGCTCTTTTTGTGTGAAACAAAGCAAAGCAAAACAGGAGGTCCATAGATGCCTCCACTCGGGGTCCCCGGCTCCATTAGGCATTGTAGGCCCAGGAATCTTTCAGAAATGTTTTACTTTCTTTTAGAATCAGAGGGATAAAAGGAACATTCACAGTCAAAGAAAATGCTTTACTTCTGTAGGGCCCATCAAAGTGTAATAAATTTTGCCTGAAGTAAAAAAAAAAAAAGTAAACATTTAAATGTAAACATTTAAAGTAATATCAAGAATAATTTTTAGGTGTGAGCCGCACAGTCACTCCTACCTGCAATCCCAATACTCAGCAGGCTGAGAGTGGAGGATCGCTTGAGCCAGGAGATAGAGGCTGCAGTGAGCTATAATTATGCCACTGCATTCTAGCCTGGGTGGCAGAATGAGACCCTGTGTCTAAAACAATAATAATAAAGAAGGAGAACTTTTAATATTGAAAATATTTTATCGTAGATTCAGAGGGTACATGTGTAGGTTTGTTGCATAATGGTCAGGTTTGGGCTTCCAGTGTGCCCATCACCCCAAAAGTGAACATTGTACCCAACAGGTAACTTTTCAACACTCATCTCCCTCCCACCCTCTCCCGTTTTGGAGTCCCTTGTGTCTGTTATTGTCATAATGTTGATAATATTTAGTATTATAGGAGGGGGTCCATGAAGACAAAACTGCTGTTGGCCGCCCTGTCCTTACCTGCGTTACCCAGCCCACTTAAGTTTCAATCACATGGAAGTGACATAAATGAGCTCAAAATTGTTGCTAACTCTCAATCGTGTTCAGAAGGGCCGGTTTGCATAAGGATTGGGGGCCCAGACAGCACTGCTTCTCTACTGAAGTTGTCATCTTCTTGGAATCCCCCACATGGAGTCCCTGAGTGACCCAGTGCTTGAAGCATAGGAAATGAAAGAGCAATGACTTTGCGATAATTTAAAGTGTTACCTAAGCAATGACAACATACTTGGGGATACTTGAGCTGTTTCTTTAGAGGGAAAAAAAAGTTTGGAGGAACCTAACTCTTGTCATATGGTTTATTTAATGACGATACTAATTTAGAGTAGGTTCCTGCTAATGAAAAGCTGTAGCAAATTATACTAACGAATCCTGGCTGTAAAATTCTTTCTTGTAATTCTTTACTGGAACACAGGGTAATTTTCAAACGAAGATGTGATGGACATTCGTTCTTGAGTTTTTAACTCCCCGCAAAGGGGAACTCTGAATTACTGGGACACATTGAGGGGGAAGGATATAGGTTATATAATAATCAGAACTGCTTTCATTTAGAGGACAGAAAGCCCAACTCAAATTAGCATCAAGAGGAACTTTATTGGGTCTTGTAACTGAAGAGTGTGAGGATAGATGTAGCTTCAGGTATGGCTGGATTCAGAAGTCAAGCCATTTTCCTCTGTGCTGGCTTCATTTTCAAAAGATTCTCTCTGCATGGAGGTGATCCCCCACATTGAGAACCAGCAGGAAAGGAAGTACTGCTTTCTCCCAGTGGTTCCCAGGAAATTCTGCAAGTCTTATTTTTTAGAATTGGCTCAGGAACCCATCCCTGGACCACTCCTTGTGGCCAGGGGGATGACGTGCTCCAAAAAGCTTTGGGGCTTGGTGGCATGCTCATTAGGTGGTTGGCGTGGGCTGGTTTCTCCTGAATCCTATGGATCAAAAGTAGGGAGGGGGATCCACTTCATAAGACAATTGAAACCAAGGTGGTGTTAATCAAAGGAAAGAGCAATGGACACAGGGGAAAGAAAGAAAATGTCTACTGTAATAGGTAATTAATAGTATGGAAGATTAAACTTCAGTTTTTGTTGATTTGTTGAGTTTTTCAATGTCTTACAAACAACCAAAGCACCCAAAAACTTTTAAATAAAATTTCAAATAACTACAAATCTAGCTACCTTAGGTTTAAGTCACTGGAGATTACTGGTTGAACGTTTGTTCACAGTTTCTTGTTCATGCCTTGAAAATTCATGCAAAATTGTACCTTTTGGCTCTCTCTGAAGAAACATGACAATTTAGAGTCTGGATTAGTCCTCGAAAAAAGCTGGTCCCTGAATTCCTTCTGCTGCTGCACCTGGATGCTTCGTTACAACTAGAGCTAATAGGAACCACCCAGCACTCATCAATGCCTGAACTGGGCTGACTGCATGGCTGATTAAACCCACGGCAAAAAGTGTTTAAAGTTTAATTAATCAGTCAATAAGAAAAATTGAAGTCTATACCATGAGTAAAGTGAGGCTACACACACACACACACGCACGCCACACACACACATGAGAGAGAGAGAGAGAGAGAGAGAAATTTGATGGTGAAGTATTTCCTATAGAAATAACCTCTATTTCCTTTGATAACATTATTTGGGACACCATTAAGAATTTAATCAACAAACTAATTGGACTTTTTTTTTTTTTTTTGCAATTTCATGCCAATGAACACTGATACACCAACCTTCATGGTTGCTTTTCACACTTGAGATTTGAATAGTACCTTTATAAAAGAAAGCCATGATGAAATTGCCCTGTCACCCTGACTTCTAAAGGGTAAGACTATGCCTCTTGACAATAAGTCCAGCCTGACTTTGTAACATCTCTTGGCTCCCTTGTCTAGAAGGATGATTAAATTCAACAACTATTTCCTGAATGCCTCTTCCATCTAGGACACTGTGCTAAGTATAACATAGTAGTAGATGCTGGCAGGGAGGTCACATACACAGATAAACCATGGGTGTTGGCCTTCCATTGCTTCAAATTCAGTGTGAAAACCCAAAACTCACACGATAAAGTACAGTGTAAAGTGACATATGGTAAGAGGCCAAATCAAATGAAATTATTAAAATTGACATAATTAAATATGTATTGAAATACTTACACCTACATAACAGGCTCAGTTCAAGGTCTCGAGGAAATAACAATGAACAAAACATACAAGATCCCTGATCTCGTGGAGTTTATGTTCCGGGGGTGGCAGGGCGAGAGGGAGCAGATGATGGGCGATTGAACACATAATTATAAAATATGTCAGATTATTCAATGCTGTGCCAGAAAAATGAAGCCGAGCAAGGGCATAGTTGGAGGTGGACGGAAGTGCACTTTCCTAAGAATGGTGAGGGAAGGGGCTTTTAAGAAGACAGTGTCGGCCAGGCGTGGTGGCTCACGCCTGTAATCCCCGCACTTTGGGAGGCTGAGGCAGGTGGATCATGAGGTCAGGAGATCGAGACCACCCTGGCTAACATGGTGAAACCCTGTCTCTACTAAAAATACAAAAAATTAGCCAGGCGCGGTGGCAGGCGCCTGTAGTCCCAGCTACTCAGGAGGCTGAGGCAGGAGAATGGCATGAACCTGGGAAGCAGAGATTGCAGTGAGCTGAGATCACGCCACTGCACTCCAGCCTGGGCGACAGAGCAAGACTCCGTCTCAAAAAAAAAAAAAGAAGAAGAAGAAGAAGACAGTGAAATAGTGTCATGAGGGCTTACACCTGTAATCTCAACACTTTGGGAGACCGAGGCCGGCAGATCACTTGAACTGGCCAATATTGTGAAACCCCATCTCTACTTATAACACAAAAAATAGCCGGGCATGGTGGCATGCATCTGTAATCTCAGCTACCTGGGAGGCTTAGGCAAGAGAATTGCTTGAACCCGGGAGGCGGAGGTTGAGGTGACCCGAGATCATGCCACTGCATTGCACTCCAACCTGGGTGACAGAGCAAGACTCTGTCTCAAAATAAAAAGAAGAAGAAGAAGACAATGTGAGCAGAGAAAGGAATGAAGCAGAAGGAAGGGAGGGTGTGTAGAGTGTCCGGTGCCTGCCTGTGCTTAGTAAGCGCTCAATCAATAAACATTATTATTATTATTATTAATCTAAGAAGGAGCCTGTAAACCTGAGAGGAGAGTGTCATTGCAGTGAGCTTGATTGAAGCAAGATTTGTGAAGGATGTGGCATTTAAAAGGTTGAGATAAGAGTTCATGGGGAGATGAGAGAAGAGCCATCCGAGAGAAAAGGAAGGATAAAAAATCCAATGGACACTGAGATCAGGGCACACCAGTGGGCGGGGCCCGTAGGCTGATGTCCTCCTGCAGAAATGCAGTTTGAGTTTGTTTTTGCGTGGGGTTTGTTTGTTTGGGTTTTTATTTTTTAAGATTATCTAATCAAAACCTGAATTTCAGGCTGTTGTGAGAAAAAGTAGAAAATCTTAATGGCACTGAAACCACATTTCCATGTGGCAAACACTGGTCTAAGTCCCTACAGCCCTGCCCATCATCCCATGATCACAGTACCACTTCCCAGGATTCCAGTATATTGTGGTGGTTTTTAAGAGCAAAATAGCAGCATTTTGATAGTTGCCTGTGTATGAAAAGCATTCTCACCACACCCTTCCACTGTCTAACCATGCCACAGTATCATTTTTCTCTTTTGGTTCTCATTTCCTGGTATATGGGAGAGGTTGAGTGGCTTTTGCCAGACATTCGCTTTCTTTCCAGAACTCCTTCAGCTATAGTCTACAATCAGAGTTCCATCATGGAGGCATCCTAGATTTTTTTTTTTTTTTTTTGCCTTTGGGAGAAGTGAGGAAGAGACTATATTAAAAATGTAAGAAAGGTCGGGCACAGTGGCACATGCCTGTAATCCCGGCACTTTGAGAGGTCAAGGCCCGTGTATCACCTGAGGTCGGGAGTTCGAGACCAGCTTGACCAACATGAGAAACCCTGTCTCTACTAAAAATACAAAATTAGCTGGGCATGTTGGTGCATGTCTGTAATTCCAGCTACTCGGGAGGCTGAGGCAGGAGAATAGCTTGAACCCAGGAGGCAGAAGTTTTGGTAAGCAGAGAGCGCACCATTGCATTCCCGCCTGGGCAACAAGAACAAAACTCTGTCTCAAAAAAAAAAAAAAAATTAAAAAATGGTTTCATAGGGATGGGAAAGGAGGGGTCCCAAGGGTCCCAGGCCTAATTCCCAGTCTTTCTCCTAGGGCTGAGCTCCTGCCCTTTTTCCCCTAAGGCCAAACGCCTGTCTCTGATGTCTGATTCCTCTTCTCCCAGAATTCTTCATTATGGCCAAGACCTTCTTCCCCAGTCAAATTCCCAGAGACTCATATCTGGAGAACAGAAAGGCACAACCTTAGCTGTGTGGCCTTCTCTTACCTAGAACAGCCTCTGAGAATGAGGAATAGAAAACAGTGGCGGCCCAGCTCACTTTTTAATAAGACACTAGTATTTCAGTGTTCTATGAAGTCAACATCCAAGGAATGTCCCTGTCGTCTGTTCTCGCCTTGCAATGGCTGGTCCCGTTGTCTTCCCCAGCCCTCCCCACACCTCCCTTCACCAACCAAGCCATTGTTGCATTTCAATTCCTGATGGAGGAGTAAGAGAGGTAGTCAAGTAAAGCTGGAGTGAAGACAAATGGGACTGGGGTGGGGGAATCCCTGAAAGAGAGTCAAGGATGTGAACCTACAAGGAAAAGTAGGCCACAGCCAGAGCACCGAAGGCCACAGATGTGAACCCCTAGCTAGGACATGTCATTTTATGCCGGGCAAAATCAGGACAACGAAGGGTTCTCAAGCGTAAGCGCGACGCAGCCAACCCTTCGCCGGCCAGGAACATTTTTCTGGTGTTAATGCCATCTTAGAAAATGCTGTGAAAAGCTCCTTGCACTGAGCTAGTTCCTCCTCCCCTGATGTTTACGCCTCTCAAAGGTGCATGGAGCCCAACGATGTGTCACTCTCTGATTCGTCACCTGGAGAAGACAGCGCAGACATGTTTGGCTGCTTTCATCTTTCCCTATAAATCAATCCTCTTTCCCCTTAATCATTTGGGTTGCTCTTCTCTGAACTTGCTCCAATTTGTCTACATCTTGCTAGGAATGAGTTGTCTAAAAGCGAACACACCCTTCAAATGCGGGAACTCTCCGTGCAGCCCCTGGCAGCTCCTGGCGACTCACTCCACCGCCCACAGAATTCTGTGCAGGGCTCGGGCGGTGAGCAGAGCTGGAAACGGCCCATCCCCAGTTTCCAAAGAGGCGATGTCTTTCTGTTTCTGAGCGGGCCCGTTTGTTATTTTTAGTGTCTGATTGTCAGGCTGCGGCATTAGAAAGTCTGTGGTCGCATTACATATTCCAGAAAGTCACATTGCTGGTGATGTGCGGCTGTATCGATGGATGAGTAATTGCTCGCTGTCAGGCCCACCCGGTGAAGCTGTGTCCTCCCAAGTTGTGAAAGGCGGATCATGCGAGAGCCGCACCTGCCGCGGCCCCACCTGTCTGCGCTCGGCCGGTGCCAGCACCTGCAGCCTTTCGTACCAGCGCCCTCTGCTGGCCGGACGCCCCATTTCTGGGCGCGCAGGGAGCAGAAGGGGCCTGGCCTCACCGACAGCCCCCTGGCTCTAGGCAAGTGAGATATTATTATTCCCATTTTAAAGACCAGATAACTGAGCCCCAAGAAAGCGAATATGTAGCTCGCAAGCAGAAGGGGATAACAGATGGAAGAATAACAACAATAATCAGAACAGCAACGCCAGTGAACCATTGCAGTCTGTGGCTGCAAACCAACAGACAAATAATGGCAGAAAGTGCTGAGAGCCAGACGCAATATAAGGAGTGGACGGGGACCATGCAGATCCCTGGTGCTCAGTCTAGAGGAGGCAAAAGCGGTATAGCTCTGCCACGCAACCACACAGGGCCAGTAACGTCAGAACTTCTCAGAAGGCATCTATCCTTAAGCGTGAAATTTCTCTGATTTTGAAACAATGCATGGGCCAAATCAAATATGGCTGAGGGCTACATTTGATCCACTTCCCCTGCTTGTAACCCCTGGTTTACACAGGGTTCTCCTCCTTATTATCTCGTTTTAAGTTTCACATAATCCTGGGATATCATTACTGGGTTTATCCTCACCTTTACAAACAAAAAAACTGAGGTTGAAGGAAGTTATGCAAATCTAATTTATGTTAGTAAGGACAGTCAGACCTAGGCTTTCATGTCCCAAAGCATAGATTCGCCTCCCTGAACAACACAGCAAGTATTTTGCTTTGGGAAGAAGGAGACCGGCTAGCCCAACACCCTCCTTTTTAAGAGTGAGGCAGCCAAGGCTCCTATGAGCAGCCGCGAATGGCAGGCTGCACTTTACAAACGGTCTCAAGTCTGGTTCTTTCAAGTCATGATGTTGTCTTTTATTCTGCACTAAATTTGTTTTCTAAAGACTATGTCTATAGACTGAGGGCCTCTGACCTGTGATTAGAACATTCGCTTTGAGTAGCTTTCAAGGAACAGAGTTGTGTGTATGCTGCACCAGCCACACGGTCTCAGCTGGCATCTATTATAATTCAGATTGAGAGATGGGAAACATTGAGGTGCATTAAGCAAGATCAAACTTTACAACAGTTGACACAGGGGCAGTTGAATTCGGCTTGCAGACTTACTTGTTCAGCCCACACAAACCACTGAAATAAATAAATAATAGTAATAATAATGTAAACAGCATTGCCAAAATTTGTCAATCAGGTGGTTTCGCATAAAAATTCAACTCTCATATTCTTTTGCAAAATCCAAACATCTACCACATTGGTTCTATATTCGTGGATGACAGGATTAGCTGGAGCTACGTCGTGGCCACCTCCTTCCAAACGGACATTCACTCAGCAACTCTCCCCAGTACTCACCTCTTTCTGTTGTCTCCCTGAGGCCAAACATCACTAGCCATTGATCATTGTGTTTGGGTCTTTCTTTTCATAAAGAAAATGAGTTGTCTCCTATAGTAACATCTCTCAAAAGTGAGGAAACAGACTGAGAGTTCGAGAAAAATAAGAGAGAGCATCTTTCTTTATGGTGATGAAGAATATTCTAACATATTCATATTTATTGAACAATGTAGTGTTACTTTCCTTGTCTCTGTTCAGCACCTGAGTTTTCTACAGCATTTTAGAGGCTCTCTAATACAGTCTAATACCTGTTAGTCTAGTAATATGGACTACCTAATATAGACTTAATCAGTGCAGGTTAATGACTCAGCTGATTTGAAACAAGATTGGGCAAAATGAGAACCACAGCTTGCTACGCCCCCAGCTGCACTGTGGGTAGCCATTTCCAACAAGAAAACAGTTAGGTAAAAGAAGCTTTTACTGTGTCTCCCCGTCGGAGGCCTTTTCTCAGTATTTCAATAGAAAGCCAATTTCTCATTTCTCCATTGGCCCAAGACTTTCAGGTAAACACAGAGTCTATTGAAATGCTGTGAATCCCCCATAAAAGCTGATGTCCTCATCCATCCACTTCTACGGCCCTCCCCCTGGCTTTTTAAACACAAGAACAATCTTAAGCAGTTTAGCCAGCAACAAGAAATAAAATTTGTGAGGCTTAACATCTCCAAACAAAAAGCAAGTGATGGTGTTGCTTTTTTCTTCCTCAGTTATAAAGGACTGAAAATGGAATATTCATCCCTGTTTCTGCATCATTTTGTATTAAATTTGTAACTACTCCATAGTTAGCACTATAACTTTCTGTTGGTATGACTGAGATAATTATTGTTATTCATCCTTTAATTGATAAAGTTTCGGAGATGTTATAGGCTAGCAATTTATGACTGTTGCCTTTATTTGAAGAGACTAAAATCCCAGAAGTTGAAATTGTTTCTTGGGTCACAAACTCCCTCAAGGACTTCTCCAGACAGGTAGCTTACGTGGGCAAAGTAACCTTGTAAAGAACTGCAATGATCAAAGAAGTTACCTACATTCAGCCACAGCCAGTTATATACATAGAAGGATGCATGTCCAGTATTACTAGATCCTCACATTGTTCAAGAAAAGTCAATTATCTGATTTCTTTGGTGACACCTTTTGATTTCCCAATGTCAATAACTAATTCCTATTTTGTTTTTAAATATTCTGAGTCAAACCAAATATGTATGTGGATCCAGATTTGGCTCAAATTTATCAGTCAGACACCTCTAATATAGTTTTGACTCCTCATTTTTGCAAAAGGAAACTGGAGATCTGTCAAGGGATACTCAAAAAACAGAGACAGAGAGCTAGCATTCACACTACACCATTGAACAAGCTAAGATGAAGCCTGACTGTGAGATAAGACAAGAAAACCACTCTCCTCTGAAATGAAGAACAATGAGGGCTCTCAGATTTTTCTTTACCGTGACCGTTCATTCTCAGTGGAAACCCTACTAATCCTCATTATCAAAATAAACCATTTAGCTAACTTGCCATGAAGGAACAGATTTTAAACTTTCATTTTTCTTGGAGGAAAGTCTTTTGGGGTAATTATACTTGCAGCAAAAAGCTACTGAGAGTCAGTAAATATTTCAGAATGAAAAAATGAGGAAGGAGCTAAGTCACATACATACACACGTTCAGACACACACACTTGCCTAAAGACGGGGCTTTAAGAGTTTGAGCACTGACTTTGGAAGAATTAGTCTCACATGTGTTGAAATCTCCCTGTTGATGAGAAAATTCCTCTACAGGGTTACGGATTAAGGGCCAGTTTTTTTGTTTGTTTGTTTTTTGTTTTTCTCCCGTGTCAGGGTTGACTCATGGGCTAACCTATTTTTATGAACACGATTGTTTTGGGACATAGCTGTGCCCCTTTGTTGATGCATCGTCTCTGGCTGGTATCATGCTAGGACAGCACAGCTGAGTTGCTGTACCAGACATTGTATGTACCACAAAGCCTCAAATGTCTACTGTGTAGTCCTTCACAGAAAAAGCTTGCTGGCCACTCCCTGATGTGAGGGGCCAGTCATGCATCCTGTGGCACCTTGTAGGGTATTTTGTGAATGAAATACTAAGAAAATGATAATGGGTACTAGGAATCAAAAACTCAAATGATTATAGAAAGAAGAAAAATTAAACACAGCAGGCCATGAGAAAACTGTTGTGAAGTGTTGTTCACTAAGCTCCGAGATTGCCACCTGGCAAGAATGCAGACCCAGTATTCCCAAACCTTCTGATTCATGAATGATACGGTTTGGCTGTGTCCCCACCCAATCTCATCTTGAATTGTAGCTCCCACAAATCCCACATGTTGTGGGAGGGACCCAGTGGGAGATAATTGAATCATAGGGGCAGTTCCCCCATTCTGTTCTCGTGGTAGTGAGTAAGTCTCATGAGATCTGATGGTTTTACACGGCGTCTCCCCTTTGGCTTGGCTCTCATTCTCACTTTGCCAGCCGCCATGTAAGACATCCCTTTGCTCTTCCTTTGTCTTCTGCCATGATTGTGAGGCCCCTCCAGCCATGTAGAACTGTGAGTCCATTAAACCTCTTTCCTTTATAAATTACCCAGTCTTGGGTATGTCTTTATCGGCAGCATGAGAATGAGCTACTACAATGAGCACCCATCAATCTGGATTTTCATGTGAAATCTCAATTTTTTTTTAAATGTTGGTAACTACATTTAAAAGTAAACACTGTGGGTATCTATAGGGGGCCACCTATTTTTGTTATCTTCTGGGTCAGCAGGGAATGTTCTTATCTTTCTTGTTTCTGATCAGGCTACAGGAAAACGAATTGCTAGAGAACAGAGGTTTTGTGACAGAGTGGTATAAGAAGAAATCTGATGGCCAAGGGCTCATTACTGGGTCTGTTTCAAATGCCAGCACCTTCCGTGTCTGCCTTCAGACAACACCAAACACCTAAACCATCGTGGTAAACACAGATAGAAAGAGACAGAAAGGTTAAAAGTATACTCATAATCACTTGCTTTTTTCCCCCTCCTAAATGTGTTTGAGAGCAATATTGTTTCATAAAAACAATATGACCCCATTTCTAAAGCAATATTCATGCTAAGCTAGTCAGCTGTTAAGTATACCCAGCAGTTTGCATTATGATGAAGCTAAGCCAGAATTTCAATTATTTTCTGGACACATTTAAAATTATAATACTTTACTGGGTTAGTGTTATAGTTCATTCAAATTACTCACAAACTATCATATCAATCTCTAGCAACTGCTAATGCCTTACAGATGCGTGAAGTTAGGCAAAATAAGAAACTGACCAGGGTAATGACCTTCATGCTGGCATTGCATTTTAAGGGATACATGTCCCTAAGTATTTGGATGGCTAATGGTCAAAAGCTAGCTTTTACTTCTTATAATATTTAGGCTAAAAGATATAAAAAGACCATTCTTTTTCCTATTTCCAGGAAAACATCTGGTTCTGAACAAAAATTCCCAGCAGTCCACTCTACCCCTCCTCCCCACACATTTTACCTCTTCTGACAAATAACTTTTTAGAATTCTGTCTCCAGGTACCCAAGGGTGGCATTGCTTTATTTTCCCCGCTGGGACACTGTTGCCACCAACCCTTGAATTCTTCAACATTCTTGCCTTTCTCTACACACTCAGCTTTCAGTGGTGTACCTTATTGCAGACCAGCAGTGAGAGCAAAATTCGACAAGTGCAGGTCCAGTTAATCGACAAAGATTTATGAATGTTACCACCAGCAGGTGCTTAAAATGTGGATCTTCCTGGAGAAGGCGTGCCACTCTGAGCCTCTCATAATCAATGGGAGCCTTTCATGCCCTTCGCGAAGTCCAGAATGCCATGTGCAAAATGCGTTCAAGTTAATTTATGACTGCCTATCCAAAGGTTCTGTCACTTGGCCCTGTGTTCTGAGGGACACGGTGTCACTTGAAAAGCAGGAACCATGGGAACAAGCTGTTTTGGACTCGCTCTGAATGCTAACTGATAATGCAATGAGGTTAGCCAAATGCCCAGAATCAACAAGGGTGCTTGGACAGCTAATACAAGGCGTAGCCACATGCAAGCTTATAGAACCAGGTGGGATCCAATCAAATAAATACATTAGTAGCTTATTTAAAACACTTCTCACTATTCTTACTTTGCATTGACAAAAGGAACTCTAGGAAAACAAGAAATGTATCCTTTATTTAGTGTCTTACCCTTCATATCTAGAGTTGCATTGTCCAGCAAAAAAGCTACTTGGCACCTGTGGCCATTTATATGTCAATCTGAATCAATTAAAATGAAAGAAAATGAAAAATTCCTTTCTTCATTCGAACAAGCTACCTTGTAAGGGTTCAGTACCTACAGGAGGCTGGTGGCTAATGTATTGGACAGCTTGGGTGTCTAATATGTCTATCATCCAGAAAGTTCTGTTGAGAAGTGCTGACCTAGAGATTTTTTTTGGTCAAAAGCATCTTTGTGGCTACATTATCTGTCTGCTTGTCTATCAGGTTTTATTACCACCTATGGCAGGATTTCCCAAGTATGATATGGGCACCACTCAAGTTAATTTTAACATGAACTTTTTTAACTTCTAAAAGGTATATAGTTATTTCAGGGTGAAATTTAAAATATACGACAAGAATTATGCCAGGCTTTTTAAAAAGCCAGTCTCAAAAGGTTATGTGCTCAAAAGCTTACCCACTCCATTTATTTGTTTATTTGAGACAGGATCTTGCTCTGTCACTCAGGTTGGAATGCAGTGGCATGATCATGGTTTACTGC
Source organism: Papio anubis (assembly GCF_008728515.1). Taxonomy (NCBI): domain Eukaryota; kingdom Metazoa; phylum Chordata; class Mammalia; order Primates; family Cercopithecidae; genus Papio; species Papio anubis. The sequence continues at coordinate 80,401,031 of NC_044991.1, forward strand.
AGCCTAGAGCTCCTAGGATCAAGTGATCCTCCCACTCCTGCCTCCAAGCTAGCTGGGACTACACACATGTGCCACCACTTTAGGCTATTTTTTTACATTTCTTTTTGTAGAAATAGGATCTAGCTATGTTGCCCAGGCTGGTCTCAAGCTCCTGAGCTCAAGTAATCCTCCTATCTCGGCCTTCCGAAGTGCCAGGATAACAGACATGAGCCACTGTGTCTGGTCCCACTCCATTTCTATAACATTCTTGTAATGATCAAATTATGGAGATGGAAAAAGGATTAGGGGTTACCTAAGGGAAAGAAAGAGGGAGGTAGCTGTGGCCATAAAGTGTAGTACAAGGAGTCCTTGTGATATAACTCATCTGTGACATTTTGGCTGTGGTAGAGATCACATGAATCTACACATGTGAAAAAAATGTTACAGGACTAAACACACACACACACACACACACACACACACACGTTTAGGTACAACTGGTGAAACCTGAATAGGTCAGTGGATCATATCAACGTCGACTTCCTGGAGTGATATTGCACTCTGGTTATGCGAGATGTTACCATTGAGGGAAACCAGGGGAAGAATATGGAGGATTTCTGTGTATTTTTTCTTATAGCTGCATATGAATCTACAGTGATCTCAGAAGAAAAAGTTGAAAAATATATATGAAAGGTACATGAAACCCAAAATGTTTTGAATATAATGTCTAGGACAAAGCTAAAGAAAACAAATGCCATTACAATCTATTATTCAAAGAAAAACATTAGCCAGCAAAGAACAGTAAAGAGGATATGAATGTGAAAATAATGTATGAAGATGTTACATGAGAGACTGTTTGAGCGATAAAGTGTGAAAGGCTCTGACATTGTGATTAGGAAAACAGGTTGAAATGAGACAAAGCTAGGACCCAGTGACACTAACTATCTGGGTGATTTTGGGCAAATTACTAAACTTCTCTGATCCTCTATTTTCCCATCTACACAATGAGAATAAGAACAGAACTGTTCTCATAATGTTGTTTTGAAGCTATGATGGGAGAATAACTGTGAAATGTTAGTGCATTCTCCAGTTCTTGCTAAGAACTGAAGAAATGGGGCTGGGTGCGGTGACTCATGCCTGTAATCCCAGCACTTTGGGAGGCAAAGGCGGGTGAATCACCTGAGGTCAGGAGTTTGAGACCAACCTGGACAATATGGTGAAACCCCATCTCTACTAAAAATACAAAAATTATTAACTGGGTGTGGTGGTGGACACATGTAATCCCAGCTACTCAGGAGGCTGAGGCAGGAGAATCACTTCAACCTGGGAGGTGGAGGTTTCTGTGAGCGGAGATCGTGCCACAGCACTCCAGCCTCAGCGACAGAGCAAGACTCTGTCTCCAAAAAAAAAAAAAGAACTTAATAAATGGTTGTTATGATTGGGTTATGTGTACCCTGTCCCACAAGAACTGGAGATGATTAATTATTCCTGTAATTGCTTAAATCAGAGTCATCAAACTTTTTCTGTAAAAGGCCCAAGAGTAAATATTTTTGTCTTTGCAAGCCGTATGGTTTCTGTTGCAACTGCTCCACTCTGCCCTTGTAGCACAAAAGCAGCCCTAAGTAAATGAATCAGTATGGCAATGTTCCAATAAGATTTTATTAGTGAAAACAGGCAGTGGGTCAGATTCGGCCTGTGGGCCATAAGTGGCCAATCCCAGGCTTAAACCATCTCCTGTTATTGACTTCTTGGGGAAGAGAGACTATTGAAGGCAGACCCATTCTTCTTTCTCTTCCCACTCACCTCCTCCCATACTTACAGACCATTCCATTAGGAAGCCAACCAGAGGTGAAGGCAAAATATGCCTGCTAATTGTGTACTTCTATTGACGAGAGCCCATCATGGGTCCCCCGGGTCTTGTACATAGTAGGCTCTCAATAACTATTGAGTGATTGATTGATTGACCCATTAACAGACAGAGCTGGATTCTGACGAAGGTTAACGGAGATTGGAAGGCCAGTGCTTCCCAGGTGACTTCACCCTCAGTGCTGGAAGAAGGGAATGTTCGTATCGATGCAGGCTTCGCATTGATTTAACACCACAGGGTCTGCAAAGCATTTTATTAGGTATCGTGTCATTTAATCATTCAAATTTTTGCAACTCCACTATGGCAACTATTGGGAGTTTTGTTTTATAGCCGAGGAAACTAGTACTCACAGAAACCAAGCAGTTTTCCTAAAATCGCACCGCTTGTTCATTGGCAGAACTGGGGCTTCAACCCAGTTGTCTCAATTCCAAATGCAAGTCTCTTTCCATGATGTCAGAAGCTCTGCTAAAGAAAGTTCTAACAATTGAAAAGTGGCCTGGTTGCTCCTCCAATACTATTACAACTCTAAATTGTAACAGGGAAAGAGGGAATCCATTTAAATATACTCATCTTTATGTTATTTGGAAAATAAGTGAAAAATTCCATTATGGATGTATTTATGATATAATTCCATGTATATCAAAGTTTTTATAATGCTATAAAGTTATATAATAAAGAATATATGTGATGTAAAGAATAAATATACATGTATACGATGAAGTATATATACATAGACATTATCATGAAAAGGATGAAAACCTTACGTTTAAAGAAGATGGCTCACAGGCTAAATTTAACACACACACACACATATGCACACAAACACATTGCTAACTCAGCTACTAATAAGCCCAGTGGCCATGGGAGCTTTTGGGGCAGGCCTAGGATTTGGGTCTCAGCCTTGCCGTATTCTGTCAATAACCTTGGGCAGTGTCACTTCAGCTGTAAAAAAGACACAACAAAAATATTTCCCCTGCACGGTTGTTACGAAGGTAAAATGAAATATTGTATGCAAAGTACCTCTTACCTGCTATGTGCTCAGTAAATAGCAGCTGTTATTGTCATGAAATGTGTGGGTCAGTGTATGTGTGTGTGTGTGTGTGTGTATGTGTAACTCTCTCCCCTTAATTAGAATAGTCTGTGGCCAGTAACCGTGTCAAATCCTTATTCTCCAAAGGACTTAGCATTGTGAGTTTCACTTAGAAGCTCTTTAATAGATATGTGTGAAACCAGGGAATGATTTGGAAGTTAGGATACCATATTAACAAGAGTGTTGTTATTATCCTAATAAAGCTCAGGTGTTCAAATGGTGTATTTAGAACAGGATTTCTAAAGCTCGGCCATATTACCATTTGGGATAATTATCTACCGGGTACCACCCTGTGTGTTATAGGGGTTAGTGGCCTCCTCAGCCTCTACCCACTGGATGCCAGTAGAACCTCCATTCCTACCTCCCCCAGTCGGAGACAAAAATGACTCCAGATATTGCGCGCTGGGAGACAAAATCCCCCCTGTTGAGATCTAGATCCAGGGGTATCTGAAAAGTCCTCCTTATGTGAAATTTCAATAAATAGTAGGGTCATTGTTCAGGGAACTGAAACTCCAAGGGTTAGAAAAGTCAGGTGAGTTTTTGTGGTCACAGAAGTACCAGTTTAGAAAATGCAATTTGCTTTCATATGCAGAATTTTTTACTTCAACAAAGGACTTTAGGGAAGAAAATGCTGATCTGACACCGGCTTATTGAATAGCATTTTGCAAGCTCCAGGCGTATTTCTGTAAACCTTCCAAAAGAGAAAACCAGCTTCTCGGTGTCCCGAGCCTCACCAGATGATAATATATGTATGAGATCGGGAGAAACCCGCGCATTCCTAGGAAATACTTCGAAGTTATTTTTTAACATCAAAACAAACAAGGGTCAGCGGGTCTCCCTTGCAGCCTCTGTCTATTTATAATTATATTTTGTATAAATATATTTGGTGACTGTAGAAAAGACTTCATGGGCACACAATGGCAAGTGTTCTTCAAAACCATCTTTAATTATTCATTTGGCTGCGCTATATTTTATGTTTCTTTTCATAAATGTTAATCTTTATTATTGCCTTAGTAAGGTGGGGAGGAAAACACACACACACACACACACACACACACACACACAGAGTAATACCTGTTATTAAATGACCTATCAGAGTGACACGGATAAATGTTGGGAGTGATTTAATTGTTTCTTATCTGCAGTTTTATACAGTTTCTATCAAACTGAAGGGTAATTTTTTTTAGTAGCTGCTTATTTTAAATGTACAAAACCCTTGTGTGTAATTCCATTAGCTGCCCTACAGCATTGCAATCTACAGTTTCCCTGAGGCTGTTGTGAAATATTGATGAAATCCTTGCTTTTGTGGCTTGCTCTGATACACTAAACATTTGTCTGATGTTAGTTGAACTTGAACGGATCTGTTCAGAGCTATATCAGTACTGACTTCAAAGGGAGTGAGGCTGTTACAGTATTTTTTCCTCATTTTTCTTTCTTTCGTTCTTCCTTTTTTTTTTTTTTTTCCTTTTTCTTATTTTTAACAAACTGAAGTTTCAAAGCTTTACCATGGTATACTTTATAAAAACAAAGTTCCAATCAAATGAGTGCAAGCACCTAGCAAACTGCTGATCTTTATACTTTCAAATGGTGGGTTTTTTTCTATTGATTCTGGTTTGTTGCTCATATCATTTAAGATATGTTGATACAGAGGTGGATGCTGGCCCCCAAAACACACATGCACACGTGCACGCACACACACACACACTCACAGACAGAGAATGGGAGAAGGATGTGAAACAGAAATCCTGGTTTTGTGAAGTTAGCCTCAGGATTCTGTGCCTCAGGATTCTAGCTGACCACGTAGGACTCTCCCTTTCAACATTGATGAAAAGGCACCATGAATGAGAAAACTCATCTCCAACTGACTTTTTCCAGCTAAAGTTGTTTGAATAGAACTTCACAACTTTCAGCACTAGAGCTCACAGTTATTCCTGTGTTTTCTGCTCAGGTTGTGAATTATAACTGCTAAGAGTTACTAATTTGTAAAAAAGGATGTAACAGTCTTTTGGGACCTTATAAGCAGTAAAATAGCTCTAAAGCAGGGTTTCTCAACTTTGGCACTATTGAGATTCGGGGTCTGGTAATTCTCTGTTTCGGGGCTCTCCTGGGCATTGTGGGAGGTTTAGCAGCATCCCTGGCCTCTGCCCACTGGATGCCAGTAGCACTACCTCCCAAGTTGAGACAATAAAAATTGTCTCCAGATTGTCATATGTCCAGTTGGGGAAAAAATGCCCCCCAACTCCTCCTGGCTGAGAATCCGTACTCTAAAGACACAGCTTCCCTCCACTGTAATAGAAGGGTCCCTTTATGTCTCAACAGGTGGGATGACCGTGCAAAATTCTGCAGATGAGTGTCTCACATGATGATTCTTCAGATCCGTTTTCTAGAACGATTTGGACCCATACTCGGGAGTCCACGCACTCTTTGCACCTTTGCTTTTTAAAGTTCTCTGGAAACAGAAAGCAAAACAGGAGCTTTTTGTCTTCACCGAAACCTCTAGAAACGGGCTGAAGGGGCTTGACCCTGAGCTGGGTGGCATTAGTTTGGGAAGCATCGATTGGCTACGAAAGCTCAGTAAATTGTAATGAATAAGCCCCAAAGTGACTTCCATCAATTTTTACTTCCAATAGCCCCATCCCCTAGAGACACAGCTAACCCAGTACGTCACCTTTGCCCTGGGTTAGTACATCACCTTTGCCCTGGATCACTTAGCACAACTTTTCCGACAGATCCTCCAGCAACGCCACCTTGCCATTGGCTTCACGCTCACAGAGCACAAAAGCAGCCATGTTTTATATCAACAATTGGCGCTCTGTCATAACTGTTTCAAAGATAGGTGATTTATTGTATGCCTATTAAATTGTGTGATCACATTTAATTAATATCAGCCTTGCCGGCAAAGTTCTAATCGCCACGAGGCTATAACACCTATGTCTGCTTGCAGTGGTGTCTCTGTTGCCCATCCCAGTACACACAGTAGGGGCTCAGCTTTTCAAACTCAATAGTTCATTAATCAAGAGTTTAGAAGCCTCTTCGCCCACATCCCCCTCAGCTGCCTTCATCTTTGGGAGCAGCACTCTCTTCTCTGCCTTTCAACCTGGCAATCGGGAAAGAAAAAAAGGAAGTGTGGCTGACAGAATAGAAAGAAAGTAGGGGGAAAGGAGGGAGGGAGGGAAGGAGGGAGGGAGGGAGGGAGGGAGGAAGGAAGGAAGGAAGGAAGGAAGGAAGGAAGGAAGGAAGGAAGGAAGGAAGGAGAAAGAAAGAGGGGGGAAGAGAAAGAAAGGAAAAAAGAAAGAAGAAATGGAAAGAAAAGAGGGAGGAAGAAATGAAGGAAAAAGAGAGAGGGAGGGGAAAAATGAAAGAGAAAAAAGAAGGAAGAGAAAGAAAGAGAGGAAGGGAAAGAAGAGAGAAGGAAGGAGGGAGGGAGGAGGGGGGAGGGAGGTGCGGGGAGGGGGAGAGATAGACTGTAGTCTCTCCTGTTCTGTCCTCCCACCTGTTCTAGTATGAACCCTCAAAGAATTGACATTGTTCACTCATTTGCTTTTTTCATATATTTATTTATTGATGATATCTCTCCATACTGTACTAAAAGTAGACACAAGCAAATCCCACATTCAAAACAACCATAATAGAAATAAATGGACAGAATAGAAAGTTCAGAATTATGATTGGATCATTTCCCCTGAAGTAGATTACATAATTTATCATTTAAGGGATACTGGCTTTCTTTCTTCTCCTTCTCCCTCTCTCCTTCCTTCTACGTTCCCTCAAATAACCATTCACATCAGCAAAGCAGCCACCAGGTGGTGGCTGTGTCTATCTGGAACACAGACATCAACTGGAAGGACACTCCCTCTTGTCTGTGGCACAGAGAGCACGAATGTCATGCCACATGCACAGAGAAGCCCAGAGAATGGAGTCACGTTGCCCCGTTTTCTGTAAGCAGGAAGGGAGAAACCAAAAAGAGTCAAATTAATAAAAGAAAAGAAAAAATTGCCGGACACGGTGGCTCACGCCTGTAATCCCAGCACTTTGGGAGGCTGAGGCAGGTGGATCATGAGGTCAGGAGTTTGAGACCAGCCTGGCCAACATAGTGAAACCCTGTCTCTACTAAAAATACAAAAAATTAACTGGATGTGGTGGTGGGCACCCATAATCCCAGCTACTCGGGAGGCTGAGGCAGGAGAATCGCTTGAACCTGGGAGGCGGAGGTTGCAGTGAGCCGAGATCACACCACTGCACTCCAGCCCAGTCGAGACTCCATCTCAAAAAAAAAAAAAGAAAAAGGAAAGAAAAAATATTTTCAAGTTCCTAAAAAGAGCCCTGAAGATTAAAATTAAATTAGCCATAGGGATTCAAAGTAAAAAGAGGTTTGAAAAGTCCTCAACTTCATGTCTCCTTCAAGTGTGGAGAGGCTGGACTTTCTGTCTGCTTTGCTTTCTTGAGGGAAGGAGGGTATTTGTCAAAGCAGCAGCAACTTCACTTTGTCTCCACTGTCAGTGTATCTGGAGTTGAAGAAGCTTATTTTCTGCAAATGCCTTCGGCCCCAGACATGTCTGCAGTCTATTTATGTTTGGCTAAAACAAACGGAATAAACAGTTGAGAGGATATCATTCATATTGTGACGGGAGACAGAATATAGGGCATTCTTGACATCCTGCATATACAAATCATTGAATGTCTTTCTAACTAGCTGCACTTGTAAATCAATCCATGCACCCCTTCAGAAAAAATCTACTGTAAAGTGATTTGACTTCAACTGGCAATAGATGAATTGGAATATTGAAGAGCAAAGTCAACATTAGTGCACTGAGGTGACCACACCAAAAGCCGGCCCTGGAAGCCACTGAACCAAAGCCATGAAAAGGATTTCAACACCGGGTGGATGTCCAGGAGAGTCACTGTAGGGGAGAAGAGGTCATCAATGGGTAGTTGTGGTCTCAGCAATGATCTTAACACTTGTCCTTAGTCATTCAACACATATACACATATTTACTGAGCATTTACTATGTGCCTGGAAGAAATTTTTTTTTTTTTTTTTTGGTCTTTAAGAAATCAGCCAACCCACAAGGAAAGGAGAGTCACAGATAGCATCTTTCCTCAACCTCTACAGGAACACACACTCCCACACTATTTGTTGCTCACCTGTCGCTAAGAAATGAAAAGCCTTACAATCTGAAAGCCCTATTGAATGTTCCTGAGTTTTTAAATCATTTGTAGTGAATCCCTGAGAGTTGGTACTACAGGCCATACAAAACAATATTTTTTTTTCTAGAGGAGGGTCTCGCTCTGTTGCCCAGGCTGGAGTGCAGTGGCACCATCATAGTTCATTGCAGCCTCAAACTCCTGGGCTCAAGCCATCCTCCCACCTCAGCCTCCCAAATAGCTGGGACTACAGGTGCCTGCTCCCATACCTGGCTAATTTTTTTTTTTTTGTAGAGATGAGAGCTTGTTTTGTTGCCTAGGCTGGTCTCAAATTCCTGGCCTCAAGCAATCCTCCTGCCTCATCCTCCCAAAGTGTTGGTATTACAGGCGTGAGCCACTGCACCTGGCCAAAACAGTAATTATTGAGTCCATACTGATACTGAACAATGTCTCTCTCTCCTTATAAAACAAAGACAGCATTGGAATTCTCAATCTACAGTCTTCCTCGCTGGATCCTCATCTAATTCATACATTTATTTTTTCATTTAATCATCTATCTTTCCTTGAGCCTACCATCTTCCAGGCTCTGAGGAAACAGAAGAACCCGGATGGATAAGACTGAGCTCCAAGGAGTTTACCACTGGGAGGGAGACAGAATAATAATTGCAACACGGATCACATTTCCGATCGAAGTTGATTTTACTCAACCAAAACATTCCTCTATTAGACATTTCTGCAGAAACGTAGATGTGTTGCAAGGAAACCCAAATCATTAAGTAAGAATATTATTGTTGTGTTCAATATTGAATTAGCCAGGTCCTCTTCATAATCATCATCATGATCATACACAATGATGGGAAGATGGCTGGACCCCAGGAGTTAGAGGCTGCAATGTGTCATTATGGCACCACTGCACTCCAGCCTGGGCAACAGAGCGAGACCCCCCTCTAGAAAAAAAGAAAATTATTATTGTTTTGTGTGGCCTGTTGTAATGAGCACTTTCTCTGTGCCAAGCACCGTGTGAAGCACTTTTACCTTTTTCATCCCTTCAACAATTACTGTATTTTATCTAAGCTAAGAGGCCATTCAGTGAAGTGCACTACTTCTAGTTGGCACCACTGAGAAAGAAAAATGCTTATAATTAAACCATGACACACTGCTCTCCTGCTATCACTTAGAATTTCTATTTTATACTTACTGAAAGACTCTTTTAGACTTATTTTTTAAAAAGATCTTTATAAGGTAACACTCTCGTGTTTATATAAAAAGAAAAAGATAAGCAAAATGAATTGGTTAAGGCATTCCTGAAATAGCTTCCAACTGCCCCCTGGCAGCCATTTTAAGATACCATTGATTGTAAGATTCACCCTAATTCCCAAGATGTTAAAATGTAGAAGGAAGATCTTGCAATCAATGAAACGCTATTTGTAAAGTGTATGCTATGCTGCAGGCCCTGAGAAAATGCAGAAGATACTGCAATGCACAAGGCACAAAGTCCCTGCCCTCATGGAGTGTAAATGGCAGAGTCGAGAATTTAACAATTACACATATAATTGTTTAATTGCAATTTTGATGGGAGCAATCGGAGAAAAATCCCATGAGCCTATGTAAGAAGAGATCCTACCTAGTCAGGGGCCAGAAAAGATCTTCTAAGGATGAGACCTTTATGCTAAGACTGGGAAGTTGAGCAGGAAGCAGAAAAAGAATTAAAAGAAAGAACTGTAGCATTTTCTCATAAATGTCCTCAGTGGCCATATGGATTTAGTACTGTAATTATCCTTGATTTACAGATGAGGAAACTGAGACTTGGAGAGTACAAGTAACTTGCCTAAGAACACACCGCTAGGAAGTGATAGAGCTGGGGTTTTCCTCATCTCAAACAATAAATTATCTGCTTGTTCAAATGGGCAGACTCAGTTCTTGCTGCATTAGAGACAGAGGGAAAAGGAGGAAGAACTCGGAGACTCTGTAGTATAAATTCAGACATTATTAAATAGTTTCAATACTAACAAAAAAAGAAGAGTATATGTCAGACTCCCTATATCCTGGAATCAAGGATTCCAGTCTCATAGGACCAGAGAGATGGAAGGATGCAATAAAATAACATGCTTTGGATTTTCTTCCAAGTAATTAAAAACTTTTTAAGTGCCTGGCTTGAGTAACTTTAGGAAGCATATTCAATAGCCCTGGTGTGTATCATTTATAGCCCAGACCCTGCATGGTTGTGGACCCAACCCAGCTGAAAGCATGGGCCCATTAAGTATTTTTCTGATTAAGAAGCATCTCTCTCTTTACTGCAAGTATTTCTGTGTTTCTGCCCTTAAATTGACTTCTAGTTATAGAACCAGATTGGTTTTGAGAAAGGCTATCATACTGAGCAAATGTTGGAAGTCTGGGAAGCAAGACTAGTCCCTGGGACCTACGTTTTATTGGAAAATAGAAGGTGGGTGCAAACCCACAGCCAACCCAGAAAAATTGTGGTGAGTGGATAAGTTTTGCTCTCCTTTTGGTGTTGAAAATGTCAAAGATTCAAGAAATTTTCACTGAGTCATTCAACAAATACTTTTTTGATGACTGACCATGTACCATGCACAGGTGCCTCCATACAGCATCAAGTCAAAGAGACAAAGATACCAGTTCTTACAGAGCTTACAAACTAACAAAGAAAGATCATAATTAACAATAGACATAATAAAGAAGTCAATTCTGCAGTAAGCTACAAGTTGGTAAGTATGAAGGCAAAAGAAAAATAGAACAGAATAAGGGAATTGGGAGTTCTGAAAGAATGGGGAGACCGGTTGCAACTTTAAATAGGGTGACTGGAGTAAAGTGTCATCAGGAAATGACATTCAGGCAAAGATTGGAAGGAAGTTAGGAAAAGTGCAGAGACAGCAGCCAGCGCAAAGGCCTAAGATGGGAATATTCCTGGCTTATGAGAAATAGCAAAGAGGTCAGTATGACTGCAGCAGAAAATACAGGAAGAGGGAAATAGAAGAAAGCATTAGAGACCAGGTGGAGATCTAACATACATAGAAATCTGAGGGCCATGGTGAGAACATTGGCTTTTTCTCTGAGTGGGAAGAATGTCCCTTGGGAGGTTTTGAGCAGGGAAGTGGCATGATCTGATGCATCTTTCATTCTGACTGCTAAGAGTATTAAGCATTGACAGTAAGTCACAAGGATGGGATCAATTCATGGAGGAGTCAAGGTGGCATGAGAGGTGTCCAGTTGAGACCATTTTTCACTTTCAGTCCCCTAGGAGCGCACCTCATCACTTACTGTCTCAATGCAGAAAGTTGAGGTGGAAGATGCTTGGATCTTGGGTCTCTGAGCTTGGTTTTGTATGTGTGTTTGGGGTCGGGGGGCGGTGTTTGTTTGTTTGTTTTTGAGATGAAGTCTCACTCTGTCACCCAAGCTGGAGAACAGTGTCACGATCTTGGTTCACTGCAACCTCTGCCTCCTGGGTTCAAGTGATCCTCCCACCTCAGCCTCCCAAGTAGCTGGGGTTACAGGCGTGGGCCACCACACCCAGCCAAATTTTTTTGTATTTTTAGTGGAGACGGGATTTCACCATGTTGGCCATTCTGGTCTCAAACTCCTGACCTCAAGTGATCCACCCACCTCGGCCTCCCAAAGTGCTGGGATTACAGGTGTGAGCCACCACCCCTGGCCAGGACTTGAGTTCATATCCTGCCTCTGCCACTGTCTACCAGAAAGCCACTTGCATCTTTTCTGTTAGCCTCAAATTTCTCACATAAAGGTAAAGATACCTACCTCACAGGATTATTTCCAAAATAACATGCATATTGCATACTGTACCAGGTACACAGTAGGTACTTGAATAAAAGGGATGCTCTCTCTTTATATCTCCCCAATAATGAGAGAGATTTTGTGAGACGTAAATTGTCGCCTAGAAACTATTTAGATTTACAATCTTTATTTTAAGTTGGTTTGCCTGAGTAATTAATTCAAAGTTAAGATTTTATTGGTGAGGTGCCCAGGATTTTAGCAATTGAGTTAGTTGAACATGAAAGGTCTTTAAGAATGAAAGATAAAATAAAGTCTGTTCCATTGTAGCTCATCTTCCTATAAAGCAGATTAGTTCATTCCTGATTGGTAAATAGGTTAATGATAAGAATATAATGAGAACGTCACATTGATGCACATGTAATTTTTTCCAACACATTATTGTTTAGCACCACTGAGTAACAGCAGCCAAATGCAAAGTTCACAACATAGCTGAATTCAGCAAAGAAAGCAGTCAATTCATAAAAGCCAATCCTCTTAGCTCAGGTTAACCATGTACATCTGCCTCAGAAGCCTGACTGTCACCTTTCCCTGATTTTTAAAAATTTGACCGCCTGTAACTTCACCATCTCACTACCTCTTTAAACTCCTTTCTATCTAACTACCATCACTTATTTATTTACATTGGTAAAGCCTTTTATTTAGTGTGGCATTCCTTTATTTATTATGAATTGAACAAGTGTTTCTAACCCAACCAGTATTTTTATTATGTTTGTTATTGTTTGCTTACTCTCTGGATGCTAAGTTGCTTACTTTCTAAGTGGTCTATCCTAACCTTATTTTTCCCATAAGCACTATAATTTTAACTGCAAAGCTGTGCAAAGTGCAAGGTTTGTCTAGGAACACACAGTGCATTATAGCAGAAACACGCACACCTCCACTATACACACTGGTAATGGCAGGGCATCACGGAAAACTGACGTGCCATTGAGTATGCTAGTACACAGCCATGAGAGGGCACTGGGTCTGGGGTCCAGTGAACTCACTTCAAAGCTAGAGTCAACCAGTTTCTGGGCTGTATTAGTTCGTTCTCAACGCTGCTCTAAAGAACTGCCTGAGACTGGGTAATTTATAAAGGAAAGAGGTTTAATTGACTCACAGTTCCGCATGACTGGAGAAGCTTCAGGAGACTTACAATCATGAGGGAAGGCAAAGGAGAAGCAAACACGTCCTTCTTCACATGGCAGCAAGAGAGAGAAGTACAGTACGAAGTAGGGGAGAGCCCCTTATAAAAACATCAGATCTCATGAGAATTCACTCGCTATTATGAGAACAGCACGGGGGAACTGCCCCCGTAATCTAATCACTTCCTCCCACAAGGTCCCACCCCCAACACGTGGAGATTACAATTCAGATTACAATTCAAGATGAGGTTTGTGTGGGGACCTGACAGAGCCAGACCAGGTCTTAGGAAAGTTGTTTAACTTCTGGAAGCCTAGATTCCTCGTCTTCAAAAATGGAACTGATAATATCACCTCCACCATGGGAGTTCTGTGAGACTCAACTAAAACAACTCATGTAAGATACTTATTAAGTGATAGGTATTAGGATATTGTAGATATAGAAGCCATTCGTAAGCAAACAGGGTTCTTATGAAGCAATGTAGAATAGGTTGTCTTCACAGCAGAATGAGGTCAAATGGAGGTCTCAAAATCAATGCCTCTAATTGACTTAAACAGTTTTTTGTGTGTCTGGAGCCCAGCTTAGCTATCTGAATCACACACAGCTGAGTGATGGTAGAAACCTTCAAACCAAAGAAAGGAGAATATTGTTCTCTGGTCTTTCACTCCCTACAATTGCACAACTGACTCAAGCCCAGTTTGTTTATGCAAGATATTGACCATACATATACACCCTGCTCTCTCTCTCTTTCTCTGTGTGAGTGTGCATGGGTGTGTGTGCGTGCATCTGAGTTTCTTTCCTCTGCATGTGAAACATATAGACAAAAAAAAGATAATGCTCCCACGACTGGAAAAAGATGAGATCATTTGTAAGTGGCTTGTTAAAGTGCACATCATTTTCCTGATCAGCGGCAGCGAGGCTGCCTCTTTAGGAGCTGATGCGATTTATCATGTTATTATATATTTAGAGACATTTTGAAAATGCTGTTATTTACTCAACCGACTGTGTATATAGACGATTTAAAGCAGATTTTTGACCCAGTAGACTGTACCAGCTCTATCTATCGTCTCAACGAGCATGTGGGGACTCTTAAATATGCAGATTATTGACACAATAGACTACGAGCACTGCAACTGTACTCGAGACGGGTACAGTCAAGTCATTGGGGGATGATATGTTTCCAGAAAGCATTTTAAAGGCAAATCCACATATATAGACTTGCTCTATGGAAAGATATACATCTGGATACAGGGGACTCTGGCTTTGGAAGGAAATATTTGGTATCCCGAAATAGGGTGTTCTTACTAACATTCCTTTATGTTCTGCCCTTTTGTCTATGAACATCTAAATAATAATACCTACCCTCTACTTAATCCCAAGCGATGTACCAGTGGTTTGAGCTTAATTTACTCAAACTTGCTAAGAAGTCATTCCATTTGGGTTAGTATAAATGCATTCTTTGATTCAAAGTATGTATTGAGCACCATCTATCAAACAGTGGGGTCTTTGATTGCAAGTGATAAATATTATCTTTGGCAAACGAGTAAAAACAAGGAATTTGTTGGGAGGAACATGGTGTAGCTCACCTAAAGGGGAGGAACTAGTACGTCTGTGAGGACCAAAGGGGCAGAATCAAAAGACAATCTCTCTATAATAGAATTGTGAAGTGGATCTACTCTAGCCCATTTCCACCTTTCAGTCATAGGGTCATAATTCACTTTCCATGGAGCAAGATTTTGGTTGGCCAACCTAGTGTTCTGTGCCATAGTAAAACAAAAACAAAACAAAACACCAAAAAGAGAAAGAGGAGAGAAAGTTTTCATATGTTCGTTTCACCTCCCTGCTCCTTAAACAAATCATCAGATATTTAAATACACGACATAAACACACACAATGCACACACAGGGAATCTATATTGTTTTTGCTGGAAAACAGTCCAGATGCACTGGGCTCCCATGAAATTAAACTCCCAGAGGCCAGAATCTCTGTTCTGTCATCTCCTTCCCAAAGTATCTGTAAGAGAGCAGTTTTATACAGCCTGGACCTTATGATGCCATAAGTCCGTAAGTCAGTCCCAAGTCAATCTTATGTCTTTAAAAAAAAAAAAAAAAAAAAAAAGAGCTACACTACCTACTTTAACATCAAGTGGGAGGGAAGGGTGATTTCAATTGTTAATTCATCCAAATTGCAAAAATAGAAGGGCAGAGCAATCCCACCAAGATGGCCAACAGTAGGAAATGGATGGTGGACATAAACAGGAAAGAGTTACCTCAAGACCTGGGCTTGCCAGTAGGGATAAAGCAATGAACCAGACAGATAAGTCTCTGTATTTGTTGCATGAAATTGTCCTGTGCATTGTAGGATGTTTAGCAGCATCTTGGGTCTCTACCCACTAGATGCCAGTAGCATCTTGTCTCCCAGTTGTGACAATCAAATGTCTCCAGACATTAACAAATGTCCCCAGGAGCAAAATCACCCCAGTTGAGTCATTAAGGGTGTGTTAGACATTACCAAGTGTGTCTCTAATGTAGTGCCCTCTCAGGAAGCTGGGACCCTCCTGGGGTAAGCACCATCTCTGCTGTGCTATTTAAGTAGGATTCTGGAGTTCTGGTTATGTGCAAGATCTTATGTAGTCACAGGATACAAAGCAAGCAAGGAGAAAGAAGAACATTTATAGAGTCCTTACTGTGTACTCAAAAACTCCTAGTGCTGGGCATATAAAGATAAACACTCATCGTCCCTTTGTTCTTAAAGAGCTTACCACCTGGGAGGTGAGGTCAAGAATCACAATTTGATTTGTCCAGTAGTAGAGAAGACCTTGGGGAGGAGATGCCATTTGAAGTGGCGTTGGAATTTGAAATTGCTAATGGATAAATAACAATGGATTAGGTGCTTGACTGCGAGCAGCAATCCCAAATTTTACAGCATTAACCAGATCATCATGGAAAATTAATGGACAGAATAGCAAATAATTACCTTATACTTTATCGAACAAAAAAATTATAATACTTTGCCATCATAATCGTTAGGGGCTGAAGAATATATACACCAAGGAATGAAACAATGTATAATATGAAAAAATGTCAGGGCACAGCAAGGCTAATTTGTACACATTTATAAAAATGTATCTAATTTGTGAAGTAACAACTATACAAAACTATAAAATGTGCATATACAAATTAGATATATTATGAAGCTCTGGGTTGCAAGGAACTATCTTAAGCAGTAAAGGGGATTATTTGTTCAGGAAATTTCAAAGTACAAAGACAAAAAACTTCAGGTAGAGTTTGATCAAGGTTGAAATTTTCTTGGCTCTGTGATCTCATATATGTTGACTTGGTTCTCCAGCTGCCATTCCTCATACTAACTAGCAAATCTCCTAAAAGTTTATGAGATGATATGTTATTATATGAAAATAGGAAAAACAAAAGATAAAATCCCTTACTTTCTTAACCATCAAATCAAACTGAGAATGCCAATCACCAATTGACTTAGACCCAGCCTGAATAGCCTAAATAGGATGCTATGGCAAGGTGATTAGGTTTGATGATTCAGCGCCCACACATAGACCTGGGATGGGACCAATCTCACCCACACTTATTGGGAAGCAGCCATAGTGTCTCCTATGATGTACCCTAGAACACTAATGATCTCTTCAGCATTGCTCAAGAATCAGCACATTTCCTTTTTAAATGCTTACAAGTAACTACCAAGGTCCTCTTTGAATCTCTATTTTTAGGTACAACTGCAAATTCCCTTTGTATCTCCTAAGGGTCACTCAAAGGTGTTAGAAGCTGCATATAAGAAGATGCTTTTCCAGGAACTCAGTCCATGCCTAATAATCCTCTTCCAGGTCAGAAAGAAAGATCTGAGTTTTGTTTTTGGTAATTTCTCCAAGAAAAGAAAAACTATCTTTTACTCCCAGAAGCAAATAAAACAATACAATAAACTGTGTGTTAAAATAGACAGATGATAGATAGATAGATAGATAGATAGATAGATAGATAGATAGATAGATGATAGATAAATAGATAGATAGATAGATAGATGATAGATAAATAGATGATTGATAGATAGATAGATAGATAGATAGATAGATAGATAGATAGATAGATAGATAGATATGATTTTCTAGGGGAGTTTGACTTCTGTAAGTGTGGTTTGAGAACTGTCTGAAAACTAACATCAGAATAACTAAAAAGCAAGGGAAAATAACCCCCAAAAGGAAAATGAAACAGAGACAAAAAGCCAGAAAGAATATCAAGAACAAGACAGTGGCTGTCTTATGAACCATTTATTGGTGTTCACCAATGGAGAATATTAAATCACCAGATAGTGCTGTCTTCCCCAACTTTCCTGCCCTGGGAAAATGGCCAATTAGGTACTATTAGGAGGATGCTGATAAAGTGACCTAAAGCCTCTTCCTAGTTACCCATTTTCTCTATAGGTAGGAACAAAAAAAGAAAAAGATGCCAGCTCTTGGAAATTTCATTCTTAAAACCCTAACCTAAGTCAAAGGGTCAAAAAAATCTGGAGAATTTTCCATTAGATTATCCAAACTGTCGATTCAAAAAGATCGAAGACCTACGTATGAAGACCTAAGTATCTCCAGAATCTGGGTCGTTCCCAAGTACTGCTTCGTGTAACTCTGTGGTGTGGGTTTGGCCCAGCTCAGACTCGCTGTTCCATATAAGTTGACTCATTTAAAAGCTAACCTAGTTAATTAAGAACTGAAATAGGTCAGGATTTATTTGGTGGAGTTACTGGTGTAGTTTATAAATGCTAATCCCTTTTATCATTAACTTTTTTATTTGTTTGTTTCTTGTAATATAAAAATACTCAATGTGATAAGGGGATTTAAATGCATCCAGAAGGAATTGATTGAGAATAATGCTAGAAGTCTGATAAACAATTTTTTCAGCCAAAACTTGAAAAAGCAAATACAAAAAATCCTGAGAAATCCGGCTCCATAACACGATTCTTCATGACTAGGTTTTTGTTCTTGTGATGGTAATGAGAGTAGACATATCGAGTGCTTATTTTTACCAGGCGTTCTGACTTCTTTCCAGTTATCTCACTTAATTTTCAAACTGATCTTTGAGGCAGGTACTAGTAGTATCTCCAATTGATAGACGGGGAGACTGAGCCCCACACAAGTTGTTAGTTTGCTCAAGATGATAATGCAGGACATGGCAGAGATGAGATTTGAACCAGAGTGGACTTGCTGCAGACCTTGTTCTCTTCCATCCTGGAACACCTATGAGGGTGGTGCACACACTTTGTCCTCTATTAGGTTGATGCAAAAGTAATTGCTGTTTTTGCCATTAAAAGTAATTACTTTTACTTTTGTACCAACCTAATAGTTCTCTTTTAATAATAGAGTGTTCTTCTCTGTGCAGACCCTTGCTTCACTGACAACTAGAAAGAGCACGAATGTCACACTTCCTTGTCGTCAATTCCCAAAGCTTTAGCTGACTTTGACTTTGCAGCATTTCTAAGCTATTGACATATTGAGGCTGTATAATTCTTTGAGTAAGGACCGTCCTGTGCATTGAAGGATGTTTAGCAGCATCTCTGGCCTCTACCTACCAGATACCAGCAACACAGCTTCTTTAGGTATAACCAAGAATGTCCTCAAACATTGTCACATGTCCCCTGGGGAACAAAAATCACCCCCAGAACTACTGAGTAAGAGTATTATGGTGACCTAGCTGGCTCCTGGGGTCCCATTTTCTTCTCTGGAAGAAACCAGCTGCCAAAAATAATGATCTAATTAACTCATTCAGCCTGAAGTGCAAAGGTGAGATAAGAGATTAAGTTTTTATATTTTTATAGGGGATGAGTCCTTGGACTGCCTCATGCCAAATGAACATAAGGCAAGTTGTAGGGTTTAAGGCAAGAAGAAGCAGAGAGTAAGAGGTGTCACAATTGCGGGCTCCTGAATTCACATGACACTTGTACCTGATTTATCTACTTCCCAGAGGGAGTAACGCACCCTAAGAGTTTAAACCCATGTGCACACTTCAACCATCCAAAGCAATATTCTGTTTAAAAGATACTTTGTTGTTGCTTCTCTATGGCTTGAAAGCAAATTGGCAGCAATGAATAAAATCTAAGTTTTGGATGGAATCTAAGTGTTGGATAGAAAACCATGCTTCACTGATGCAATCACTCATTCACTTATGGGTCCAATCATTCATTTTCTTATTTATATATCCAACAAATACTTGAACAAGGTGGGCTGGGTATAGCAATGGGATACAGTGGTGAACAAGATAGATTTGACCTGCCCTCAGGGAGCTTACAGTCTTATCTAGAGGACAATCAAGTACATAGTAAGTACAATTGCAAACTGAAATAAGGTAAACAAAAGAAAAACGGGGGGCTGAGATAGAAAATAACTTTGGTTGTTGGTAATTTCAGAGGAGTAAGTGGGGAGGGTACAGTGATCAGAGATGACCCATCCGACAAAGGGCATTGGAGCTGAAACTAAAAGAATGAGACTAAAAGGAAAGACTTAGATATAGGAAAAGGGGGAATCTTGTATACAGGGGGAATGGAATTTCAAGGGCCTTAAAGAAGGCAAGAATTTGATGAGTTTGGGGAACAAGGAGAAGAATTTTGACTTTCAAATCCTAAGCAAAATGGACAGTGATGAGGTAGGTCTGAGATGGAAACCGGGCAGGTCATTGCACTCCATGAGTCATCCCTGCATGCATGTTCAAGTATATGCTGAGCAGTACTTGACAGAAATGTTGATGAAGAGATGAAAGCATATCATAAAAGCTTAAACTGAAAGTTCTCCCCAATCCTTTGATTCGGTCAGATTGTACCGTGAGGGAAACACGGCTCAACTCCTAAGTATGAGGAATAGAAATGGTTCCCATACAGTGTGGTCCTCATAGCAGGCTAGTAACAATGACTGTGCTGGTGGAGAGTCCAGCATGAAGAAGACAGGTTGGAAAGTCAAGCATCTGAGCCATTTAAGGATACCAAGGCCAGGAAGCCCTTTCCTGAATGAGAAATTGGCCCAATGCCATGAAAATTCTTTCCACCTCAGGCTTCTGTGATTCTTCTAGAGACAGCAAAGACTTTTCACCAGAAAACTAAAGTCCAGCCTGCTTTCTGACAGTGCCAATGTAGCTTTTCTAAGAGGACAGTGAGTTTCTTTCTCTTTGTTTCTTTCTTTCTTTCTTTCTCTTTCTTTCTTTCTTTCTTTCTTTCTTTCTTTCTTTCTTTCTTTCTTTCTTTCTTTCTTTCTCTCTCTTTCTCTCTCTCTCTCTTTCTTTCTCTCTTTCTTTCTTTAATGGGAAGTGGTCACAGCCATGAACTTAGCAAAAGAAGCAGGTTAAAATTTGTCCATTGTTGGCTAATGCAGTTAGACGTTTTCGAGAAAAGGCAGTAAGAACTGGTCATTATCCATTATCTGCATGAAATATTTCAGAGAGAGAAGCAGCATTTGCCAAAAAAAAGAAAAGATGTTTGACTTCAAGCCAGGCAAAAAGGAAACAAGATCACCTTCTAGCTCTGTGGGATGGCTGTGCTAATGATGTTATTTCAAGTAAAATTGGAATATATGTCTGAAAAAATACAGATGGTGCAGCAGCTTCGTATACTTTCTGAAGGTCGTTTTGGACAATGATTCACTGTCCCTTTTCTTGGAAAAGAAAAAAGAAAAAAAAAAAACCTCTCCAGTCTTGGAAGGAACTATATGAGTGTGTGTGTGTGTTTATATATCCTTATGCAGAATAAATGTATAGAAAATAAGCATGCATGCCTTGCTGAAAATACTTGTTACCACTTGAAAACTCAACAACTAAAAACCTTAATTTAGTGGGAAAGTCTCAGTTCTATTGTGTAGTTTCTTTGTTCCTGTTTTGTTTCACTTTGTTTTCTCCTCTGTTCCTGATTTGTGACTCTCTGGGTGTAAGGATAATGTAAGGATAATGATTTCTAAACTGGAGCTACCAAAAAGCTTATAAAGTGGTCCCCTTCTCACCCTTCTCCATGAATATTTTCTCACTCTGCTTTTTTAAATTGTCACCAAGACGTGTCGCAATAATAATATACGCTGGACTGAAATTCTAGGTAGCTGAATATAAAGCATTTTTCTTGGAGACCTTCTGCTTTAAACATTTGTCACCTCTCTCAATGCAAAGCCCGAGGCCTCTAACAAAGACCTTTTTTCTCAGATGGTGGGTTGCTTTATTTCTTGAGGATTGCAGACATTACCATTATGGGTAATGACCTAATAACTTGCTATTTGATGTTTGTACATCACTTCTACGGAAGTTCCGGGCACACATACCACTGGCTCGTTGTACAAGTGATTTAATATTAAATAACAAACCCTAAACTGGAGGAAGCTCTTTTCTTATGCATTCTTATGCATGACACATAAACAAAGCTGGTTCTTATCTATTGTGAATACCATCTAAAAGCTGTTGGCTTGGAATAAGATTTAGGGATAACAAAGAATGCCAGACTCAACTGATTTCAGCCATCTGTGGGTTCAGGTTGAAGATCAGATGTACAGAGGTTGGAAAGTGCCTAGAACCAGGGCTGAGAAGTTGGAAGTTAGCCCTGCATTCTTGGTATTTCACATACTTTATCACATGCAATACTCTAAAGCATCTTAAGAAGTAGATACTATTATATTCCTATTTTATAGATGAGGAAGCTGTGCCTTTGAAAGTTTCAGTAATTTTCCCAAGATGACATTACGCCGTAAACCAAGGTCTGCCTGATCCCAAGGCTGAGAGGCCATCTTATCTACCCTGTTAACTGATCAGTTCTTAAATCAGTGATTTATTTCTCTCTTGGTTGGTGCTTTCCAGTATAAACTAGGAGCAACCATCTAAGCCATAGGCATTTAGTCTTTTGGTATCTGGAGGGGACAGGGGCTGAAAGTCCTCAAAGTTGTATTATCTTTTCACAAAGCTGGTTCCCACATACACTGGTGAACATAGGCACAGAGAAGTAGATTGCTAAATATCTCTCTACTAATTAACAGTTTTGCAATTTACATCCAAACTTCTTAAACTTTCTAGCGCATAGGAATCCTCTAGGGACCTTGTTAAATGATTTCTATTCTGCAGACTTGGGGTGGGGCTGAGAGCCTGCATTTCTAACAAGCTCCCAGGTGATGCTAACACCATTCGTCAACCCTACGTGAATAGCGTGGGTTTACAATACACTTCCTCTTTTGTCTGATAGGACCCTTTCAGTCAGTCAGGCTTGGGATGGTCACTCCTATCTGAGGTTGACAGATGAAGAAATAGGTCAAAGAGCTGATAGGAGAGAGAACCAGAAAAGCACACTAGATTCTCTAACCCCTGGTTCCTGTGGTTCAGAGGTTGCAAATGGTTGGCTCTCAGATGTATTTAGTTTTGTCCACATGGTTTGTCCCAAATGAAATACCTGGCATTCCTAGACTCCATGAAAGTTCTTCAGTAGCAGCTGTGCCTTTTTTTTTTTTTTTTTTAAACACAGTCTTGCTCTCTTGGACAGGCTGGAATGCAGTGGCATGATCTCGGCTCTCTGCAACCTCCGCCTCCCGTGTTCAAGAGATTCTCCTGCCATGCAGCCTCCCAAGTAGCTGAGATTACAGGCATGCACTACCACACCCGGCTAATTTTTTGTATTTTTAATAGAGATGGGGTTTCACCACATTGGCCAGGCTTGTCTCAAACTCCTGACCTCATGTGATCCGCCCACTTCTGCCTCCCAAAGTACTGGGATTATAGGCGTGAGCCACTGCACCTGGTCCACTGTGCTTTTGATGTGTCATAAACTTTCCTGTTACTCACAGCCCTCAGGATCCTCCAGCCAAGTGTCCAGTCTAGCTGAGTATCCATGATTACTTACCTTCACAACTGAGAATGTATTTTCCTCCACCTGGCCTGCTTTGCCCATTTTCATTACCTGCCTTCCTTCAGTAATGTGTGACCTTTTCATGACCTCTCTCTCCATAACCTCAGCATCCAACTTCTCTCCATAACTCACCTCTCTACTTGCCTTGGCCTCGGAAGACCCACTGTGACGAAAGTCCCAGTGAAACTCCACTAAAGTGTCTTGCATGTGGTAACTGCAGAATAAATATTTCTTGATTGAATGAATAAGCAGATGAACCACAAAGGGATGACAGAGTATCCACTTCCCCTGACTTCAAGTAGCTTAGCCATTTTTCTGCTGATGACCGAGATGTGGAGAAACTCACAAAATGTGATTAGAAAACGTTGTACAGTCCAAAGAGCTGTAACGATGGCCCAAGAAAGAAGCAACAAGCATATGTTAAGTGTTCAGACAGACCCCACCTGGGATGCATGCGTGGTACATGTAAAACATTCCAATTAACCGAACCATCTTCAGGAAATTGAAAAAAAAAGAGATACTGTTGTTTTGATGACCACCAGAAACCTCCCTATTTACCTTCGCAGAGTACTGATGGGCTCAGGATGGCCCCCTATCACTGTACCCACGCCATCTCCAGCAGTCCTTTAAACAAAGAGTTCTATTTGTTTGGTTCTGACATTCAGACAGAGGAGGGAGTAAACTCTTCTCTCTCGATCCGTATATATCAGTAACACTTATGTTATATGTGGCATGCCAGGGATAAAAATCCACACACCACAAATTTTATGTTTCTTTTTGAACATTTTTCTGTTTAAAAATGTGCATGAACGTAGATAACTTCTCCAGCCAGCAAACACCCTGGGCCCTGGCCTGTGGTACCTGGATTCTCTGTAAATGAAATCTGTGCTCAGGAATGGTGCCAGGATCCCACAGCTCTCTAGACTTCCTCTCTCCTGAAACAAAAAGCAGAGGGATCCCTCCACATGGCCCTCCAAGAGGCCCTCACTCCAGGCCTAGCTACCCTTGAGAATAGCTCAGCTTCCTTGAACACTGAATCCTGTATCTCTTTACTCAGCCTGCCAACATGCATGCCAATTAGTGCCAATAATAATATACATATTAACAGACTTTTAGACCACAGTCACCAAAACACTAGAGACACATGACAGGGAGCTCTTATTCCGAGTCATCATTTTTTGTAGCTACTGGGTACATGCTGAGAAATTCTCACGATCTCCTCATTGACGTCTGCCTTGAACCCTGTGGCATCTTCCTGTGACTTTAAACAGTCATTTAGTGCGGTAGATCGGCGAAAATGATCCTGTCATCATCGGATATGTTTTTAAATGAGGTCTTGGTTGAATTCTGGTTTAGTTTTTAAAAATCAACCTTCTTGAGTTTTTAATTGTTCTTATGTTATAACGGTTCCACTTCTACTGCCATTTCTAAAACTGTCAGTGTTTTTACTGTAAACACTACTGTGGACTCACAAGGTGACTACAGAAACGTATGCCCAGCAAAAGTCTGGTATCGAACACCATGCCACCCATGAACTATTTTGCAGAATTTCATTTAAATCATTCTGACTAGAGGTTTGGAAACAATTGAGGTAGTATATTTTTTAAAATAATTGTTTTCCTCTTTTTGTTGTTTTTTTGGGACAGGATCTTGCTCTGTCACCCAGACTGCAGTGCAGTGGCGTGATCACAGCTCACTGCAGCCTCAACCTGCTGGGCTCAAGTGATCCTCCCACCTCAGCCACCCAAGTAGCTGGGACCATAGACATGCACCATTATGCCTGGCTATTTTTTTTAATTTTTTTTTTTATAAATGGTCTTGCTATTTTGCACAGGCTAGTCTCCAACTCCTGGGCTCATGTAATCCTCATGCCTCAGTTTCCCACAAGTACTGAGATTACAGGTGTCAGCCACCATGCCCAGCCATTAACCTTTCATATGAAAGAAAATTTCTGTAGGAAGAAAATAAAATGTTAGGGTTTATTTGTAATTTTTACCCACATACTATTAGGGTAAAACAAATGCAGCATATAAAATATTATTCTCCAATAATATTTCTTCTTTTTTAAATGAAGAATTCAGGGGAAGGCTACTGTAATATGTATGTCTGCTAACACATGTGTAATGTTGTTTGTAGTAGACCAGCTAATGGACTTTATCCATGATAAAATTAGTCCATACTTTCAAAGTTCCCATGTGTGAATCTTTGTTGAATCAAAGTCTGTTCACATTAGGAGCATAGATTCTGATGCTTTTGTGGTCTTGTTGCTTATTCACAGCCTTTATACTTAGGAGTATAAATCCACAGCTCAAAGAAGTTGGACAGCAAGGAAGTTGGTAGCTGGGTTGTTCTGAAAAGATGATTTATGGTGATGCTCTGGTTTTATTTTATTTCATTTCATTTCATTTCATTTCAGACAGAGTCTCACTCTGTTGCCCAGGCTGGAGTGCAGTGTCACAATCTCAGCTCCTTACAACCTCCATCTCCCACTTCATGTGATTCTCCTGCCTCAGTTTCTCGAGTAGCTGGGGTTAAAAACATGCGCCACCACACCTGGCCAATTTTCTTTTTTTTTTTTTTTTTAGTAGAAACTAGGTTTCACCATGTTGGCCAGGCTGGTCTCAAACTCCTGACCTCGGATGATCCGCCCGCCTCAGCCTCCCAAAATGCTGGGATTACAAGTGTGAGCCTCGGCACACAGCTCTGGTTTTATTATTGAGTGAAGTTGATTATTATGATTGTATTTCACATCGATCTACATGGGCTGGGGGTGGGGAGCTCTTTACCCACCAGAAGTACCAATTGCACTGCTGAGGAACGGAGCCAGAGTTTGCAGCTGGAATAAACCTTTTTACTGTATAATCTATTCATTCATTCAAATAGTTTGTCGACATCACTCTGTGCCAGGATGTGAACTGAGCACTGGGGAGGAGCATTCTGACTGCATGGGGATAGATATTCTAACCCTACATACAGTATAAGAAGACATCAATCAATAAACAAATGGGCTTATTTCAGAGTCTGGTAAGTGCTCCAGGGATTTCAGGCAGTAGGGTGATGTGATGGATAGTTACACAGAGCAGGGGAGACATCAGGAAAGGCCTCACTGAGAAGAGCCCATCAGAGCTGAGACTTGATGGAGCCCGCTATGTGATGGTGCAGAAGAAGAACTTTTTGGTCAGAAAAATCTGCAAAGGCAGAAAGCCTCAGTCCGGAGAAGGATTGGTGGGCTCAAGGAAGAGCAAGTAGGCTATTGTTTCCTAGGCAAGAAGAGCAGGCCATGGGTGCTGAGAGAGGAGCAGGGAGGTTGGCCAAGGACACATCCTGCAGGCTCTTGTAGACCATGCTAAGGGTTGAGATTTTACAGTAAGCGCAACAGAAAGACACTGCAGGAGTTAAAACAGAGGGACGTCATGACCTAATCCCTTTTACGAAGAATCTTCTAGCAGTTCCCTGAAGAGCAGACTCTGGGAAGTAGAAGCAGGAAGCTCATTGTCCAACCTAGGGGACAATATGGTGGCCCAGGCTAGGGCAGTGGCCATGGAGTGGGAGAAAAATGTTCTCCTGAGTCAGTAGTTCAGTCAAAGAATGCACCAGATTTGCTCTTGAATCAGTTGTTCCAGGAATGGGGACATCTCATGTGGCCGGAGTCAAGCTGGGGAAATGGATGAAACTGGAAATTTAGGTTGGAAAAGGAAATTTTTGCCACTATGAAGTTCGATCTTCGACCCCCAATCAACAAGGAAGTTCTGTAGAGAACAGTTCTTTCGTCCTGTGCTTTGGCATAACTGTGATAGTTTTCTTTCATTAAATAAGTATTCGTAAGAATACACTTGCCACTCATCCACTTATACTAAGACTTACACATGATGCAATCTTATTAAACAAGTCATCAATAGAGAGAGAGAGACTGATATTCATTATTCATCCAGATCACCCCTGTTCTGGCTGCTTTTCCTCTCTTGCCCCAACTGCTGGTGGCAAACAAAATCACTTAAGTCAAATGAACAGTTTTAGATGTATAATATTGAAATGTGTTTTAAAAAAAAAAACTCCTTGGAACCCTCAGCCATTGTTAAAATACACTCACTTTGACAGATGTTTGGCACTTTTTGTATGAGGCTTTTCTATGCCTTACCTTATCCAGTGCATGAGATTTAGTCTGCTCTGCAGAGGAAAACAGACAAAAAGGGTCTCTCGGCACGAGTTGCTCTTCTGTAAAGGTTATAGTAAACATGTCAATGCCTAATTAAGCAGAAAATTTTATCTGTATTGTGGGGGAGGCGTTTGCTGTCTCTGACTTTTCTTCTGCGGAATCCATTTAGAAGGACAAAGTAGATTGTGAGGTTGAGCTGGTCCGGAAAGCTCTGCTTCCAAATATCAGTGAAAAAAAAAAAGAACACTTCTTTTCTCCTAGTTTGAAAATGACTGTATTGGATGGGCAGAGTGTGTGTGTGTGTGTGTGTGTGTGTGTGTGTGTGTACGCATGGGCGCAAGCATTAGAGTGCATGTATGTATATTTCATCAACATACACACAAAATAACATGAATTACTTCCCAACTTCTTGCTAAATGTCAGGCACGGTGCTAGGCACTGAAAATACTGAGATGAATGAAACCCAGAAACTCCCTTAGCCAATTGTGATGACAGAAAGTCCTCACTGCCACCAAACCCCCAAATTTCTTTACTTGCTTCTTGGTTGCTGTGATTACGTGAGCCATAGGTGTGGTCACCACGTGTCTTAGCCTGGACCATCCTGCTGAATACCTATTGACCCAGCATATGTTCCGGATTAATAGCATTCCCTTCATTCTCAAAGTGACCCTATTTGATTGGTGAAATTTGTCTGATTCCCTGATGTATTTTACTTGGCTCAGTAACAACTTATTTTATCAAGTTGTTATTTAGTGTATTAATTTTATAACAGAGACTTTCTCCTTGAATGGTATACCTATTGTTTGCAAACACACAAGTTAATCCAGGAAAAAGAAAATGGTATGATACCGACAGGAATAATCTAATTCGGCCGTACGGTCATTTTAAACTACAGTTTTCTTGCAAGTTGTGACCGCTTATTAATGGGTTTTGGACTAGATTGAGTAGTTGTTGTTTTTTCAAACCAATTTTTGAGACTAGAGACCAGTAATGCCAATTTAATAAAAAATCCACCTGTCAATTTGCTAGAAAGGTAAAACACACCACACCAATAGCAGGAAAATAACTAACACAACCATAAAACTCATGGCTAGACTGAATTTATATGTTTCATCTTGTTTTATGGTATTCTGTCGCTAAAATCATGGGCTCTTGTCTCCAGTTTTCCCACAGTTTTCCCCTCTGATGTGGTTATCTATTTAGTGACATTTCAATGAAATTCCAGTGCTTAACCTTTAGCCTTTGGGTCTCCTCAAAGGGTTCTTCTTCATTAGGTTGGCAATCCAAAGACAGCGACATCTCCTGTGTTCAGGCATTCTCCCATCAGGCAGACCTGGGTGTATGTCCTCACTCTGCAATGCTAGCTGTGTGGCCTTAGGTGAATTTCCTTACCTTAAAGCCTCAGTTTCCCCCTCTGTGAAATGAAAATAATAGTGGCTACTTCATGCAGATATTAGACAAAATGAAAGAATGCATTTGCAGTGTTTAGTTTACTTCCTAGGAGACAGTAATTGCTCAATAAATATTCTTTATCTTCAGCAGCAGTGGCAGCCTTTGGAGTTGCTGCTTTATCCTAGCAAGGCCCCTTCTCTTCTAATTCTCTGTGCCTGCCTCACTGGATGGCCCTCCAGTGCATGGCCACTCCTTTTCCAAGCTTTGTCCTTAGGGACTGGAAATAACAGAGCCTGCTCTAAGGTTTTCCCCAAGTCACTACCTGCTACAGACAGAGGAGATAGAAGTTCATTAAAAAAAAATTGCATTAAGATTGTGCAGGCCTTGCAAACCTAAAACTGGATCTCCTTTTCTTTGGGACTTCTTTGGTTGCATTTTATCTGCATGGTTCTGAAAAGGCCAGGTGAAGAAAATGAGCCCATAGGCATAATGTCACATTCCCCATCTCCATTGATGGATATTTGCCCATTAATTCCCTTTGCACTGGCTCGCTCATGTCTTCATTTTCCCTATGCAATTACTGGTCCTAAATCCTTTCAGAGAAGGGAAAGCATGCATCCCCAATAGCATTTTGCATCTACAAATCAAATATATAATTGGCATCTCATGACGGGTACCCACAAATCACAGTGCATTTGAAATTACAGGCACAAGATCGAGAGGGCATTTTCAACCTTGTCTGGAAAGGTCTTCATAAACCTGTTTTAGAATAATAAGATAGTCGCCAAATCTCCCATTTTAGCACCATTTGCGATTATTTTAAAGTCATTATATTTGCTGAGCTTATATAATTTTTCAATGATCAATAGATTTTATTTGCATACTCCATAATCTCTCTTCCTGCTGTGTGATTCTCTACAAATAAAAATGTTATAGCAAAAAGACAGTGGCTATCAAAAAATATAATGGCTGTGCATCCAAATTACTTCTGAGCACTCGAAAATGATTTATTTATGGGGTTATATGCCAATATATACAAGTGCCTTGGTAAAGTTTACCATCTAGATGCCAAGAGTCAAGTCTTAGTCTCCTTATGGGCCAACATTCTTCTCTGTAGAGGTATGACTTTAATGGGATATGAATTTCAATCCAGATTTCCTAAAAGTCATACACATGAATTTAGCAACTATCCCACTACAGGAATATTAGAAAGATATTCCTCAAACCTGAAAATTATTAACTTGGGACCCTAGGCATTTATAAAGAATTATGACTCCTGCCAATTAAAAAAAAACACACACACACACACACACAGTAGATGGCACGAAATACACCATTTGGCTTTTCCTGCGTCCATTGCTCACAGTGCATAAAAGTGTAGATCAAGTCACTGTTCAGTTCGGCATGGGAAACACTTAGTCTGTGTGAGGAAATTGGAATGGAATATGGAGCCTGTTACTGTCGTTTCATCGCTGCTTCTTCTCTTGCAGGCTACGCCCAGGAGGAACAGCTGAAAGAAGAGGAGGAAATAAAAGAAGAGGAGGAGGAGGAGGACAGCGGTTCAGTAGCTCAGCTGCAGGGTGGCAATGACACAGGGACGGACGAGGAGCTAGAAACGGGCCCAGAGCAAAAAGGCTGCTTCAGTTACCAGAACTCTCCGGGAAGTCATCTGTCCAATCAGGATGCCGAGAATGAGTCTTTGCTGAGCGACGCCAGTGATCAGGTGTCGGACATCAAGAGTGTCTGCGGCCGAGATGCCTCGGACAAGAAAGCAAACACTCACGTCAAGCTTCCAAACGAAGCGCACAACTGCATGGATAAAATGACTGCTGTCTACGCCAACATCCTGTCGGATTCCTACTGGTCAGGCCTGGGCCTTGGCTTCAAGCTGTCCAGTAGTGAGAGGCGGAACTGTGACACCCGAAACGGCAGCAACAAGAGTGATTTTGACTGGCACCAAGACGCTCTGTCCAAAAGCCTGCAGCAGAACTTGCCTTCTAGGTCCGTCTCGAAACCCAGCCTGTTCAGCTCGGTGCAGTTGTACCGGCAGAGCAGCAAGATGTGCGGGACTGTGTTCACAGGGGCCAGCAGATTCCGGTGCCGACAGTGCAGCGCGGCCTATGACACCCTAGTGGAGTTGACTGTGCACATGAATGAAACGGGCCACTATCAAGATGACAACCGCAAAAAGGACAAGCTCAGACCCACAAGCTATTCAAAGCCCCGGAAAAGGGCTTTCCAGGATATGGACAAGGAGGATGCTCAAAAGGTTCTGAAATGTATGTTTTGTGGCGACTCCTTCGATTCCCTCCAAGATTTGAGCGTCCACATGATTAAAACAAAACATTACCAAAAAGTGCCTTTGAAGGAGCCAGTCCCAACCATTTCCTCGAAAATGGTCACCCCGGCGAAAAAACGCGTTTTTGATGTCAATCGGCCGTGTTCCCCCGATTCAACCACAGGATCTTTTGCAGATTCTTTTTCTCAGAAGAACGCCAACTTGCAGTTGTCCTCCAACAACCGCTATGGCTACCAAAATGGAGCCAGCTACACCTGGCAGTTTGAGGCCTGCAAGTCCCAGATCTTAAAGTGCATGGAGTGTGGGAGCTCCCATGACACCTTGCAGCAGCTCACCACCCACATGATGGTCACAGGTCACTTTCTCAAGGTCACCAGCTCTGCCTCCAAGAAAGGGAAGCAGCTGGTATTAGACCCGCTAGCAGTGGAGAAAATGCAGTCGTTGTCCGAGGCCCCCAACAGTGATTCTCTGGCTCCCAAGCCATCCAGTAACTCAGTATCAGATTGTGCAGCCTCTACAACTGAGCTAAAGAAAGAGAGTAAAAAAGAAAGGCCAGAGGACACCAGCAGGGATGAGAAAGTCGTGAAAAGCGAGGACTATGAAGATCCTCTACAAAAACCTTTAGACCCTACCATCAAATATCAATACCTAAGGGAGGAGGACTTGGAAGATGGCTCAAAGGGTGGAGGGGACATTTTGAAATCTTTGGAAAATACTGTCACCACAGCCATCAACAAAGCCCAAAACGGGGCCCCCAGCTGGAGTGCCTACCCCAGCATCCACGCAGCCTACCAGCTGTCTGAGGGCGCCAAGCCGCCTCTGCCTATGGGATCCCAGGTACTGCAGATCCGGCCTAATCTCACCAACAAGCTGAGGCCCATTGCACCAAAGTGGAAAATGATGCCACTCGTTTCTGTGCCCACACACCTGGCCCCTTACACTCAAATCAAGAAGGAGTCAGAAGACAAAGATGAAGCCGTGAAGGAGTGTGGGAAAGAAAGTCCCCATGAAGAGGCCTCATCTTTCAGCCACAGTGAGGGCGATTCTTTCCGCAAAAGCGAAACGCCTCCAGAAGCCAAAAAGACTGAGCTGGGGTCCCTGAAGGAGGAGGACAAGCTGATGAAAGAGGGCAGCGAGAAGGAGAAACCCCAGCCCCTGGAGCCCACGTCTGCTCTGAGCAATGGGTGCGCCCTCGCCAACCACGCCCCGGCCCTGCCATGCATCAACCCACTCAGCGCCCTGCAGTCCGTCCTGAACAATCACCTGGGCAAAGCCACGGAGCCCTTGCGCTCACCTTCCTGCTCCAGCCCAAGTTCAAGCACAATTTCCATGTTCCACAAGTCAAATCTCAGTGTCATAGACAAGCCGGTCTTGAGTCCCACCTCCACAAGGCCAGCCAGCGTGTCCAGGCGCTACCTGTTTGAGAACAGCGATCAGCCCATCGACCTGACCAAGTCCAAAAGCAAGAAAGCTGAGTCCTCGCAAGCACAATCCTGTACGTCCCCACCTCAGAAGCACGCTCTGTCTGACATCGCCGACATGGTCAAAGTCCTCCCCAAAGCCACCACCCCAAAGCCAGCCTCCTCTTCCAGGATCCCTCCCATGAAGCTGGAAATGGATGTCAGACGCTTTGAGGATGTCTCCAGTGAAGTCTCAACTTTGCATAAAAGAAAAGGCCGGCAGTCCAACTGGAATCCTCAGCATCTTCTGATTCTACAAGCCCAGTTTGCCTCAAGCCTCTTCCAGACGTCAGAGGGCAAATACCTGCTGTCTGATCTGGGCCCACAAGAGCGTATGCAAATCTCGAAGTTTACGGGACTCTCAATGACCACTATCAGTCACTGGCTGGCCAACGTCAAGTACCAGCTTAGGAAAACGGGCGGGACGAAATTTCTAAAAAACATGGACAAAGGCCACCCCATCTTTTATTGCAGTGACTGTGCCTCCCAGTTCAGAACCCCTTCTACCTACATCAGTCACTTAGAATCTCACCTGGGTTTCCAAATGAAGGACATGACTCGCTTGTCAGTGGACCAGCAAAGCAAGGTGGAGCAAGAGATCTCCCGGGTATCGTCGGCTCAGAGGTCTCCGGAAACAATAGCTGTCGAAGAGGACACAGACTCTAAATTCAAGTGTAAGTTGTGCTGTCGGACATTTGTGAGCAAACATGCAGTAAAACTCCACCTAAGCAAAACGCACAGCAAGTCACCCGAGCACCATTCACAGTTTGTAACAGACGTGGATGAAGAATAGCTCTGCAGGTATGAGTTTGCTCCGAGGCATTGCGACTAGCCTGGTGAGGAGCTTCTTACAGGGAGATGGGTCTGCTTAGAGGCAGCTAGTGTCTCCCAATGCCAAGCAGGGTAGTCGCTTGCTTGAGTAGGATTTATTTTTATGAAAGACCAGAACATGAAAACTAAGTCCTAAGCATTCTCTCAAGTTCTCCAGTCTAGAGCTGGGAACTAGAATAAAATGGGTTTAGAGAGATACAGTTCACAGATTACTACTGCTTTTTCTAGGACTTCATCATCCATAATCCTGAATTACCCAAGGCAAGCTCAAGTGTCCAGCCAAGGCTATCTTTCATTTTAATTATTAGATACTAACTTCTGTCACCATTCCATTTCACCACTCTACCTTTCCATAGCAATGCCAATGACTTATAAGGTGACAAAAAGGTGAGCAATGAAAGAAAGATTGGAGAGTGCTAGAAGTAGTTACTATATAGAGATTCTTTCATCAACTCATGAATAGCTGGAAGTTGTCTTTAGGATTGTTACTTGTAATTAATGCTTTTTGCAGCTTACTTTTTAGCCATTGCCACCTTCCACCCTCTTCCCTTTGGTTATTTTCTACATTACATGTCCTGTGAATGAGCATGTGTCCTAAACAGGTTGGTAGAAAAATATTCTTCTTCGCAAAACATTGAGATGAAAAGGGAAGAAGCTTATTTTCTTCTTTCATCTTTTGGTTGTCTTGTGGATAGGCCAATATTAGAGCCCACCTTTAACAAAGATAGAGGTAATGTGTGCCCTTGAGGTTTCATTTCACATAAAGAAACAAATGGCTTTCTGTATACTTAGTGTGCATGGAGTCCCACAGCTTGAAGATAATTTGCATCATGTATCATAGAAGTTCCATGCCTTATATAGTCATCCATGCCCAGACCATTTGTATCATTTTTAGGAAACAGGGCCGAGACCAAGGTCAAATTAGTCTGCCGAGACCTGGCAGATTAGTTTCACCAGCCATTTTCAAATTGAGTATAAGCAAGGCTGAGTCTTAACAAATCTCTTTCATTTGCCTATTTGTGTTTTCTGTACTTCTTTTTCTCTCCCTTCCAGCACGATGCCCCCACACACTAAGAGCCCTCCTATGTGTTCACGTGTTCCTCCACCTTCGGCCATTCCCCAAGACGGGAACCCAACCTGAACTAAACCTTCCGCACTGACCAATCCAGTTTATGTCATGCTAAGTTACAGATTTGCTCCTAACTAATTAGCTCTTAATTAATTCGCAATCAAATATGAAAAACTAATAACCTATAATCGCTCACCACCCCCTATTGTCAGAGCATTGGTTTATAAATAGAAGACTTTCAGAACAAGCTAGAAAGGTAGGACACTAGGAGAGTTCCAGGTAGAGAGCGGTATTTACATGGCATGGCTTTGGGCTCGCCTCACATCAGACAGAGAGGCTTACTGAGTGTGAGGATGGCCAAGATGAAATAAAAAGTTCAAATATCTGACCTGGGGCTTTCCCCTGAGTGAGGAGATCTATGCTTCTGATGGAGAGTAGTCCTCCTATAACTCTAATTGCTATCTGGTCCCAAATGAAGACTATCTTTTTGGTTTGCATGTTTTTATCATGATGATTAAATGTGTTATTGGCAGATTCTTCTCATTCTTTCCAAGCATGATTTGTTCAGCTCACGGAATTGAAAGAAAAGCCAAAATGCATCCATTGAATTCACACCTGAGCTTGGGGCTCGACAGCGTCCTATTTATTTGCTATATAACATTTTAAATCTTATATAACTTGCCATTATGTTTTCCTGGTTCTTTAAAAAAAAAAAAGGGTGGGGGGGTGGCACATACACAGAATACCTAGGGAGAAGAAAGATATTTCAAATCCAGTAGTGGTGGGTTGAAACCATGGTGAAGAGGACAAACAGGTAATATTTATTTGTACTATAACAAAGACCACTTTTCCGCCTGTTAGGTTTGTAATCTTTTTTAGAAAATTAATATAATTGCCAAAACATTGTGATATGTAGATAGGAAGAGGGAAGGGGAAAAAAAGCTTGATCCATCGTCAGTCAGAATCTGGAATGTATGATACCTGTTCTAGGGATTCAAAGGTAAACCAATAATTTGGAAAAACATATACAAAAGGTACTTACAAATCTGTTAAATACATAGATAAGATAGCCATTTTGGCACCTCCCTGCGTTTGTACAGGATGAGTATATCTAATTTGGACCTCAAAAGCACCGTATTAGTGTTTTCGTTATACCATACCAAAGCTCCATCCTTACAAGCACCATTAGGCTGCGGTTCTGAGAGGATTGAAGAAAAACAGGTTTGAGTGTTTGGGACTCACTCAAAGCTATGGGCATGTATGTATGATTTGTGAACAGAAAAGATGGTGCAGGTACTATCTGTGTTTGTGTTCATCCCAATAATACTCCTATCTGCCTGAAGGTTTCCTCCATCTGTACAAAGGTCGATTCTTGGTGCTTTGGTCATCTTAGAAAAAAATGCCTCCACCCCCGGGGTCCTCTTTTAGAACAACATTTATGCAATACCTTGCCCATTGCTTAGAATGATGCATGTAAGGTTTGTAAATGGTCATGAAATGACATCACTGTTGTCTGGAACTCTAATCTTAGTTGTAATGCATGATAGCACAAATTGTGCAAAATGACATGATCTTTTAGAAAGTAGGATCAAGATTTCATGGAAAATTTGAGAGCTTTAACCTATCTATGTGTTCTGAAACACACAACTTTTGATCTGAATTTTCTTTCCTTTATCAGATATATCTTAAATCCTGCAAAATGCTCTGCCAAATATTAAATGTAACTTTTCATTAAAAATTCATTAGAAAATATTAAGTGTGCATCTCTATTTTAGGACATAAGTAATCTAGAACAATTTCAATAGGTATCTGTATGTATCTTTAAAAGCCACATGCTCTTGACTAATAGAAATTAAACTGAGAGCAAATCAATGAGTCTGAAATGCATAAAGGCTTGAAATTATAGTCATTACTGTGTAATATAGTGTACAAGTTTAACGGCACACCTAGCCTTGAAATCGTTGGCAGGAAAGTATTCTAGTCCAATGAGCTGCCACTTCTGTTGTGGGCAGCTTGATAAAAACATATGTTCAGGGTGAAAAGCGTGTAAGGTTGCCAGACAAAATACAGAATGGATGTCCAGTTAAATTTATATTTCAGATAAATTATAAATATGTTTTGAGTGTAAATCTGGCCCAAATATTGCATAGGCCATACTTATATTTTAAAAGTATTCATTGTTTATCAGAATTCAAATTTAACTGGGCATCCTGTATTTTTATTAGCTAAATCTGGCAATCTTAATAGCATAGATTATATGGCAATTGGGAAGAATAAAACAGCCCGGACAAATTAATGTCTATTAATGGCATCAACCATTCCTTCCTCCGTTAAATAAATATTCCTCCGTTTCATCCTCTTTTCCCTCCTTTGTTCCTTCATTCCTTCCTCTTTCCCTTCTTTTCTTCCTTCCTTTTTTCTTTCCTTCCTTCTTTTCTTCCTTCCCTGCATTACTTTCATCCTTCAACAAATATTGGTTGTGCTTTTACTATGCACTGGACTCTATTATATTTAACAATGGAAGTATAATAGTGAAGCAGCAGTTCTACCAATTATAATAGCAAAATGTGCCAGGCCTTGCAGCAAACACTTTGCAAACATTATTTTACTTTATTCTCACAAACAGCCCTACGAAGTGGAGGTTGATTCACTCATGATAGGGAGGAGAAAATGGAGGCAGAGAAATTCTGCCTGAATTCCCCAAGGTCCTGCAATCTCTGAGCCTCACTCATTCATTATGACATATCTAGAAAGTCATCGTTCCACAGCAAGCACTGTGCTAATTCCCAGGGAGTAAGCCATAACCAGGACAAGAGTCTGCCTTTGAGGCTAGTGGCAGACAAATAGATGAAAAACTCTAAGGGAAATGCTGAAAGGAGCACACAGGAGGTGGCTCTGCCTGGTTCTGGGGGAAGCCAGGATGGGGAACAGTGGTCTCAGAGGCAGTGTTTGGAAAAGAATGCCCAATTCACCCGCTTTCATGAAAACATGCCCCACTTCTACATCTATATGATGTGGACATAGTATCCTTCTCATAGGAAGGTTGTGAGAATTAAATGTATGTAATTATTTTCCTTAAAGCCCGTAGTAGGTTTACAAGAAAAGCACATAGTAGGTCTATAAGAAAAGCAAGTTCTAGGCAGAGCCACTGCATGCTCTTACCATGCTCTGTAGCCTCACCTGCAGCATAGAGAACTCGCAGCAACTTCTCAACTCTAACTAATTAATAATCCTCCAAAACCTCAACCTGCTCTTTGATTCAGATGACAATGACAGTGAAACTATCATTGACTGGCCTCTTTTTATAACTCAGGCGTAATTATTCATATTATCCTCATTTTGCAGAGAGGTAAACCAAAGCTCCAAGAGTTTCATGATTTGTCCAAGAGCATAAAACTAAGCCTGGAGGCAGGATTCGAACCCAGGACTGTCCAATGCTCATCAACTTTCTCCTGCGCCTTAGTTTCCTCCTCCTTGCCTGATGGTTTCTAGGCAATACTCATGGCCAGATGTGCCTCCAACAGCCCAGAGAAAAAGCTGTAAAATGTGGCCTAAAAGTTGAGAAGAGAAAGGGCACTTTCCTGGGTCTTTTGGAGGCTCCAGCTATCAAACATTGCAACTCAGGGGCCCAGGACTGACCTGCAGGGTAAAGCAGAACATGCTTGTTCTCTTTCTTTTAATGCTCTTGTTCAATCAGGTAATTATACATTTGCCGTATGGTGTCTAACCAAGAAATGACCCAAATTCCAGTGAAAATATAGATACCTAAGATTAAAAAAGAACATCCTCATTCTGACCCTTGGGAATTCATTTTAGGGAGACGAAATGAGAACTGAGAAACAGGGTCAAGTATAAGACTGTAGCATCTCTCAAGCAGCAAGAAACCAATGCATCGTCCTCCTTAACATTTGCATTTTTTCAAAAGGATCTGGCTTAACTCCGTGTACGCATCTCAGCCTCCATTGTACCTTCCCCCTCATTTGGACTTTTGAATGCTCAATCCTGACGTGTATAATTTGGTGCTTTAATATAGAGTAACATTATTTTTCATTTACTCCAATCTGCCATCAGTATCATCTTTTCATTTAACCAGATGCAATTCTTTTTTCTTTCGCTAAATTGAAAATCCATGAGCGACAGGGAGTGCAATGTTTTAATTAGCTCATATTTTTTATATGGATTTATGTCTTTAAAATACATTTGTGTAATTCTTCAGCTAAATTAAAAACGTCTTTCTGCGAAAGTGAGGAGGGGAAAATAAAGAGCTAAATTGTGTCATTAGCTTAGGTGGTTGCAGAGGAGGAGCAGAATCTAGTGGAGGTTCACACGGTTGCCAGAGCTGCTTCCTGTGAGGCTTTTGAACTTGCCCTTCCTGCAAAGAAGTCTTTCTCCATAAAGACCTCTCAAAAAATGGCTTAGGGAGGATTTTTTTTTTTTTAGGGCCTCTAGTAAGTAAACAAGCAGTTACCTTCACTGAGCTAATTTGAAACTCAACCTGCCGCCAAACAAACAGAGAAAAAGAAGTCATAATGATAAACAGTTTTCCCTGCATTTCTCTTTGTCTTTTTTTTTTTTTAACTATCAAGTTTAAAGCTT
Organism: Papio anubis; assembly: GCF_008728515.1. NCBI lineage: Eukaryota > Metazoa > Chordata > Mammalia > Primates > Cercopithecidae > Papio > Papio anubis. Next base: position 80,439,717 of record NC_044991.1, read on the forward strand.
TCCACGATGCTTTTTTCTACTTTCTAGGAGACAAGTGACATTCCGTGGTAAATGGGAGAAAAAGCCATGCAGAACTGAAATCTCTCTAACGCATTGACACTAACTTGCCCTCTATTGTTGGAAATGAGCAGGCGTTCATGATTGTTCATCAAACGGCTCCTAATGCAGTTAAAGCATTCAGCTATAATTTCTCCTTGCATTTATAATTACTGTCATAGACTGCACACCTCGGTGAGCAGATTAAAGCTATAAACTATTTAGCCTCGGCTCTAAGACGAGGAACTTGATTTGTCTGGCAGGAGTTATTTGTTAGGGAGCTTGACACTTCACATAAAAATGACTCAACTTGATGAAGAACAATGCAGTTTTAGCAATGCGGGGATTTTAAATCAGTCATGACGCCACGCCCTGCAAGAATCGCAGGGCAGTTTGTTAAATGATATGTAGGCCAGGGAGATAAGGGAATGTGTTAAGGGTACCAAAATAGAAGAGGATTTGGTGTGCAGTTGCCTTCTTTCCTGACTCTCTCCTGGAAGATCAGGAGTTTGTTGAAAATCAGTGCATGTCATGTTCTCCTATTAAATCCAGTGTAAATGTTATGTGAGGCTCACCTGGAGGGGAAAGGGATGCCAGCAGCCACAGGCACATGTCACATTTGGGGGTTTTACAGAACTCTGTGTGGCTGTTGAGAAAATTCTCCTCCAGAAGCCCAAGAAGCCAGGAGTATAAGGAAAATGGGTGTTTGATTTGGTTTGTTTCCTGGAACATGTTTGTGTGTTTCTTTGGGTATTTATTTATTTGTTTACTTACAGGAGGCACAGAATATATTTAGGCACAGAAGGTGTTTCCATGGGGCTGATTCTATACCTTTTATCTGTGACAATAAACAAAAAACAGATATTTTCCAACTCAGACATCTTCTAATTGTTGTGACTGAGAGCTGCTTCTCAATGAATTTTGGGCAAATTTGACTTGCCACAGAATCATCTCCCACCTACCCATACTTCATAGCCATCAATAAACACAAATTTACCTTAAAACTGGCATTCAGCATCAAGACTGTTGAATGTTTATTTGCAGCAAACAGTGGATACCAGTTCCCAAATATTAGGGATCATGAAGACAAGTGCTCCCAGGGCTGGGCGGTGACCTGGAGGACCCTAGCATGCTGGCAGGGACAGTCACAGGGAAGCAAGGAGGCCTTGCACAGCACCAGTGGTTTCCAAAGAAGTAGCAAATCCAGATCTTTGTGGGACCTCCCCAGTGTTTTAGTCGAGAGGTTTTTTTTATGGATGTGGTTTGGTTTGGTTTGGGTTTTGGTTTGTTTTGTTGTTGTTGTTCTGAACACCCTTCAAGCCAAACAAAGTATATCAGAGACCAGATTCAACTCCTAGGCTGCTGGTTTGCAGCCCCTGGATCTGGTGGCAGGTCAGGTGGAGACACTGGCCCTGTTTCTCGGTGGTCTTTGTCCCCTCTTCCTCAAGGTAACCCCACTAGGGCTTTGGGCTCTTACATGAATGCCGCTTGTCCCCATCTCAGAGGATACTGGGCTGTTCTTTAGGAAACTCTACTTCCTTCTTCTTAAGATTTCATCAGGTTGCTGCTACTCAGAGGAGAGGGGCAGGCTGGGCTCCGCTGGAGAGGAACCAACCATTCAGGCTTACCCAGGACTTGGCCGGAAGGGTTCCAGGGATTCGAGACTGAAACCAGAAAATTCCAGACAAACCAGGCGAGTTGGTCACCCTGCTCTCCTAATATACTCTGGTTTCTTTGCAGATTATATAAATCTTTTGCCTTCTACTGATACATCTCTTGCCTTAGGGCGCAATACTCACTACTGGCATAGCTTGCAAAATGGTGTGTGTTCTCTACTCCTTATAATATTTAGTCAATGCTGTTACCCAGCACATTTGACCTATGGTATTTGTCTAATCCTCACAGCAAAACTGCAAAGTAAATATTATACCCGTTTTAGAGATGAGAAAGCTGAGGCTCAGAGAAGGTGTTTCAGATGCCCAAGACCCACAGCAGCAGGTAGCGGAGCTGAGACTCCAGGCCAGAGCCGTCAGAATTGGAGCACAGGGTTCCTTACACAGCACTGGGCAGCCAGTGCTCAACTTCAGTGTACATGGAACAGACAATGTTTCGAAGTGTGGTGCCTTTAAAGTGCATAGTCTTAGTGAGCTGATTTTTGAACATGTGTAACGGTGCCTCAGCTATATTTGCTGCAAAGAGTGGAATCTTCTTGCCTGCCAAAACCCCCGGCCCAAAGGATGTATATCCAGAGTGAGCAAGTGTTTCTAAAGTTTCACCAACTTAAGCCCAAATATATGCTCTTACAAGCTACCCAGCACTCGTGCCAGTAGGCAAAGGACTATGGCTAAAGGCGATTTTGTTCAATGAAGTTAGCCTTCAAGTTACTGCTCCGTGATATGTGTAGATTTTTTTTTATACAAAGCTTCTCCCTTTATTCACTCAGGTGCTCTACGGGGAGCACTCACTGTAGGTTAGGAGCTGGCCTTCCTGTCGGGGAGATGGACAGACAAACAGTGTCATAATGATGAAAAACAAGGCAGTGTGGAGGGCCAGAGGGCACTATGGCCTGCCGGTTTACAAGGAGCTCAGGGGAAGGCCGCATTGGGAGGGTCTGTTTATGTTGAGACTGGCCAAGCAGCACTTAGAGGGGTTCCCAAGAAGCCGTAAGAGTACCTGCTCCTCTCCAAGCACTGAAGGCAGGAGCAGGCCTGGTGGATCCAAAGATGTATCAAGGGTCAGGGGAGACACAGCTTGGGGAGCAAGGGGACAGCATTGAAAATGAAAGCTGGAGAAAGAGGCCAGGGCCAGAGCACTCAGGGGTGGGGAAGATGGGGAGAAATAAGGCCTAGAGAGGTTCAGTGACTTACCCCAGGCCACACAGCTAATAGACGTCACACATCCAAAGAAAGTCCCAGTGAGAACATTGAAATGCATTGAGCCAGACAGGGAAGGCGCACTGAGGGAGCTTGGAAGATTCTAAATTTCAGATTTTCAATGCCAGGAAGGCTGAGACAAGGGAGAGACTGGCAAGCATGAGAGAGGCTTGAGAGGTGTTGGAGGTGAGCAGGGACAGGGTCGGGGTGCAGCAAGTCATGGCAGGGGAGTGAGGAAGGAGGAAAGGAGGTCTGGTGGCTGCCAGGTACAACACAGGGGAGGCTGCTGTTTCTTTCCTCCTCCAGCCCCGCAGCGCTAACCCACTCTGTGGGGGCTCAGCCCACCTCTGTGAGCTGGTCTTCCTTTTTCTGTTGTGTAATAGGCGCATGGCAGTAAATGCCACCTCCCTGGCTCCCTCGGGGAAGCCCCACGGCTCGATTATTCCTGAGAATTGGTGACATTCTGTGGCTGCTCCTTGTGGGGGAGGCACAGGTCTGGCCCACCTGTTGATTTTTGTTCACTTCTTGCTGTCACTTTTGAAAGAGAGGAAGGTTTTACATACACATAAGTAATTAATTTTGTTCTTTCTTATTCTGAACGCCCCACACCTCAGCAGAAAACCAGAAACACTTCTTCAGGACAGAGAGGCACAGGAGAGCAATCTGAGAGAAATTGTTTTCCCTTTCTCCCTCCCTTCCTCCTTTCTTCCCTCCCTTCTTTTCTTTCTTTTTACCGATATTTATCAGACACTTCTTACAGACACTGGGACTATAACAGGGAAATATACAAGCTCCCTGCCCTTGGGAAGCTTAGAATCTGACCCTCCACTTTAGACTGAGGCTCGAGAGAAGCTATTTGGCCACAGCTACACCAATTTTACCTGCAGTGGGATAAGATCTAAAAGTTAGACTTCCTGGGTTTTATGGGAACACCAAGGAGAAACATCTAATCCAGGATGGGGGTCAAGGGTGGAGGAGGACACGGGGAGTCTGGGAGGGCTTCCTGCATGGGAGCCCCGATTCTGAGACTTTCAAGATGAGCAGAGAGAAGTCAGGAGAAGAGAGATGAAGGAGGGACACAGCGTGGAAAGAGAACAACAGAAAAGGAAATCTAGAAACAAAAAGAAGTTCAATTCGTGCGCTCTGCCCCACGCCCAGAAATTGTTTCCTCGTTTTCACTAATCTGACATAAATAACTGGACACTCCAGCTCTGACAAGGCTGGGCCCTGTGTTTTCACCCCTCCACTTAGAGGATCACTTCTAGTTCAAGGCAACACAGTTTGTTCTCTCAATGCACCTACGCACTCTCACCTCAAATAAGAAACCATTTATTTTGGATTTTCCAAAATACCAAAAATAATTCTCATTGTCCCATCATTGCTACTAGTAAGAATAATATGGCTATAATAATAGTTAATTGTGTCATTCATAAATCCAAAAGTATTTGTGTGCATGTACTTTTTCTCAAGCCCTATATAAGGCTCTAGGGATAGAGTGGAATCACAAACAATGACACTTCTTGGCCTTGTGGAGTTCTAGTCTAGCAGGGGAGGCTGATCGATGAGGTGTTTTTTTTTTTTGTTTGTTTGTTTGTTTTTTTTTTGAGATGCAGCCTCACTCTGTCACACAGGCTAGAGAACAGTGGCGCGATCTCGGCTCACTGCAACCTTTGCCTCCCGGGTTCAAGCAATTCTCCTGCCTCAGCCTCCTGAGTAGCTGAGCTTACAGGTGCCGCCACCGCGCTCAGCTAATTTTCTGTGTTTTTAGTAGAGAAGGGGTTTCACCATGTTGGCCAGGCTGATCTCGAACTCCTGACCTCAGGTGATTTGCCCACCTTGGCCTCCCAAAGTGCTGGGATTACAGGCATGAGCCACCACGCCCGGCCTCGATGATGATTATATGACCACACAGGTGAACGTTGATAGCACTGGTAGGAGTGCCACCTATGAGGCTGCAAGGGAAACAAAGTCTCTAGCAGGGGCTTTGACCTGGCACAGAGATCAGGGTAGACCTTGAGGGAAGATGGGAAGGGCCTCAGTGCTAGCGAGCTGAAACAGGAAGTGTGTTCCAGGCAGAGGGAAGAGCCTGTGTCGAGGCTCCGAGGCCAGTGAGAAGAGGGACAAGTACAGGTGCCTGAAAGAAAGTCAGTGAGGGGAAGGGAGAGGGAGAGCACGGGTGATGTGAAATGAGGCTCCAGTGATGCAGTTTCTCTTAATATTTCAGCCTGTGCTCAGATCCTTAAAGGCGCTATTCAGGTCTTTCAATAATCTCACAGGATGGGTGCTAGTCATTCATTTTACATAAGAGGAAACTGAGGCCTAGAAATAATGAAAAGCCCCAGCCTCATAGTCCATGGCAGAGAGAGAATGCGAGTCCAGCTTAGACCCTACACATGTGTTCCTTCTACCACATGACTCCTGTAGTCACGTCATCCCCTGCCTGTACCTACAAAGGGCTGTTTAAAGATGCCCAGTAGATGCTGTGAGGACTTAAAAACAATACATGTTCAGATTGCTGAAAGGAGCCGGCACAAATTGGATGGCAGTGAAGGTCCTTGCAGCCCCCTGTCTCCTGCCTTAGTTTGTGTTGAGGATTAGGTCAGATAGTGCACAGGGGTGGGGAATGTCGGCGTGGATCTCACACACACAGCAAGTGACTGAGGAACTGCTTCCCTCTCGATTCCCTTCCCCCTGACCCCCAGCCCTTGATCACCTACTTTAAAGAAAAAAACCCTTTCATTTACTTAGGGTTTAAACTAAGATGTGAAATGGATAGTGCCACTTTATTTGAAGGAATAAAGAGGGATTGTAAGTATAGATTCATCTAAAACAGCTCTGGGAGGGGTCGGGGGGACGAAAGATATATCCCTGAGAAAAAACGGAATGTAGCATTAACCTGCATTTCCTTCCCTCCAACTTTCCCATTCTCTTCCTGCCACCAGCCACTTTGCAAAACTCCACTTGCCACATCACACATTTGCTGATGGCTAAGCCATGCTTGGGAAGAACTGCACTGGAGTTTTCAGTAAGATGATGAGGATAGTGATGATCATGATGATATGACGATGGTGATGATGAGGAGGAGGAGGATCTGATGATGAGGATATGATGATGATTAAATGTTGTAAGACACTAACTTAGAATAGTGCCTGGCACACTATCCATTATCAGAAATATCCGTGTCATCGATATTGACACAGGACTAACATTTATGGAGCACTGTTTGAATCACCATATAGGTTAATTATATGATCAGTAACAATGAAGTGAAAGGAACCTCTTCTTTTAATCCTTTTTTGATAAAATAACTTAATATATTCTCCTATCATCTCTGAGAGGTAGATGGAGACCCTACCTTCATTTACTAATTTACCTTTAGGGAGACTGAGGCATTTGTCCGTAAAACTGGGAGCTATGTAAGAACCTGGCCACAGTGAAATGCACCTGTGGATTTCTGATACTATATCCTCGTGCCCACGCCTGGCTTCTGCTTGTTTCCCCCCAATAGATGCATCTGCAACTCTCTTCTGAGGATATCCCCCAGCTCCTGCAGCTGCTCTCCTTGCACACACAGAGAGCCCTTGGTGCCTGCAAGTGTGTGCCCCTGGCTGGCCTGTATGACTGATGTGGAGTACCAGAGCCCAACTCTTGCCTCCCGAGGGGCCAAGCTCTGAGTCCTAAGTTGCTAGTGCCTTATGTATGCTATCTCAATTAATCTTTCTCCTCAATTCTATAAAGAAGGAACTATGACTGCACCCAGCTTATAGGTGAAGAAATCAGCCCTCAGAGACATGAAGTGACCAGGAAGGCCACACAGCTAGTAAGTAGCAGAGCTGGATGCTAAGTGTAGACAAATGGAGGATTTGCCTGAAGCCAGAATTTTGGCCAAAATGTCAGCACCATTCTGGCATCCCTTGGTGAAATTCTGTGGGTAGCAAGCCAAAGCGTGAGATGCAGACACACCACTTATTTGAAGGAGAGAAAAGATGAATCCCCGCCCCCCAAAAAGCTTAAATATCCCCAAAATTCAAATCTTTGACCAAGGCAACTTTCTACCACTCCGGGCCGTCGGCAAATTGGCACTTCAAATGTGCGTGGTTTTATCTGGTATTTTTTTATCGATGGAGAAAAAAATGATGTTTCAGGTTATGTTATTTTCAATGCTACATTACTCGATTTCACAGTCAAATAATTCTATTTTTGCTCACCAGAGGATTTTGTCATGTTTAATTGTTTATGACTCCCCCCTCCCCCTGTACTTGCAGGAGCCTCCACTTTTCCCCCTGCTGCCTTTCGTTAGACTCTCCCGTGTGCGGTAACCATGGAGATGGGTCCCTATTGGATAGTCTCTGCTCTGGCTTAGAAGTCAAAGAGCCAATCAGGACCTCGTCATACCAAGAAATGTAAGAGGATGAAAAATGCCAGGCCTTTGTAAGTGGAGGGAAGGCCTGACATGCAGTCTCCAGAGACAGGGGGTTCCTGATGCCTAGAAATCCTGAGAAGGAAACACACAGCAGCTAAGCTCAGTGGGGAAAAACATGGGTCCTGGAACTGCTGGAGTCCGGCCCCAGGGCTGGGTCTCCTCTTCCTGGCTGAGGGACCTGGGTCAGGTCACGCCATTTCTTTGAACCTCAGCTGTCTCTTCTATCAAGTGGCAGCAGGAAGGCTGAGCTCACATATTGTTATAAAGATAAAATTAAATACAACCCACTAAGCACCTGCCCAGTCCTGTATCAGGCACGTAGAAGTCCTCAATTAACAAGAGCTACTCTCATAATAACTAAAATGTAGTGCCCCTAGAATTGAGGCTGGGTGAACAGATCTAACAGCCCTGCCCTCAGAATGTTTGCTGCCCGTCACAGAAGGAAGACAATGAAACCACAAGGCTTAGCCTCTGCTTACTGCTAGCATAACAGAAGTACGGAGCCAGTGGGGAAAAGAGGGGTCAAAGAAGTCTAACCAAACAAGAAGAGATCTAGGCTGAGTCTGGAATGATGAAAAGGAGCTAGCCAGGTGGATAAGAGGGAAAAGTGTTGTGGAAAGGAGGAGCGGCAAGAGTAAAGCCTTGTAAGTGAGAGAGAGGGTGTGGTTCCTTCCAGAGAATGCATGTGGCTCAGTATGATTGGAGGGAGCCCAGTTTTGGGGAGCAGATGGCAGAGACAGGAGGCTGAACAGACAGGTGGCTGGTGGATGTGCACACAATGACTTCTACTTGGGTGCACAAAGTTTGTCTTTTCATAATCTTAGAGACAGATGTTCAATTGAGGTTTGCTTTATGAAATATTGGAGCATTGTTTCCATGAAATTGACTTTGCAGGGCTGGGAAGTGAGTGGAGAAGTGGAGTTTCTTTTTAGGTGTGACAGAGTCTTTCTCTGTTGCCAGGAGTGCAGTGGTATGATCTCAGCTCACTGCAACTTCTGCCTCCCCAGCTCAAGCAATTCTCCAGCCTCAGCCTCCTGAGTAGCTGGGATTACAGGCACGTGCCACCACACCTGGCTAATTTTTGTATATTTAGTAGAGATGGGGTTTCACCATGTTGGTCAGTCTGGTCTTGAACTCTTAACCTCGTGGTCTGCCCGCCTTGGCCTCCCAAAGTGCTTGGATTACAGGCCTGAGCCACCGCACCCGGCGGAGAAGTAGACTTTTAACTGAGCCTCCAGTTGACACTGCATACAAGGTCGACCTGCACCTTGAAGCTCTGGGAGGGCCGAGGCTGCATCTGATTGGCTTCCTGTTGTATTCCTTGGAAACCAGACTCTATAAATACTGGATAAAAGAAAGGAAGGAAGGAAAAGAGAGAGGGAGAAAGGGACATACTATCCAGGAAGTGATTACACTTCCTTTTGCCATCCACCACGGGTGAAATGACAATACTTACTTCCCTCATCCGTGAGGCAGATCAAATACATAAAAGTACACAAAACATGAAGCACAGTCCCCAGCATCTAACAGAAGCCCAGTGCAAATCAATCTTCAGGCTTTGCACAATCAGAAAAGTATGAGGATGTAAGAAACATTTCCAGCCTGCTGTAGAAAGGACTAACACTCTGCCAGGATGTTTGTGCATCCGGGTTAAGAAATGTCTGTGCTAACTCTCGGAGGAACTGCTGTGTTCCAGGATCTGTTCTGAGTCCTGGGCTACACCAGAGAATAAGAGAAACAGGGGATGCAGGTTGACAATAATACTAAGGGCTAATATCTATTGAGCACATAAATACAAGTAACAATTTCTGAGAATGAGGGGCTGCCAAGGAAATATGGGGTAGTGCAAGGGACTGTGACAGGGCCACCTACTTTAAATAGAGGAGATTGAGAAGACAGGAGTCAGGTGGCAAATTGGAGGCAGAACATCCCAGGCAGGAGAAACGGGAGCAGGGCTGATATGTTTGATTCGGAGAAAGGCTGGAGTGTCGTGAGCTGGGCATCCAGGAGCGGGACATGAATTGCGGGATGGGCATGGGACAAGTTAGGGCTTTGTAGAACATGCTAAGAACTTTGCATTTTTTGAGACCATGCTAGCTGGGTGGGGAAATAAAAGAACGCTGGATTTGTTTTTCCTTAAGTCCAGTGGGAAGCCATTGAAGCAGCTTAAACAAGCATGTGGCATAATCTACTTTCTTTCTTTTTTTGAGACAGAGTTTCACTCTTTTTGCCCAGGCTGGAATGCAGTGGTGCAATCTTGGCTCACTGTAACCTCTGCCTCCCGGGTTCAAGTGATTCCCCTTCCTCAACCTCCTGAGTAACTGAAATTACAGGCATGCGCCACCACGTCTGACTGATTTTGTATTTTTAGTGGAGACAGGGTTTCACTCTGTTGGCCAGACTGGTCTCGAACTCCTGACCTCCGGTGATCCACCTGCCTCGACCTTCCAAAGTGCTGGGATTACAGGCATGAGCCACCACGCCCGGCCTACTTTCATTTGTAGAAGATCACTCTGGCTACTGGGTGTGGAATGGACAAGAGGGTCAGGAGTGAAAGCAGGAGGCCAGCAAGGAGGCTGTTGGGAGACCAGGAACAGATGGCCTTGGTTGGAGCCTCAGTGGAGGCAGTGAGCATGGGGAGGAATGCGTGGACCTGGGAGGATTCTGGGTCACTCAGGACCATGCTTACCTAGGGAGGAGAAGGGACTTCAAACAAAGAAGACATGTGCACATGGGGACAGGTTCTCTCAGCTTCACACTGTGGGGCCCCGGGTGGGCTCTAGAGGACCAGGATACAACTGCTCTTCCCAAATCTGCCCGGGACCGCCCGGACTCCCAAGCATGGCATCACTGCCCATCTCCCAAGAAGAATCCAATCTGATAAAAGTAAACCACTATTGGCAGGGCGCGGTGGCTCACGCCTGTAATCCCAGCACTTTGGGAGGCCGAGGCGGGCAGATTACGACGTCAGGAGATGGAGATCATCCTAGCCAACATGGAGAGACCCCGTATCTACTAAAAATACAAAATTTAGCTGGGTGTGGTGGCAGGGGCCTGTAATCCCAGCTGCTCAGGAGGTTGAGGCGGGAGAATCGCTTGAACCTGGGAGGTGGAGATTGCAGTGAGCCAAGATCGCACCATTGCATTCCAGCCTGGCGACAGACTGAGACTCCATCTCAAAACACAGAATAAATAAATAAATAAACCACTATTTTCGTGCTTCTCCAGGAATTATGAAGTGTAAAGACGAAAGGCCCCGCTGTGCTTGCCTTCCTATTTTTCAATCCTAATTTAATTCCTCTCTCCCTTCTGTAATTCAGCGCCCCCTCCTCTGAGCCTCCACACTAGGTGGTCTTGACTTCTGTGGGAGATTTACTGGAGAGATGACATGGAGGAACACATTGTCTTTTTCAAAATGATTTAGTGACCTTTTTTGGCATCCCCGTGACTGCTGAAATCTTGCCTAATGATTCCGTTTGCCAGCAGAGAGTTCTGTTGATCAGGGGAAAGCTGATGTAGACGTCAAATGACAATAAATTTGCAATCCATAATTGTAACCACTTGATGCTGGAGCAGACCAGGGAACAAGGACTTGGTCACAAGGCCGTGGATGGCTGAACCAATACAAGCACCAAAGTATCTCAAGCATTACATATGCAGAAACGTTGCCTATCTTTCTTTCCTCGCTAGCGCTCTTTCTCTTTGCCTCATTTTCTTCTATCTCTATCATTGTCTTCGTCCCCTTCCCTAGAGATGGGCACGTTGAATACTCTGCTCTAAGTCTTCTAGGTCCATTTCCATCCAGAGCCAGTGATGCTGTAAATATAGCCACAGGTTTTTCCCCCAAGAATTCCCATAAGCTCTTTCTGGTCTTGCTGTTCTGGTCTGTTTGGCCCCTGCTGGAGCTCAAGCATTGATTTTTTCTGCTTTGCTTGCTTTCTGACAGCACGGCTTATACTGGAAAGGTCTGTGTCAGGAATTAGAGAACATTCCTAACAATGGGGAAAAGTACCCTAATATAAATATACCATTTGTGGACTTGCACTTTGACAAGTGCAAATGAACTGGAAGACACTGGAAAAGCTCTGAAGTCATGGAAACATGTAGCAGAGGCATTTGCTTAATAACTCGTCTCATTCCTTGAGCTCACCTTATCAAACTTTAACCTCTGAGTCTCTAAGTTCCCAGTTCAAAACTGTAGAGTCTCCTCTGTCCTCATGTTAATTTTTAAATTATATATCATTGTAGAGAGGCCCTTGTGTTGAATATTATGAGCCATTTTCACATCTGAAATGGGGAATTATAACTGAACATTAGCGATTGCCTATAAATCTCAGCAAGCAAAGTGGCATCTATAACTACATGGCGTTAAGCGGGGAGAAATGTAGTGCACAAAAAGGGGGATTTAGAGGGGTGGGGGTGATTTTCAAGAGGAGAGGCTGCAGGTGGATGAGCACAAGCCTGCTGTGTGCTGTGTAATTCCTAGAATCTTAGTGGACCTGGGTGGAAGTTCGTTGAAACTTTTGGAAGCTGGTTAAAACTCTTCAGCATGTTGGCTGGGCGCGGTGGCTCACGCCTGTAATTCCAACACTTTGGGAGGCCAAGGTGGGCAGATCACCTTAGGTCGGGAGTTCGAGACCAGCCTGACCAACATGGAGAAACCCCATCTCTACTAAAAATACAAAATTAGCCAGGTGTGGTGGCGCATGCCTGTAATTCCAGCTACTCAGGAAACTGAGGCAAGAGAATCGCTTGAACTAGGAAGGTAGAGGTGGCGGTGAGCCGAGATCGCGCCATTGCACTGCAGCCTGGGTGACAAGAGCAAAACTCCATCTCGAAAAAACAAACAAACAAACAAAAACTGTTCTACATGTTAACTCTACACTGTGTATGTCAAAATCTCTTATTTACAATTCACTGCAAACAAATTAAAGTTAGTTAAGTAAAACGAGAAATGCAATGGCTCATCCAAGGATAGAGTTGGACGCATGCATAGAGGAATCCTTGGTTCAAAGGATGTATGCCATCAGAACTTTGTCTTTCTCCACCTTTCCACTCAGATGTTCCTTGTGTTGTCTCATTCTTAGGCAAATGGCAAGATTACCTGGACCAGCTCCAGGATCTAAAGCTAGGATTTAGCTCTGGGACTGGCTCCTTTTTTTTTTTTTTTTTTTTTTTTTTTAAGCCACTTTTTTAGGTGGAAACTTGCTTGGAGGTTGAGAAATTTGTCCTAAGGCTTACTAGGAATTGGCAAAAGGGCAATAGGATTTGTCATTCTGGGACAGTGCCAGCCAACTGGAATGCAAGTGAGGCACTCTGCCTGGCAATATGAGCAGCTGCATAGATCTGTCCACTTTTGCTGCGGATCACCAGTGAGGAACAATGGTCAGGCTGCCTGGGTTTAAATTTAGGGTCCACTACTCACTAGCAGTAAGAGCAAATATCCTAACCCCTCTCAGACACAGTTTCTTCATCTGTAAAATGGGGATAACTGTTCTACCTCAGGAATTGATAGAGTTAAAAGAATTAATCCAGATAATGCTTTAAGCCAGTGGTTCTCAAACTTGACTGTACATCACAATCGCCAGGAGGTTTGTTAGAACCCAAACGACTGAGCCCCATCCCCCAAGTGTCAGATTCAATAGGTCCAGGGTGCAGCCAGATCATGTGAATGTCTAACATGCACCCAGATGATACCAGTGGTGTTGGTCCAGGGACCACACGTTGAGAACCATTGCTCTGAGTACCTGGGCATGTTGTAAGTGCTCCAGATAGTTTGCTTTTAGCAGCTTTCCTCCTGTCTTTGAGCCTGTCTGACACTCTGTCCTTTGTGAGATCCTAGCTTACTGCACAAAATCAAGTCAAACCAACATGGGGGTCCATCAGGATGACCTATTACAGGGGCTAAACAGAGAGCAGGAGCTGAAATACGGAAGCAAAACAAGGAAGGGCCCAAAATCTAGGAAAGGAGTGGGTAGGCAGGAAGTTTGCATGAGTCTGCTGAGGTCGCTTAAAGAGGTGGACAACATCAACTCAGTTGCTTGTACTGTATTAAGAAGAATTTCTCACCTGAAGCACGTGATCGGCTGTCAAGGGAAGATGTCCTCCTCCTGACTTAGCTTAACACCTTCCTTAATGTTGAAGAGATTGGCCCTAAAATTGTTTTAGAAGCAATGGTTAAAACTGTTCAGCATATTAACTCTATATTGTGTTTATCAAAATCTCTTATTTACAATTCACTGCAAAGTAAATCAAAATTAGTTAAGTCAAACAAGAAATGTGGCTTCTCTGCCTATGGAGTTGCCATCCTTTTGTTTCTTTACTTCTCTGATAAGCTTGCTTTCACTTTGCAAAAAAACCAAAAGCCAAAAAAACAGAAAAACAAAACAAAACAAAAAAAAAACAAGGAATATAACAGTTCATCCAAGGATAGAGTTGGACTCATGCACAGAGGAGTCCTTGGTTCAAAGGATGTATGTCATCAGAACTTTGTTTTTCTCCACCTTTCAGCTCAGGTGTTCTTTGTGTTGTCTCATTCTCAGGCAAATGGCAAACCTGGACCAGCTCCAGGGTTATATCCTACCAGTTTAGATGCACCAGTAGGTAGATAGCCTGTTTCCCAAGCATACCAAGAAAATATGGGGATTTGGTTTAATCAGCCAGGGATCAGGAAAGCTCATACCCTTGAAGCAATGCCTGCAACTTGGAGAACTGGATGCTATCTTTGGCCTGGGTTCGATTCACTCCTGTGGAAGCAGTGAGCAGACTCAGCACTGCACAACCTGGGCTGAGATTGGTCCACTCAGAGTTTTGATGTCAGTATTGCTTGGGGAAGAATGACCTCATATCCAACTAACACCCTCCTCCTGCCAGAACTGATGCAGTAGCCACCTTCAAGTCTTCTCATCTCTACTTACTACCCTGTCCCAGTTTGGCCAGCACAGAACTTCCAGATTAAGTCATAATTCAAAGCTCATATCACAATAAGAAGAGCTACCATTTTACGAGTGTTTATTCTGCTTCGAGTACTTTAGTTATAGTCCTTCTGATCCCTATGTTAGCCTTTCTTATCATTTAAATCTCAACTTAAACACTGTCTTCTTTAAGGATTCTTCCCTGAAAACCTATCTAAATCAGTTGTTTTCTATAAAGGGCCAGAGAGATAGCTGAAGATATCCTAAGATATCTAAGATAGATAGCCTAAGCCGTCTTCTCACTTTCCTGATATTTTCTAATGCTGAAGTGGTAGGTAGCCTTACTCTTCTCATGATGTCTCAGCTTAGGATCTACGGACCTGCCTTTTTCTGTCATCTCTCTCCTCACACTCTTCATTTATTCCATCACCGATTTTTCTTGATTGGACCTCCATAATGCTTTTCCTACCTCACTTCCACTTCCATTTCCACAGCAGCCATGTCATTTGAAGTACACCCTTCTGTTGCCAGGACTGATGCAGTAGCCACCTTCAATTCTCATCTCTACTTACTACCCAGCCCTGGTTTTCCCAGTACAGAACTGCCAGACTAAGTCATAATTCACAGCTCATATCACAATAAGCTACCATTTCATAAGTGTTTATTCTGCCTCAGGTACTTTAATTATAGTCCTTCTGATCCTTATATTAATCTTTCTCATCATTTAAATCTCAACTTAAACGTCATCTTCTTTAAGGACTCTTCCATGAAAACCTATCTAAATCAGGAGTCATCAATTTCTTTTTACAAAGGGCCAGATAGTAAATATTTTCAGCACTGTGGGCCATGCAGTCTCTGTCACAACTACAGTTGACCCTTAAACAATGAGGGAGTTAGCAGTGCTGATCCTCTGCATAATCAAAAATCCACAGATAACTTTTGACTTCACAAAAACTTAACTACTGATAGCCTATTGTTGACCAGAAGCCTTACCAAAAACATAAAGTCAATTAACACGTATTTTGTATGTTATATGCATTATATACAATGTTCTTACAATAAAATAAGCTAGAGAAAAGAAAACATTGTTAAGAAAAGCACAAGAAAGAGAAAATGTATTAACTATTAAGTGAAAGTGAATCATCATAAAGGTCTTCATCCTTGTCATTTTCACACTGAGTAGGCTGAGAAGAAGAAGTGGAGGGGTTGGTTTGCTTTCTCAGACGTGGCAGAGGCAGAAGAAAATCCATGTATAAGTGGACCCACACAGTTCAAGCTCGTGTTGTTCAAGGGTCAGCTGTATTCAATCTGCCATTGTAGCATAAAAGCAATGGCAGATTATACCCCAGTGAATGGTAGTGGCTATGATCCAATACAACTTTATCAAAGGACACTGAAATTTGAATTTCTTGTCATTTTTGTGTGTCATAAAGCATCATTCTTCTTCTGATTTTTCAACCATTTAAAAATATAAAAACTATTCTTACTTTGTTGGCCCTACAAAAGCAGATGGCAGACTGGATTAGGCCCACAGGCAACAGTTCACCAACCCCTGATCCAAAGCAATTCAGCTCTCACTGTTTTCTCTTTCTCATCACCCTGTTTCATTTCCTTCATAAAATTACAACTATCTGATATCATGTGGTTTATGTATTTTCTAGTATCTAGCACTCTGCTAGGCTCCAAGAATACAGCAATGAACAAAATGACGTTGTCCCTTCCTTCACAGATCTTATATTCTTGTTGGAGGAAATAGATAAGAAATCAAAAAACAAATAAGGCCATTTAGGATCCCATGAAGAGAATAGAGCATTAAAGGCCTGGGTAGCAGTGGTGCTAATTTACTTTGGGTGCTCCAGGAAGACTCCTTTGAAGGGCAGCTTCTGACATATGAAGGGCTGAGAGAGCCACAAATGGGAAGAAGAGGATTTCAGACAGGGACAGCAAGTGCAAAGGCCCTGAGGCAAGTAAGAGCTGGGCTTGTTGGGGGGAACAGAAAGAAAGCCAGTGTCCCTGGAATGCTGTGAGCTCAAGGTGACAGACTCCATTGTGCAGGCCATGGTAATGAGTTCAGATTACTCTAAATACATTGGGAGGCTTTAAACAGGGAAAGACCATGACCCAATTGGCATTTTTGAAGATGACTATGCTGTGTGTGTAGGAAAGGACTGCACACAGGAGATGTGTATGTGTGTGAATGTACCTTTCCTTCCTTATCAGGAAGCTCCGGGAAGATCTCAGGCATATGAAGGCCTCAACAAAAACTTTATAAAATTAATGCATTAATTAAAACCATTAACGCCGCCACATAACTTTTTCTTGACCTCCTCACTAGCAATCCTTTTTATAGCCTGGTTCCCAAAGCAGGTCCATTTATGTCATAAAATTCAAAAATTACAGCTTATAGCATAAAATGACCTCCCATGAAATAATGTGGCAAAACAAGCAAATTAATACCAGAGGTAGTAAATGTCCGGGCACTAATGTGGCTTGAGTATGAAATATGTTTCCATTGCATTGGGAGTAAGGATTTAAAAATGAGGGGGGATCAGTGACCTGGCACCACCTACATGGGGCTAGCTGTGCTAAGTCCTGGTTCTGTAGACCCAACTGGTATGAATGCAACCACTTAGGTATTTTTCATTCTTCTCATCATTTAGTCAACAAATCGTTTTTTTTTGGTTGTTGTTGTTGATGTTTTGTTTGAGATGGAGTCTAGCTGTTGTCCAGGCTGGAGTGCAGTGGCGCGATCTCAGCTCACTGCAACCTCTGCCTTCTGGGTTCAAGCGACTCCCCGGCCTCAGCCTCCCAAGGAGCTGGGACTAGAGGTGCACACCACCACACCCAGCTAATTTCTTGTCTTTTTCGTAAAGATAGGGTTTCCCTGTGTTAACCAGGATGGTCTCGATCTCCTGACCTCATGATCTGCCTCCCAAAGTGCTGGGATTACAGGCAGGAGCCACTGCGCCCGGACAGTCAGCGAGTATTCTTAAAAGTAAACCCTTTAGGTACCATGCCAGGCTTGCATCCAGAAATGAGCAAGACAAAGAAAGCCTCTGGTCTCATGAAGTGTATGTGCTAGTTGCTATCATGGAGCAAACAATTTAATCAAAGAGAATAATTTCAGTGCTGTTAGTTGTAAGAATGCAGAGCCAAAACATAGGGAAATGGAAGGCTACTTTAGATGAGTGGTCAGAAAAGTCCTTTCTGAGAAAGTGACATTTTTGCTGAGAACTGAAAAATGAGAAGCAGCCAGGCATCCACTGAGTCAAAGAATGAGGGCTCCAGGCAGAAGGAACAGCATATGCAAAGTTCTTGAGGTCAGAAAAAGCTTGGTGTATTTAAAGCATTATCTAGTCCAGGGGTTTGCAAACCTGTTTTGTCAAAAGGCCAGATAGTAAATGTCTGAGGCTTTGTAGGCCATACAATGTCTATAACAAATATTCAACTCTGCCATTGCATCACAAAAGCAGCCACAGGTGATTCGTAAATGATTAAGCATGGCTGAGTTCCAATAAAACTTTATTTATAAAAACAAGTGGAGGGCCAGATTTGGCCCACAGGCTGTAGTTTACCAGCCTATGGTCTAGTAGGATAGTGTCTCATGTGGGAGTCCTAGAAGCAGATCCTGACATCAGGATTCCTGTGCTATTAAACCTATTGAATCCCTGGTTTCTTAGGAATGTGCTCCCAGGAAGAACCAGTAAGGGAGTAGGGAAGCGGGACAGGGAAGGAAAGAAAGCCAAGCAAGTCCTAGCCTCTGCCTGATCCCATGGGGAGCCTCAGAGTTCCACCTGTCTGCAAGCAAGGGCTGGGCTACCCTGGCTAATGACTGATTGACTCCACATCAATCAGTCATTGGCTCAAGGGCAGCCAGGGGTACACACTTGCAGGCAGCAAGGGCACTCTGTGGGTACTGGCAGAGCAGCTTCAGCGGCCAGGGGATATCCCCAGAAGGGAGCTGCAGGTGCTCCTATTAGAAAGTAAAACACTCAGAAGCCAGGCGTGGGCACAAGGATATAGTATCCGAAATCCAAAGGCATCTCTACTGTGTCCTCTACAGATGCATTTCCCTGTGGCCAGGTTCTTACCTGGAAAAAGTCTCAGTGTCCCCAAAGTTACCTTTGTGAGTAAAGGTAGACTCGCCATCTACCTCTCAGAGCTGATATTAAAATATATTGAGTTCTTTTGTCCAGAAAAAAAAAAAAAAAAAGATCAAAAGAAGAGGTGACTTTCACCTAATTGTCGCTGATAAAATAATTACTTTAAATAGCAATTCAAAATAGTGCAAATACACAGAAACCACGTTTTTGAAAGTGATCAGAGAAGCCTGGCCTCTGGCTTAGCCTTTCATATGCAGATCACTGAGGGAGAGGGAACTGGCATTGACTGAGTACCTGCTGCGTGCATTGTGTCAAAAGCTTTTCTGTCTTTTTTCTGATTTAACCCTTACCACACGCTTTAAGTAGCGATATTACCCCCATTTTATGGACGGGGAAACTGAGGTTCAAGTATAAGCCCCTCAAGGGCAGAACAGGGGCTGTACAATTTAAAATCCTTAATTCGTATTCACCGAATGGACCTCAGAAAGGTCTGTAACCTACTGAGGGTGACCATGACTAAGAGGTGACAGAGTTAGGATTTAAGGCCGGTTCTGACACTAAAGTCTGTGCATTCTTCTAGTTGCACCTTTCAGACTGGTGATTTGAAAGAATAAATACAAAATGACCAGCCAGTGGCGTCATGCAGCGCTCTTTGTATAAGGAGGTGGCATTCCTGTGCCAGGCATATGATTTGTGTCATTTGCTTGCTGTCGTGACGAGGCCTTGCAGAGACTCCTTCACACGCTCTCACTGTGCCACTCCCAGATCGGAACAGACACTTGTAGGCCTCTTATCCCATTCCCTGGACAAAACTTTCCCAAGATGGAACCTGGGACATGCCTAATAATGATTTCATTTGCTGGTTCAATCAACAAACATTTATTCAGCATTTATTATGCACCAGGCACCATCAAAGCCCTGAAGATACAAACTTTTATAACAATCATAATTAACATAGAGTTAGCGCCCTACCAGTGTTATCTCATTATTCCCTTCCCACATCCTCCAAAGTAGGATCATGGGTCCGCGTGTTGTAGAAGAAGAAGCTAAGCCTTAAAAAGGTTAAGTAAGTGGCCCATTATCATACAGTTAGGAAGCAGCAGAACAAGAATTCAAATGCAAATTTGCCAGACTTCATGATCACTGCCAGAACGCGTGCCCTGTCCTGATACTTGCAAAAAAATCAGGGCTAATACTTATTGAATGCTTACTATGTCCAAGACACTCTTTAAAACTCTTTACATACATCATGTCATTTTATCTTTCCTGCCATCACACCAGATAGGTCCCTGTCATCACCCCTATTTTTCAGATAAAGTACCTAAAGCCAACAGAAATTAAGCGCCTTGACCATCACCGCACAACCTTCAGCTGGTGGAGCTTGGATTTAAACCCCAGCTCTGCTGGACTTTAGGGCTTGCTGGGAAGCAGAGTTATAATTTTTTAATTACCAAAAAAAGGAAAAAGTAAAATAGTAAGAAGAAGAAACATATACTGAAAACTTGCTTATGTGCCAAACACTGGGTTTTTTAGCTTATTCAAGCTTCCGTGCCCTGGGAAGTAGGTGATTTTCTTATTCCTATTTTACAGTTGAAGGAATGGAGGTATAGCAAAGTGAGGTCATCTTACCCGGTCACACAGATGCTTTGTGATGAGGGCAAAATTCAATTACAGATAGATCTGACTCTCCAAAATAAACAGATTAACCCTATGTTTATCCAGGGAAGATTTTCCTGAGTGCTTGGTCTGTGACCTGAGTTTATGAAGAATGAATAGAAACCTGTGCTCACCTGCTCCATACAATGCACTGCAATATGCAAAAGAGGCTTGAATGTAGAGCCTCGATGAGATTGGGGTGAAAGAAGGTGGCAGAAGGAAAGTAAAAAAGGGTCCAGTAGTTCCCAGGGCCCTTTGTCAAGTTCCTGACCAAATGCCCAGGACAGGGACTTTCTTCTTCTTCCTCCACTTCTTCCTTCATTCATAAGAGCTTTACCGCCTCTAACAACACGAAATGTGTAGCTTGGGCTTGTTGAGAATGGAGTGTGTCTGTTAAGTGTTGCTTCTTGAATGTTGGACCGCCACCTCCATCTTAGTTACGCACGCCCATCTTTTTCAATCTAATGAACTCCAACCATCAGTGCAACTTAAGTTCGGCTGTCTGTTCGTGCATAGTTAATATTAAAAATGTACTAACAGTGTGGCTAAGAAATCAAATTATGCACATAAATATGCTGGCATAGCACAGGCGGCGGCAGAAGCTGAAGTTAGCAACACTGATGCCAGTTCACATTTGCAAATCTCCCGTCAATCTGTCATTAAACATGTTATCAAATGATGATAAGTGTATGCTTCTTGCTTGCATTGGTGAGCCGATTCCCGATGTTGATGCACATTAATGGGATAATACGCATTAACATAGTTGTGCTTGGATGAACACAAAACATTTTTTATCTGTCTCCGTTTGTTTCCCCCTGTGGCCCCCAAGTAAGTGTTTTGTGTTATCAAATTGCCAAAAACACGGGAAAACCTATTACTTTTAATTAGCGAATCTTGTTGGGTTTCTTCCCCCTACACGCCCGTTCCCCACACCCCCATTGTGTGATGGCAGTAAGAGAGAGAAAGAGAGAGGAGAGAGAAATAGAGAGAGAAAGGGAGAGAGGAACTCTACTGTCTTCTTTCAGTAAAACGATTAATGTCAGCAACTCAGAAGCTGGCAATTATGTTCTGTCTTAATGCACTGGCCTTTCATCTGGGGCCCTTACTCTTGACAGGCCTGATCGTTTCAGTTCAGTGATATGAAAGGCAGCAGAGGAAATGATCGCAGACATCCCGGGTCTGTCACGAGGGCCGGCGCTGCAATTCGGATCCGGCTCCACATTCTGAAGCTTTTCAGCGGAGTCAGTAGCACGGGAGACAGATGGTGGCCCCAGGCGTTGCCCAGACTTTAGGTGTCACTGTGCTGAGTAGGGAAGTCGTAGCTACCACCATTTCCCAAACTTGAGAACTGGGAAAATGTGCAAGCCCCCACAAAGTGAGAAACACGGTATTAAAAAGTTAAATGTCCTTTTGCGTTGATCACAGAGCACCAGCTCAACGCGAGGATAAACATGAATGCGGGCAGTGATTGATTTCGTGCAGCGGTGTTTGGATAGGAGTCTCTTCTCCTGAGGATCCAGGACAGGATTGGATTCATTTTTCATCAAAATGAAAATAAAATTTAGATATTCTCGATTGAAAATTCAGAACTACATAATTTTTTTTTTTTTTTGCAAATATTGGGTCACTACAATATCTGAGAAATGGGGCCAGGCACGGTGGCTCACGCCTGTATCCCAGCACTCTGGGAGGACGAGGCAGGCGGATCACTTGAGGTCAGGAGTTCAACACCAGCCTGGCCAACATGATGAAACCCTATCTCTACTAAAAAGACAGAAATTAGCTGGGCGTGGTGGTGCGTGCCTATAATCCCAGCTACTTGCGAGGCTGAGGCAGGAGAATTGCTTGAACCCGGGATGTGGAGGTTGCAGTGAGCCGAGATGGTGCCACTGCATTTCAGCCTGGGGCAACAGAGCAAGACTCCATCTCAAGAGAAAAAAAAAAGAAAGGAAAAAAGAAAAGAAAAAGAAATGGTACTGGTGCCCAGTTTCCTTTGTGAAGTGATGTTCTGAGTCATTGGGGTTATACATGTTTCCACAAGGGATCTGTCAGGACACCTTTGAGATTGGATTGATTCATTCATTCAACACAGATGGATTGAACATCTACTATATGCCAGAACTACCGCAGCATTAGGAAGTAGGACAGAAATGATTCCTACCCTCATGAAGCTTTGGGTATTTGGGGAAAGGAAAACTGAAGTCTTTTTTAAATCGCAACATAATAATCAATTTATTTTTGTTATGAAAAGTGAAGGTAGAGACATATGTAGTGCAGTTGTAGCATTTACTTCTCGAGCTCAGTGGAAAATTTTTTTTTTGCCATTAATAATGCCAAAAGGTTATGTGTTTGGCCTTCCTGGATTCTTGTTTACATGTGTTTTAAAATTAACATTGACTTCTTGCCATTTGTGTTTGTTCCTAAGCGGAGTGAGCGGCTTATTAATGATTAGAATTATTGTTGCTATTATGAATGCGCTAATTAAAAGAAAATTCTGTCATGAGGTTTTGTGAGGCAACACCAGACTTTACAGTTAGAGACGTCAGGTCTGGAAGTGTGGAGACGAAAGTGTGAAATAAGAAAACAGAGTTCAGGATGAGGAAAAGAGTTCTCAAGATGTCTACAGTCCTTCATTGGAGATTATTTTTCAGGGCATTTTCCCTAGTAAGGGTATGATGAAAATCCAATTGTTTTTTGATTGGAGGTGTCACCTTTTTTTTTTTTTTTTTTTTGGTCTTAGGGCAGAAATAGCCAGCTTCTCTCCAACTTGCATTCTAAGAACAATTTATCTTCTACAGCTTTATTCAAATGTGTAAAGACAGGCACAATGGCTTATACCTGTAATCCCAGCACTTTGGGTGACTAAAGTAGGAGCATCAGTGGCTTGAGCCCAGAAGTTTGAGACCAGCCTGGACAACATAGTGAGATCCTTTCTCTACCAAAAAAAAATTCTTTTTACTTAGTCAGGTAGGGTAGTGTGCACATGTAGTCCCAGCTGCTTGGGAGGATCACTTAATCCCAGGAGTTCAAAGCTGCAGTGAGCTATGATTGTACTGATATATTTCAGCATGGGCAACAGAGCAAGACCCCATCTCAAATACACACACACACACACACACACACACACACCACTTCTGAATCGATGACCAGATGTCAGACCAAGGATGCCAGAGCAGGACACAGTTCCTCCCTGAGGTTCATGATCTAGGGGGCAAGGAAGTGAAGCGGATGCACAGTCATAGTGCCTGGACGCAAGTGCTATGATGGGAAAGATGCAGGTGCACACAAGAGGGGCACCTGGTCTTGTCCTTGGTAATAGGAACAAATTATTTCTTTACATCGTGAATAAGTATTTATTTAACATACTCAATATACTGAACTTTTTCAAGGAGACCAAAATAGATACAATAATGATACAAGCTTATATTGATTGAAAAATTACATGGCACTTCTCTAATTGTTCCTTTGAATTGTCTGTTCTCTAATTGTCTGTTCTCTTGCTGGTCTTTCTCACTCTACCTTGAGCCTCACCAGGGCAGACACTGTGTTTATCAGAACTCATCTCCAGGGTCTTGTCCACAAGGGGTGGGCATTTTCATGTGCATTAAACTTACTTTTCGGGAATTACAGTTTAGATGTCGGAGATTAAAAGGTGATTGCAATACAAGTGCAATGTAAGTAACATGTGTACCCTAAGATCAGCCATGGGTTCAGAGGAATGAAACTGAACCCACTGCGTCCCACAGAGTGAGCAGCTGTTACTTATCTGTTGAGTATGCCCAGAAGAGGAAGTGTTGCTCGACTGTCTAAGAGGTTAGTAAACTTGCATGGAGACTGAAATTGGAAAAAGCCTGGGAAATAATTAGTTACAGTGAGTGCCAGGGTAGTGGTATTTTGGATTTCTTTTCCTTCTAAAATGATTTTTATGTGGTTAATATCACCTTGAAAACAAACAAAATTCATGGTAGATGAAAGTAGAAGTCATTTTTTAGGAGTTAATATTTTTCTTATTTAACCTGAATTTCTTGAGTTTTTAAAACTTTTAATGACTCAGCTTTTTTCCGCTCCAAGAGTATTTCAAAATGGAAAACATTTACATTCTATAAAAATATTTTTCAAATCTCTTCCTGACATTTACTGGAGCAGATTGCAATCTTTAATCCTCAAGCTAATTTCTATGTGGTCCTCATGAAATTCCACTATAATTCCATTATCAGAAGACTGGCCATAGGAAACTTGAGTCTTCAACCTAATGTAAAAATCTGGCTTTAGACAGATGTATAGATTTTTCTTAATGTCAAAAGCTAGTTACTAGGTGCAGTGGCTCACACCTGTAATCCCTCCTGCACTTTGGGAGGCCAAGATGGACAGATCACTTGAAGTCAGGAGTTAGAGAGCAGCCTGGCTAACATGGTGAAACCCTGTCTCTACTAAAAATACAAAAATTAGCTGGGCGTGGTGGCAGGTACCTGTAGTTCCAGCTACTCAGGAGGCTGAGGCAGGAGAATTGCTTGAACCCAGGAGGCAGAGCTTGCAGTGAGCCAAGATCATGCCACTGCACTCCAGCCTGGGTGACAGAGCAAGACTCCATCACAAAAAAAAAAAAAAAAAACTAGTTATTGTTTAATAAGTTTTAGGTTTATATTGATGTTAAAATTTGTTAATAGAAGTCTAGTTTTCTCACATCCGTGTTTTTTTGCCAAAGTCTTGCAGAATGAATAGTCTTGGCATCCCATCAACAGTGATTGGCAGGACCACCCATTTATTCATTCAACATATTTTTAGGTGCCTACCATTGCCAGACACTGTAACAGGTTCTGGAAACTTAGAACTGAACAGAGACAATATTTCTGCTCTCAAAGAATTGTCATTCTAGTAGGAAAGACAGATCCTACACAAATGAAAATATAATATGCCTGATGCTAATAAGTGTTAAGAAGAGAAATAGAGAGGAAGGCTATTTTATTTACTTATTCACGTTTTAAAATTTTATTTTATTTTAATTCAATAGTTTTGGGGAAACTAGTGGTTATTGGTTAAATGGATAAGTTCTTTAATGGTGATTTCTGAGATTTTGGTGCACCCATCACCTGAGCAGTGTACACTGTACCCAATGTGTAGTCTTTTATCCCTCACCCCCCCAATCCTTTGCCCTGAGTCCCCAAAGTCCATTATATCATTCTTATGCCTTTGAGTCCTCATAGCTTAGCTCCCACTTATAAGTGAAAACATACGATATTTGGTTTTCCATTCCTGAGTTACGTCACTTAGAATAATGGTCTCCAACTCATCCAGATAGCTGCAAATTCCAAGATTTCATTCCTTTTTATGGCTGAGTAGCATTCAATGGTGTATATATACCACATTTTCTTTATCCACTCATTGGTTGATGGGCATTTAGACTGGCTCCATATTTTTGTAACTGCAAATTGTGCTGCTATAAACACGCATGTACAAGTGTCTTTTACATATAATCACTTCTTTTCCTCTGGGTAGATACCCAGTAGTGGGATTGCCTCGTTAAATGGTAGTTCTATTTTTAGTTCTTTAAGGAATCTGCACACTGTTTTCCATAGAGGTTGTACTAGTTTACATTCCCACCAGCAGTGTAAGTGTTCCCTTTTCACAGCATCCACGCCAACATCTGTTTTTTTTTTTGTTTTCGTTTTTGTTTTTGTTTAATTACGGCCATACTTGCAGGAATAAGGTGGAATCTCATTGCAGTTTTATGTTGCATTCCCCTAATAATTAGTGATGTTGAGCATTTTTTCATATGTTTGTTGGCCATTTGTTTATTTCCTTTTGAGAATTATCTATTCATGTCCCTTGGAGGAAGGCTGTTTTAGAGACGTGGTTTAGGGAAAGCTTGTCTGAGAAAGGGACGTCTGAGCTGAGACCTGAATGAATCAAAGAAGGAAGACATGCAAATATCTGGGAAGTAGAAATAAATCAGCTTCTAATTCTGATAGCAATTAGGTAGGTCATAAAAAGAATAAAACCATGATCAAACAATTATCAAAAATTGAAATGATTGAAATTTTGCAATGAGTGCAAAAGACTATTAATTATAGCCAGGGGATCAAAAGACAATGAAATCTAAACATTTTCTACATTGCTATTATTTCAATGATAACTTTCATTTCTATTTCCAGAAATTGCATGAAGAGTTGTAAATGGCCTGAGAATGAGATTTAGTGGTTTTTAATTCAGAGGATTAGTTGTCAATATTTAAAATCAGGGAAATTTACATTAAACTCCATTTTTTCAGTTTCTCTTGAAAAACTAGAAAAATTGTCAATGGGGTTCCACCTTCCTACATGGAGTCAGTTGGAGCTAAGGGACATTTTCCCCTTTCAACGGGACATGCTCTTTTCAGGTTACCACAATCCCTATGACCTCCTACTACCCTACCCCAAGCCCCCACCCTCATTTATATTTTCTGCTTGACCCCTATATGCACTTCAACTGGTGATCACAATTTCAAAGGTTTATAGCATTGATACTTCGCTGTTCATTTTGGTGAATTCATGATCATCCAAACCTCATCTTACATCTATCACGAATTTTAAAAGTACTCTAAATCAAAAGCTAAGCAATTTTTTTAATTGAGCAAACATTTATACAATGTCTACTATGTGAAAAGCAAAGTACAAGGGAAAAAAAAGGATTAGAGTTAAAAAACACAGGTTCTCATCTCCAGGAGTTCACTATTTATTGGGGAATAAAACTCATTCTAACAATGTCCCCCATGTTTTTAAGCACTTTTAACATTGTCAAAGCACTCTGAGATCTGTTACTTCATTTGGTCTATC
The DNA here is from genome assembly GCF_008728515.1 of Papio anubis. Taxonomy (NCBI): domain Eukaryota; kingdom Metazoa; phylum Chordata; class Mammalia; order Primates; family Cercopithecidae; genus Papio; species Papio anubis. Next base: position 80,466,534 of record NC_044991.1, read on the forward strand.
CAGAACTCTAGGTAAGAGGAAACCCAAGTATTAATGGTTTTATTATGGGTGTTACATGCAAAGATAGGTATAGAGAGGTAAATGTATTTGTCCAAAGTGACAAGGCAGCCAGTGTTAAGGCCAAGACTAGACCTGTAGTCAGTGTCTGTTGTTTGCCTTCCCCCTTCTCAAAAGTGTCCATGCCCTCTGGACAACATCCAAGACTGGTCAGCCTTCTGTAACCTGAAGGGTGATGGGGCCTTAAGAATAACCTGGAATTCTCATGTATTAATTGTTTTCGTTTTTGAGACGGAGACAGAGTCTCATTCTGTCGCACAGGCTGGAGTGCAGATAATAGATAACAATGAGATAATGGATAGTAGAACTCGAAGGTTCTATTTTGCCAACTGTAATCTCCAAAGTGCTACCTATGTCAAGGGTTGGCAAATCCAGCCTACCACCTGTTTTTGTAAATAAAGTTTTATTGGAACACAGCCACATTTGATTACATATTGTCTATGGCTGCTTTTGTGCTATAATGTCAGATTTGAGGGGTTGCAATGGAAACTGTTATGACCTACAAAATCTGAAATATTTACTACCTGGTCCTTTACAGAAAAAATTTGCCAACCCGTGGCCTATGTGGTAGCTGCTTAGTGAGCGTAGATGTGAGCTTAGGGGAGAAAGCCGTATTCCCACGTCTCCTCAAGAACATGAAAACTGAAGGAAAGGTCACCAATCCATGGTGGGGGTGCTGGTCAGTTCCAAATACTCTGGTCAAAAAGATCAAGAGCAGGCTGGGAGTGGTGGCTCATGCCTATAATCCCAGCGCCTTGGGATGCCGAGGCGGGTGGATTGCTTGAGGTCAGGAGTTCGAGACCAGCCTGGCCAACATGGTGAAACCCAGTCTCTACTAGAAATACAAAAAAATTAGCTGGGCGTGGTGGTGCACACCTGTATTCCCAGCTACTCAGGAATCTAAGGCAGGAGAATCTATTGAACCTGGCGGCAGAGGCTGCAGTGAGCCGAGATCCGGCCACTGCACTCCAGCCTAGGTGATAGAGCAAGACTCTGTCTCCAAAAAAAAAAAAAAAAAAAAATCAAGATTAAAATTGGGGGTTCAGTCAGCATTGTCAGTTACACATCACAGAATCTACACCAGCTAACAGAAAAAAAAAGTTTCATCAAATGTTATTATATGGTTCATGGGAGCACCCAGACGTCCAGATAATCAGATTTGAAGGCTACACAGCCAAGAATTTTGCCAGGACTGTGCTGGTGGGACCACCCCTGCACCGGCTGTGCTGGACATTTGACTTTCCTATTAGGAGTTCTGGAACAGCTACCTCTGCAGGGCAGATGGCTTTCACCCAAGTCATGATAAAATCTACCTGGCACCTGCCTCCTCACAGCACACCCTTCTGAATCGAACCCCTACGTTGGTACATTTGGTACATCAAGGCAAACCTTAATTTCTGCCTTGAGGAATGTCCTTCCTTCCAACCAAGTTACTGGGATACTGACACCATGGTACAGATGATATTAGTAATTTCTGAAAGGAAAAAATATATATATATCACAGAAAGATAGCCAGGATAGCACTAAAAAAAAAAAAAAAAAAAGAACAGATAGGGAATTTCGTTAAGGGGATTCCAAAATTGCCCATAAGAAAAGAACATCTTTGGTTATCGAACATTTAGTGTCTGGCCTATGATGGGAAAGGTCTCACATATAATAATCTTAATAATAATAACTAATTATCGAGGCTTCGGTCCATTCATCTAAGAGGAGAGCATGATTCTGTCCACATGTTTTCTATACCAAAACTGCTGCATGGTGAGCTGGTAATTCTGACCCTTACAGGGGTGGAGGAGAGTTAATCTGAGACCATCTATGCCTTAAACTTCCACACTGGAAATGAGGGGATTTTTGGCTGCTAGTCTGGAACATTTCTGAATCCAGTAGCAAAGCAATCCTAGTAGCCTCTCTAGCTTCCCAAGAACTCTTTCTGAAGTTCATTAGAGTTTCACCCTCCTGGCCAGTAAATACACATAAATCACCCTTTTTTTTTTTTTTTTTTTTTTTTTTTTTTGAGACAGGGTCTTGCTCTGTTGCCCAGGCTGAAGTGCAATGGTGCAATCATAGCTCACTGCAGCCTTGAACTCCCAGGTTCAAACCATCCTCTGGTCTCAGTCTCCCGAGTAGTTGGGACTACACATGTGCACCACCATGGCCAGATGTTTTTAAATATTTTTTGTAGAGATGGGGTCTCACTCTGTCGCCCAGGTTATAAACCACCTTCTGACTACAATTTGCTTTCCCACATTGCATGTGTACTAACAGCAACTGCATTACCCAGAGTAGAAGCTGACTCTCTGTTGAGAGTTTGCTCACTGTCAGGTTCCACAGCAATGGCTCGTTTAATCCCCTCAATGGCCCTATTATCATTTTTCGATTCAGACAGTCAGAGAGTTGAAGTAACTTGACTAAGGTCACAGAGCCAGTGAGTAGCAAGGCCCAGATAAAAGTCACACGCATCTGACATGACACGCTTCTTATATGTCCCCTCAGGAATATGGAATAATCAGAGAAGACTCAATCTCATCATTGGTCCATTCACAGTCAATACTTTAATTAGGTGGGTAGGGAGTTTCGATGGCATAAGGGTCACCATTGAAAACGAGAGCAAGAATCCGAAACCCACCACCATTAGCACAAAGCCCACACGCTTAAGCACAGATTGTAAGAGTGGTTTTTAAAATCTCTGTGGCATTTCTATACTTTTTAGAATAAATTAATACATGAGCCAAGTGCAGTGGCTCACACCTGTAATCCCAGCACTTTGGGAGGCCGAGGTGGGAGGATCACTTAAGCCCAGGCATTTGACACCAGCCTGGCCAACATGGTGAAACGCTGTCTCTACTAAAAATACAAAAATTAGCCAGGCCTGGTGGAGCAGGCCTGTAATCCCAGCCACTGGGGAGGCTGAGGCACGAGAATTGCTTGAACACAGGAGGCAGAGATTGCAGTGAGCTGAGATCACGCCACTGCACTCCAGCCTGTGCGACAGAGTGAGACTCCTTCTCCGTCTCAAAAACAAAAACAATTAATACATGAGAATTCCAGGTTATTCTTCAGACCCCATCACCCTTCAGGTAACAGAAGGCTGACCAGTCTTGGATGTTGTCCAGAGGGCATGGGCACTTTTGAGAAGGGGGAAGGCAAACAACAGTGTGACACCAGACGGACTGGTTATGGATGCTGCCCTGTCAATTACGACGCATGTATCCAGTGCTGTGCCGGTAAACGTTTAACGACTGGCTCTCCAAAAAAAAAGAAAACCAGGTCCTGGCCAGACAGGGTGGCTCACACCTGTAATCCCAGCATTTTGGGAGGCCAAGGCTGGCAGATCGCGAGGTCAGGAGACGGAGACCATCCTGGCCAACATGGTGAAACCCCATCTCTACTTAAAATACAGAAAGTAGCTGGGCACAGTGGTGCATGTCTGTAATCCCAGCTACTCGGGAGGCTGAGGCAGGAGAATTGCTTGAAACAGGGAGTTGGAAGTTGCAATGGGCCAAGACCATGCCACTGCACTCCAGCCTGGCGACAGAGGGAGACTCCATCTCAAATAAATAAATAAATAAATAAAATAAAATATAAGGTCCTGATTTGCAGCATTGACCAATTTCTGTGGTGTAAATACTCCCACAGTGGGAAGAGATGCACACAGGCAGCTGTCATGAGTTCTTTGGAGCTAGGAGGGGCTGGATCCTGCACACCACAGTGTGCTGGCAGGTCGCTTAATCGCTCCAGCCTCCAGAGACTGAGCAAAAGGCAGGTACCTACCTGCAAGGTTGTTAGGCAGATTAATAACAAAACATGGTAAAGCAGTTAGTGCCGAGCCTAGCACTGTGGTAGACGTTTGCTAAATGGCTTGATTTACTAGTTGAGATTCCATTAGGTAAAGTCCTAATGTCTTATGCCTGAAATGTTTTAATCTTGAAAATAGTCATAAAATACTTTCCCCACCTCTTGCTCAGGATAATTGGAATGATTGAGTGAGATCATCTACATCAACTGCTTTGGAAGGTCACAAGCTTATTTTAAAAAAGAGAGAGAGAGAGACAGAGTATTTTATTAAAGTCAAGTCAAAACTCAAAGAATAAATTTTTGCTGGGCAAAAATTATACAACTGAGTCATAATTTTTTAGTTCTTCTGTCATCATTTTCTCCTGAGCTTTCCGGCTCTTCTCAGCTCCTGATACTTAAATAATTCCCATTTAAAAGCCATTTAATTGAAAAGAGCCTGGAAACTCACCAGCTCAGAGAAAAATTCCGTCCATCAGGAGGTTCTGAGAGTCTTTGGGTTAAAGTCTTTTTGATCTTTTACTCCTCAATCCTGTAATCCTTTTTGTGAGGAATCTTTCATAATCCTTGTTTTTAGTTCTTATTTCTCAAGTTTTCCTTTGAAAAGCAGGATTCCCAACACATCTCGAAGGTGAAGGCAGCATAAAGCCTGCTTCAGACAACACTACTGCGGTTATGTAAAGACACCAGTCATTTCTGCCGCTGGAGGCTTCAGTGGGGTGTTCTCTTGGATTTGCTCATTTCTTTGCTTGGTCCTCCCTGTGATCTTAGAGAATTGCGGTATTTGTGAATATCATCTTGGTGCTTTCCATTTAGTACATTTCTGCCTAGTCACTGGTTTTTAATTTGGTCCTCATACCCTCCATTTACAAACAGAAATGCTTAACTAATGCTTCAACAACCCAGGTTCATGGATTGACACTAATTGCTCACCATACTCATTGCCATTTGCACACAAAGCCAGACCTCCTGGTTACAGGATAGCACAGTTGTAAAAAATTTGTGTGCTGTGCTCCAAAACCCTCCTGTTCAAATCTTGGCCTTGCAGCTTGCTAGATGTGAATTCTGGGCAAATTACTTAAACTCTCTGTATGTCCGTTTTTCCTATAAAAACATGGATAATAACAATACCTCTCTCAAGGGGTAGTAAAGAAAGTGAAATGAGTTTATGTATACGTGTGTGTGTGTGTGTGTGTGTGTGACTAAAATACTTCCTGCTAATCACTAAAAACAAAGAAATATTAGCCATTATCATCATAAAGCTGTATTTCCCTAATTTTATTCACATGATATTTGTACTTTTTGCCATATCTTCAAACCCCTAGTGCTATTATTTACTTATCATAAATAGTTGTATTAAAGAGGAAACTTTAATCACTAGACTAAATGGAAACCAGTATAACTTAATCAAAAAAGAAGCAAATGACAAAAAATACATAAAGTGACCACAAAACAGTGTTTTAATATCTGGCCAGATCCTGATGCCTGCCTAAGTCTTAGAGCTGAGGGGTCTGGTTTCTTTTTGTTGGGACAAGAGGTTAAAAAGTGTTCGTGAAATGTTAAAACTTTGAACTTGAATTTGAACCTGATACTTTGAGATTTTCTTTTTGGGAGCATAGAAGAAAATTTAAAAGAGCCATCTTTCACTTCACAATTCTGTGTTTTTTGTTTTTTGCTTGTATTGCTGCCTCTATAGACCTCCTAAAAGTTTCTCACATATATCCGATGTTCTGCACCCCACGCTTTAGCTAAGATGAAGTTGAAGGATTCATTACTATCCAGGTCTGTAATGACTGCAAAAAAAAAAAACAAAAAAAAACTCCAGGCAGTTTGATGCATATTATTCTTGAAGACTGTTTCTCCTCTCAGCCTTAGTTCTGTTATCTATCCGTCCCATCTCCAAAATTTTTTTTTAATGGTGTGCTTCCTTCATAAATTTTTCACAGCTAGGTCTGGGTTTTTGCCTCCTCTGAAGTCCAGAAATTGATGTCTCATTGAGGAATTTGCAATTTGCTCTGGGCTTCACAATGCTGAGCTGCCCACTTCCTGACTCAAGGAAAAGAGCAGATGTCAGTGTTTATTAGCGGAAGAGTGTGAACATGCAGTTTAGTTGCTGTAAGGTTTTATTCTTAAAAGATTGCAATATATCCTATTGCATAATCACCCAACATTCTATATGCCGGCAATTTCCAATATGTAAGAGTTAACCTCCTTCAAATTAGGCTCAGCGTTATCTCCCTCATCCATCAGTACAGCAAGATGGGTGAAAAGTGGTGTTACAAACAGCTGGTCAGCTGGGCTAGCATTTCCAGGGTTGTTTCATCTCCAGCCCTTTCCCTCCCACACACTTTATCTTTTTCTTAAAACGCAGGCTCTGGACTATCTTTGTCCTTTATCATAACTTGAGTTTGTTCTGTTCTTCCTTGGTCTGAGGTCAAAGCCATCTTCCTAGAAATTCCTTTATATTTTTGGTCCAAGGCTAAGGTTAGGATGATACAAACCCAGAAATACATCTCTTATCTTTTCCCTGTTCAAGGCAATTGACAGTTTTGCATAGTCACTCACATTTTTCATGCAAGCTTTGGAAATTTTCCCCAAGCAAAGAGACTGAGATGAAACCAAGTTTTAGTATTTCTGCAGGTCTAGGGATGCCACCACAAAATGGACTTTGGAGTCTACTTATGCTGCAGATGGGATGAATGAAGTAGAAAGGGAAATGATCTGCCTGAAGTGAATCTGGAATCTTTGATTTCCAATCCATTTATCCCAGACAACTTCAAGGTAGAGAAAGTCACATGATATTTACATCCCTTCACAATACCCTGTCCCATGACCCCTGGTGATCTGGCCATGCTGGCAAGTTATATCACCTTATTCCAAGTTATTTTAGTCTTATAATCTCCTCTAACTGCAAAAGATTTTAGTATACCTTAAGAAATAGCAGCGGGAACCAGGTCAGGAAATAAGCTGAGTATCAATGATAAAGGCTCAAATGCAGGGGAAATTGATCCAATGAGAGAAATCACAGAATCTTTTTTTTTTTTTTTGAGACCAGTTCTGGCTTTGTCACCCAGGCTTGATGCAATCAGGCTCACTGCAGCCTTGATCTCCCAGGCTCAGGCAATCCTCCTCCCTCAGCCTCCAGAGTAGCTGGGACCACAAGTGTGCACCCCCGCTTCCAGCTAATGTTTTAATTAGCTTGCCATCTTACCCAGGCTAGTCTTGAACACCTGGGCCCAAGCTATCCTCCTTCCTTGGTTTCTCAAAATGCTGCAATTATAGGCATGAGCCACTGCCCCTGGCCATAGAGACTTGATATGATTTCTAACCTATCAACCAGTGTATTATCTTGGACAAACTGGGGGTAGGAGAGCAATTAGTAGCAGGAACTCTGCAGTCTCACTAACTTGGTTTGAATCTGGGTTCCATCATTGATTAACTCTATGACCTTAAGCAAGGCTTAACTTCTCCAAGCCCCAATTTATTTGTGTATACAATGGAGAAAGTAATAGTAATACTTCTAAGGCTGTTTGAGGATTAAACATTATAATTAGGCCCATGCCTAACACACTGAAACACTAGATAAATATTGTGCGTAATTATCACGTGACCTATTTGAATATTCCTCAACCCTGGAAGGTTTACTGCAGAATTTAATGGCCTCTTAGAGACATCAAAGGATTGGCTATGAAATTGTACAAAATGTTGAAACTTATTCTCTCCTTTCCAGGTGGGTGAGCAGGAGAGATAATGTATCCATAAAGGAGCTTATTGGATAGGTGGTTTCTCCAACTTCTTTCACCACCTACCTGTTATGGGTGATCCTCTTCATGAGACATGTCTTTCTTGACCCAAAATCTGGAACCCCACCCTATTTGTTCCAATTAGAAAAACACTCATGAATTAATTTAGATAAATATTCATTGAGAACCCACTGTACTCCAGGCCCTCTGCTGTACACAGAGACATCAATTTTGACACGATAAGTTCCCCTGGCACATACATCTGGAGGAAAGGGGCAGAGAACAAACATGTAAACAAAAGTGAACAGACAAAATAATTTCTAAAGCAGTGTGCAAAGGATACCAGCCATGGCACTGGGTCTGAGAACAGTGAGAGAAGTAGGTTGGAGTGTAACTTGGGTGGGTGGACTATGTGGATGGGGTCATCAAGGACCCCACTCTGAAGAGGTGAACTGTTTTGCTGACACATGAATAATGAGAAAGAACTGGCTTCAGAGATCGGGGGAAACAGTGTTTCGGGGAAAGGCAAAAGCAAGTTTCATGTACGAAAAGGAGCTTGGCTTGTTTGGGAAACAGCAAAGGGGATAGTACTGAGGCAGGGAGCAGGAGGTTGGCTTGCTGTGCAGAGGCCAGGGTGCAGGGGATCTTATCAGCTGTCTCAGAGAGGACCTTGAGAAGTCCCTGGAGGGGGGTAAGCCCAGGAGTGGCAGCATCCATTTACCCTTTGAGAGAACATACTGGGATGCTACTGAGTGAGTAAAACAATAGCATAGAACAGTGTGAAATCTAGTCTCTCTCCTTCTTAACCCAATAAATTGTATGTTGCAGTCCTTAAAAGAGATTGGTCACAAATAATTTTCAACACACCTGATAACTGCACAAAACTTCCTTTTGTCTCATTTTTGAGAAGTGCTCTGGTAAAATATGAAGTGCCTCTGTCAAGGTGTGAGCCTTTGTCCCTAAAGGGCTTGTGGGAGTTATTTTGGAGCTTAGAGATAAGACTTCGCTTTCCAACACCTGTGAATTGCACAATCCCAAGAGTCAGTAGTGACATAGTCCCAGGGTAAGTGGAGAAGATTAGAGCCTGGGAATTGTCTTATTCCTGGGCAAACCCCCAACTTAAGAGATGATGGATAGCTAACTAGACCCCATCTGTTCTATAAAAGAGAGGAAACCGCACCCTGTTTTATGACAGCACTAGAATGTTTGAACACAATTTGGAATAGTCCCACTAACAAGGTCAAGTAAGAATCGAGGCAACTAATTGGATAATTCATCAGTTAGTTGAAATCCTCTGCCCCAAAGATTTTATGTAAAATAACTTGAACTGCTCTTTTCTCCCTTAAATTATAATGACTCCTCAGCTCACTACTGCATTTTTGTGGATTTGATTGCCTTTACAAAAAGTATTTTATTATAATATGGGTAACGAGTTTTTCCCTTATTTTGCCCATTTATAAATGTGTACTTTTAAAACTGTTCTGTCCCAAGTATAACTGTTCTCTTTACTTATTTTGTCATTTTGTTGTTAACGTCATCTTTTTTGTTTGTTTGTAATTCTAAGTCTGATTATTCTTCGCCCCATGCCTTTCCCATTTTGCTTTCTTATTCTCCCAATTGCTAAATAATTAGTCAATATGGCTTCACCATATGTACAGAGCTGCACAGACAAGCAGCCGTTGGCCTTTGACACGACTCAGCCAGTAAGCTCTCAATGCGGATGTTTGAATTTTGACCACATGTCCCTACTTACTGGTGAACATCTAAGAATGCAATTAGATGACTACAGTTGGGATGTTCTTCCTTGGACAGTTCATTTTGCAACTTAATTCCTAGGTTCTCGGGGACACCAACTTCTAAACATTATACAGAGCCCATCAGAGGATGACATATTGCCTGACGTGATAGCCTATTTTTTATCTTTAAAACTTAATCTTAAAAGGTAAAATAAAATAAAAAAGTAAAACTTCAGCACGTTTTTCCAGGGTTTATCTTCTTTACATCCCTCGTGCTGTTCAGCTAATTCCCTGCCAGGGAAGTATTGCTGTAACTAAGCCATCACACAGTGGCATGCCAAAGACACTTGTGAACAAAGTGTTTATTTCTCTTAACAACAGAGCCAGCAATCTTCAGATTTTCTTAAGTGCAGCCCCCAGCAAACCCTCACTACCTGTTTTAGTAACTTCCCACAGACGTTCACATTTTGGTAGGTTCTGTGGCATTGTTTCGCAATGATCTTTAGGAGAGAGGGAAAAAAAATGCAGCAAATGTCAAACCTCAGGATGTATTCAAGAGGCCTTCAAGTCACTGCAGATTCAGGATCTGCAAAATCACTAAAGCACTTACATCTCAATGTATGCCTTTTAAGGTCAGAAGTATCATAAAATCACTCAGGACATCTTGTTCTGTTCAAGTTCCTTTTCTTTTTCCCACCCTAATGGCAGTTGCTCAAACTTCTTGAGAAAGGCAATTTTTGATGTTCTCCTGGAAGAGATTTTCTTGACAAAGGATTTGAAGCATTAGTATTTTCTTTCTCCTTCTTCTCTCTTCTGTTTTAATCTGAAACGTAATATTTATTATCTCCAATAGATAAAATACAACAGTTATTCCCCCTCCCACCTCCACGTCATCCTTTTCTTTTAAAATGAGTAGTGTCTGCCTATGTCAGGATGATTTTGGTGAGTGAATGGATATAATTTGCCTCAGATCAGCCCAACACATCAGTCAATGTCACTAAGTGGTCAAACACTCCAATTTCAAATATGCTTCTGAGAGTCTAACTGCTGAAACCAGGGAGCTTTGACTGAATTTCTTTGGGACTTTGGGGAGGAAGCAGGGAGGAGAAAAGGGGTCGCAATTGGCAATGTGTTTACTTTTTGCCCAGTGGAAGATGTTGCATATTTGTCTATGTGGATCAAATAGCTTCAAGGGTAGGAGGAGTTATAGACAGAGTGATTTCTTTTCTTTTCTTTTCTTTTTTTTTTTTTGAGGCAGAATCTTGCTCTGTCACCCAGGCTGGAGGCTGGAGTGCAGTGGCAAGATCTCAGCTCACTGCAACCTTCACCTCCCCAGTTCAAGCAATCCTCCCACCTCAGCCTCCCAAGTAGCAGGCATGAGCCACTAGGCCCAGCTAATTTTCATATTTTTAGTAAAGACAAGGTTTCACCATGTTGGCCAGGCTGGTCTTGAACTCCTGACCTCAAGTGATCCTCCCACCTCAGCCTCCCAAAGTGCTGGGATAAAAGGCCTGAGCCACTGCGCCTAGCCCCCAGAGTGATTTCTAAAAGGGAAAAAGAAAGACACGTTAGTAACAAAGTGATGTAGCAGAAAGCATATGCCACTTTGAAATCAAGGAGACTGAAGTTCAGATTCTGTCTTTCTCAATGACTGTGTGACCTTGGGCAGACCATTTAACCTCTCTGGGTTTTATTTTCCTCAACTGCAAAATGAAGACTTAAAAATATGTTTATCTACCTTGCTCCTTTGCCAGAGAAATTAAACAGTTGCTAATGGTATCGGGATGTGGTAAATTCTCTGAATGTTGGTGTCTGCCCATCCCCTAAGCCGAACTAAGTCTTTAACATTTATACATTAGAATACCTCAACCAAACGCCATAGGAGCAAGATGGTAAAAGGAAAAGCATAAAGAACGATAGATATGCATTTGCAAAAAGCAATACTTCTGTTCAGCAGATACCCTCTTCTCCTTTTATTGTTACTTGGTTGCTTGGCAACTTTAACCCAGTCATCCCTAAAAGCACAGTGCCACCGGCAACCCCCAACTTTCAGGTTTTTAAAAAAGGAACCTTCTATTAGGAGAAAATTCACCTTCGTGGCAGCACCATTTGACGGGAGAAAAGTATATGTTTGAAAAGGCACCCCAGCCAACATGAATACATCTCGCATTTAGCACTCGGAGATGAGAATATCATAATATTTAAATCAGTTTTGAGAACTTTCCTTGAAAAGGAAAAGTGGGGGGAAAATCCACTAGTTGAATACCCAGGGAGGCCGCGGGGAGTGGTTACCATAGCGATTTCGCGCTGGCAAGTGGTATTGGGGAGCAGATTGGTGTCGCTTAATCCCTTTTATTTGTAATTTATGTATGTTGGCTCATTCTCTGTGCCAGTCCAGATTTGCCTGTTTACCTGCCATTCCGTAAGATATGAGTGAAGAGTGATGATGCCAGGTTTCAGGCATTTCTTCAATTTGTCAACATTATCGGGGCTCAGAAGGACAGCCGAGAGTACATGGGGATGTCCCAGCACTTGGTTTTGCCGGATGTTAGCAAAGGGTTGAAGAAAATTGTGTGGGAATTGCTGGGAATGAGGGAGAATGCCATGAAATTCTCTACGATAATCCAGAAATGGATTGAGACCTATTTTGGCCTTATAAATCTGGGTTTCATAGAACCTTGTTAGTAAATAATTTTTATTCTCTAGTGAATGCAAAACAAAAGGTGATGGAACACTTTTGGTTTTATCTCATCATCCTGTGGCAAACATGATCCTTGAAAATAAATACTCTGTTGCCTAACCTGCTAAGTAATTGTCTTTCTAACTGTGTGTGGGTGCTGGGTTCCCAGGAGAATGGGTATTAACAGTGTTTCTCCAACCCTCTTCACACTTCCTCAGGATTAGGCCACAGAAAAATGTCAGTTTCACTGACAATTAAATGGAGTCAGTTCCTTATTCTCAAGAAAGGAGGAAGGAGATGAACACTTTCTAGACACCTTCCTTTAGTCTCAGTGAGCCTTGGACTAAGTAAGGCAAGCCTTCAAAATGGGCTGCAGTAGATGTCAACTAATAAATACTCATTTCCATAAAATTTAAATGAACCCCGTAAAATCTACCTCTTGCTGTGCCAGAGCCCTATCTCATTACTCAAAATAGCAGCAGTGTAATCACTGGAAACCACACCCTCCACAGCCGAGGTGGCTGGTAGGAAAGAAAGTCATAGCTGATTTCCACGCGCTTGTCCACGAAGGTGGTGAAAATAAGCAGCAAGCCCTCTTCAAGTTCTTTCTGCTGTAGGCCATATCTCCTTCCAACCACAGGTACCTTATAAAATAATAATTTTCAGATGTAGCACTGCATTTTGATTAACCAAGAAGCAGAGCAAGGATTTCTTTTTCTCTCAGTACACACAGGCAGCAGTCCAAATATCTAAATACTTAAACACTGCATGTGCTGCTTAAGAAAATTTCAAAACTTTAGACAACCCCCAAGAGAGGGACTGATTGGCTGCTCCAAATGAGTTCTGTGCCCTCTTTGCATTTTAAGTGACCTTTAGGCCATGATGACGTCTACCTTGTTGAGACTTAATTGCTTAATCAGAGAAGCTGTTTTTCAGTTAGACAAATATTTCCTTTAAGACCCATCTTTTAATTTTAAAAAGGCTTCATTTAAATTTAGACACATTGAGATATTCCATATTTTCAGCATCAACAGCACAACTGGAAGGTGGTTTACAGAAACACTGAGATAAGCAGTATTCTTCTACGAACGGTATCACAGAGCGCGATTACATGAAGTCTTCAAGTGATTAAAAGGTTTGCAGCCTGTGCAGATGTGCTCAAACTCCCACCCATCTTGAAAGTTCCCAGAAATGATATTTTTCTTAATAGGGAAAGCAATCTGGGGTTGTGGATAAGAACTTAGAAGCTAGAATTCAACTGCCTAGATTTAATTATTGTGTGACTATGGACAAGAGAAGCAACCTCTCTGTTCTTCAGTTTCCCCATCTGTGAAATGGAGAAAAATAATAGGTCTGTCTTATAGGTTCTTGAGTAGATTAAAAATGTTAAACTTTTAAGCACTTTGAACAGGGCTCGCCATGTTGTAAGTACCCAATACACGTTTACTGTCATCATTTTTTGCTTCTTCAGAATTCCTTTTTCCCTCTCTTACCTTTGCAGCAATTCTTTTATCTTTTATCTTTTAACTTCCCTAGAGTTAACCAGAGGTGGACCCAGTCCTTTCACCTTAATCGTTGACCATCCCGAACCTCCACACATAATTCAAACAACAGATTCTTGTAGTAAGCTTTTATTGGAAGGTAGAGGTGAGTAGCGCAAACAATCTAACATTTAGTTTTAGAGCTCCCGGTACTTACGGCATATGGCATTGCACCATGACATACCCTGCTGGTAGCATATCGTACTATGGGGGTAATTGAAAAGTCCCTCCGTGCTCCCAGTCTAGACTGCCATGATGCTTGGTTCCTTCCTCACCATTCTACCATCCCAAGGAAAATCAAAACAAACAAACAACAACAACAACAAAAAATCACACCTCCTCCTTAATTAGCAGACTTATAAAATTGCCTGCCCCGAACCTAAACTCAGCCCACAACTTATTTCACATAGCAAAGAACTATTAATGAAGATTTTTTGTTTGTTTCCTTGGTTGTTTGTTTGTTTGAGACAGTCTAGCTCTGTTGCCAGGCTGGAGTGCAGAGGCACGATCTCGGCTCACTGCAAGCTCCACCTCCTGGGTTCATGCCATTCTCCTGCCTCAGCCTCCCGAGTAGCTGGGACTACAGGCACCCGCCACTATGCCCAGCTAATTTGTTGTATTTTTTGTAGAGATGGGGTTTCACCATGTTAGCCAGGATGGTCTCGATCTCCTAACCTCAGGTGATTCTCCTGCCTCAGCCTCCAATAGTGCTGGGATCACAGGCATGAGCCACCACACCTGGCCCATATTTCTCATACAAAAATAGGTGGGGGCTGGGCACGGTGGCTCACGCCTATAATCCCAGCACTTTGGGAGGCTAAGGCGGGTGGATCACAAGGTCAGAATTTCGAGACCATCCTGGCCAGCATGGTGAAACCCCGTCTCTACTAAAAATACAAAAATTAGCCAGGCGTGGTGGCCGGTGCCTGTAGTCTCAGCTACCTGGGAGGCTGAGGCAGGAGAATTGCTTGAACCCGGGAGGCAGAGGCTGCAGTAAGCTGAGGTCGTGCCACTGCACTCCAACCTGGGCAGCAGAGCGAGACTCTGTAAAAAAAAAAAAAAAAAAAAAAAAAATGTGTTTGGCTGCAAGTAACAGAAAGCCCAGCCCTTACTGGTCTCAGACCACAGAAACTGGCTTTTCTCACTGAATAAGAGGCATCTGCTCTGGTGGTTCTGCTCACCCATCTTGGGGTCTCCATGGCTCTTTTGGCCTCGTCCCTCGCGCTTGCACCATGGTCGTCGCATCGTCCTTTCTCCATGAGCATCGCAACTGTGTGCAAGATGAGAGGACTGGGTAGAGCCACCATCCAGCTCATCTGCTCTTCTTACCAAAAAAGCAAACACTTTCTTGGACAACCCCTCCCTCTTGGCAGGATTCCATTAGCATCTTATTCACCACAGTTGTGTACTCAGCCACACCTAGATGAAAGTGAGGCTGTGAAAAACGTGTATTTTGCTTCTCCAGCCCCTACAGTAGAGGAAGCAGAGCAGAGAGGGGAGGGAGTGCTGGAGATAGTGTTTGCTCTAGAATTAGCCCCCCATTAGCTATAGCCACCCAAGAGGAAGGAAAGTCTGAGATGTACGGATTTGAAGCGGTTGGGATTTTGCTGCTGGGCCTCACTGCTTATCAGCTACACAAGGCTAAGAACCTGCATGAAACCTCACAGAGAAAAAAAAAAAAATAGCTAAATATTTGGATGATTTGCTGACATGGGGAACTTGCCATTGGCAGCAAAGATTTATTAAGCAGGCTACAAAACAAGATGTCATTAAACAGTTTGAAGGCATGCCCTCATAATTAAGAAAGGAGAAGTTTTCTAATTTGGGTAATAAATCTGTGGCTCCGATGAGCATTTATTTTATTAATATTTATTGTGTGCCTACTGTGTGCCAGGTACCTCATGAACTAATCCCATTAAACAATAAAAAAGTTTCCCTAACGCCAAATCTACTGGTAATAATAGCTGCCATTACTTGGACACTGACATGCTACCAAGTGATGTGCTAAGCGTTTTACAAAACGTTTTATCCTCACAAGAATTCTAAGAAGTAGGTATAATTGCTGTCAATTTATACACAGAGTGAGGAACCACTCCAAGTTTGTCCGGACTGAGGCGTTTTCCAGGACACAGGACTTTGAGTGTTAAGCCAGAGAGGTCTCAGGCAAAGTACTGGGAAATGAAGAAAGTGAGGCTGAGTGCGGGTAAATGACCAATCCAGGGTCACAGAATCAGGAGGCAGCGCTCCTGGAATCCAACGCAATGCCACCTGTTAACTGCTCCTCCCAGGCTGCAACCTGATTCCCAAACCTCCCTTTGAACCCAGGACACTTACCACTTCCCTTCCCTGCCACTTCTGTCCCACCGACTGCTCTTCCAAGCACAAAAGAGCTGACCCAAACTCAAAAAAGCTGACCCTCTCCCTGAGCTGTAGAGCTATCAGGAGAAACCCTGGTCCCCAGTGGATGGGCTTGGGTGACCTTTCAGGGGCACCACCACTGCATCGTAGCAGCTGTTTTGACCCTTCAACACAGAGGCCTGCATGCTCCCGCCAGCCCCTTCTCCAGGCCATTAGAACTTAATTGCCTGCAGACTGTTTCTCAGCCCTGGTCGCACATTAGTGTCACCTGGGGAGCTTTTGCAACACACTGAAGCCAGCACCATCCATAGCAGAATCTGTAAGAGTGGGTCTGGATGTAGGGCTATTTTTTTTTAGCTTTTTTAAAAATTGAGGTTATCTTTTCTGCAGCCGAGTTAA
Source organism: Papio anubis (assembly GCF_008728515.1). Classification (NCBI taxonomy): domain Eukaryota; kingdom Metazoa; phylum Chordata; class Mammalia; order Primates; family Cercopithecidae; genus Papio; species Papio anubis. Next base: position 80,482,840 of record NC_044991.1, read on the forward strand.
TAAATAATACTGTAAAGTTCAGTGGATTTTACATAAGTTCACACCCACATAACCACCTGCCAGATCAAAATACGAACTATTTCCAGCCCTTGGGAAATTCCGTTATGGGCATGGATATGGTTTTAAACCCCCAGAGGTGATTCTAATGTGATCTGGGCTCTAAACCAGTAGAAAGACCCTGGATAGGTCATTTACCCCCACTCAGACTCAATCAGATTGGAATGCTGCTGGTTTAGAGCCCAGATCCTCTGTAGCCAGAGAGGATCCATTTTTCCAAAGATGGCGGTGGCCACAAGTTTCTCTCTCACTGGACAGAGAAGGGAGAAAAATAATCCTCATTAGTGCATCCGCTGTGTTTATTTGCACATATTCTTCTCCCACGACACAGTGAACATCTTGAAGGCAGAAACTGCATCTTTCTGAGAGCCTAGCAAAGGGCCTTGGCATAGTAAATATTTATCAAATGGAGAAAAGGAAAGAAGAAATAGACATACGTATTAGGGAGTCATGTTTGGTCTCCGTTTAGGTTCCTCAAGTTTCTCTGGGAAGACAGACAGAAAGCAGCATTCAGCTTGCCTTCTTTGACTCCAAAGGGCGAGTTCAGGAAAATGTTGATTCTGGGTCTTGTTCTTTTGCAGAGTTCACACTCAGTCTATGCATAGGTGACACCAGTGACTTGTAGTGTAATCCTGCCGTGTTGAAAGCTGATGTCAACTGCTAAATGGGGGAAAGCAGGGCGTCTCGACGGTGATGTGTATGTATGTACACGTGCAGCCAGAAAATAAGCAGAGGACTTAGGAAATTGATGTTGTACCAGCAAAAGGCCACCGACACTTAGGAATGATCCATGTCGAATGCACGTTGAGCTGCCCTGGGTCACCGGGAGAGGCATTTTTTTTTTTAATGTATAAAACTTACAAGTTTGAAAAATATATATTTAGCCTAGAGGGCAGTTAAAAGGAGTTTATTGTGTCAGCATCCCCAGACCATTTGTACATTTTTCTGCCCACATATTTTATTCATAATGTCTATTTTATTCTCCTTTATTTTGTCAACTTGGTGTTCGACATTACTGTTTCTCTTAGAAAACAGCCCCATTATTGGAACAAGGCCATGTGACTGCGGATAAACGTGCAAGCATTGTCCGGCAAGGTTAACATTGTCCGGCAAGGTTAAAAATCAGCACGGTGTTAACACCTGGGAAGGCTTCAGGGTTTGGGCTTGAGTTTATTGTGATCTTGTTCCTGAGGCCTTGCATCGGGGCAGGAGTTGGGGAAGAGGGCTGTGCTTTTAACAATGACAGAGAACTCAGGGGACAAAAGACTGAAGGCCATTCAGGTCCTTCACATGAAGGGAGGACCAAGGTTTGTTCGCCAACAGGCAAGACAGAGAAGAGTGCTCACATAACACCATCCCCCAAAATAGCAAATAGAGCAAGATACAAATCACTTGCTTCTCATGAACTCTCTGGGCAGCCCAAGAGGTCTTGGGAAATGACTGCCATGAGCTGAGGGCTCAAAGCCTTGTGTTTATTCAAAGAACAACTGCCCTGTTGCGGTTAGGTCACACAGATTTGCTAGGCTACTTCAAAAAGTGTTTCTATTGAAATCGGGTTCTGGGCTAAAGACGTGAGAATTTCAGGATATTAGCTCTTCTTTCTGCCCTCTCACCCCACTTCTATCCCAAAGCATGCAAAGCCTTTCATTGAATGCAATGAGAAAACAATTTGTCAAAGAGGAAGAGAAGCAAAGAGAAAGGAGAAAGAAAAGAAAGGAGGCCAGGCACTGTGGCTCAGACCTGTAATCCCAGCACTTTGGGAGGCCGAGGCAGGAGAATCACGAGGTCAGGAGATCGAGATCATCCTGACTAACACAGTGAAACCCCATCGCTACTAAAAATACAAAAAATTAGCCGGGCGTGGTGGCGGGCGCTTGTAGTCCCAGCTACTGGGGAGGCTGAGGCAGGAGAATGGCGTGAACCCGGGAGGCGGAGCTTGCATTGAGCGGAGATCCTGCCACTGCACTCCAGCCTGGGCAACAGAGCGAGTCTCAAAAAAAAAAATAGAAAAGAAAAGAAAGGGAAGAGGAAAAGAAAGGAAGGAAAGGAAGGGAAAAGGAAGAAAGGGAAGAAACCACTGTATATTGGACAAGTGTTCATGGGAGAGTTCAGGAGAAGGAGTTTTACAAATAAGAAGAAGACATTTTATTCTCCAGGGCAACAAGCATGATGTGTATTTCCAGTATATTTCGCATACATCTCCCAAATTAGCATGCTACCAATTGAGGGATATCGCCATCTTAATATTGCTTCTTCTTCAACTGTGTCTGTCTGGCTTTTGCAACACACATCTGTCAGCCATGAGATGTTGGATCTCAGTGCATCTAACCTTCCTGTCATTCAAAGTCATTTGAAAGTGGAAAGAATAGGAACCCTCCTGACTTGGAAGGGCATTTGCAGACCTTCCTTTAGTGTGCTCTGCGTAACATGAATCCCAAAACCCAGGAAACAAAAGCAGGGAGGGCTCATGATCAAATGAGTATGGATAATGCTTTTAACTCCATCTCATTATTGGACACTCCCAGTGGACATGAGCAAATGAATGGTTCTGAAAGGCCCTGAAATAAAGAAAACTGTTAAGCATCTAACATAGTACCTCCCAACTCTATCTGACCATGGAATGTTTTTTCTCCACCTGGAATTCTTTTAAACAAGTATTCTAAAGAACATACTTTGAAATAAAAGGCAAGAGCCCAGGAGACAGGAGACCTGATTAAAGACTAAATTGCCCTTGCAGGTCAGCTAGTCCAACTTTTCATTTTATAGATAAGAAAATGAAGAAACAGAAGTTGTATGGTCAGTGGAGGGTCACAGAGACAGAATTAAAACCAAGTGACCAAGGACAAATGCATTTACCTCTGTGGGCCTCAGTTTCCCTGTTCCTGTTGGACTAGATCAGAGGATATCAACTGGTAGGTCTTGAAACAGTCTTAGATGTGTCACCAAATTCTGAATAATGTGTGTGTTTGTTGTCTGATGCTGTGAAACTAATTACCCCAAACTTAATGGCTTTAAACAACATGTTTATTATTTCACAGTTTCTGTGCATCAGGAGTCCAGGCATCAGTTAGGTGGGCCCTCTGCATCAGGATTTCACAAGGTTGCAATCCAGGCTTTGGACAGGGCTGCAGTCTCATCAGAGGTTTGACTGGGGAAAGATCCACTTCCAATATCTCACACATTGATGGTAAAATTCATTTCCTTTCAGCTCTAGGATCTAGGATAAAGGGCTCTGGTTTCTTGATGGCTGTTGACTGATGGCTACCTTCAGCTCCTAGAGGTCATCTAGTATTAGACCTCCACCATGTGGGATTCCCTAACCTGACCATTTACCTCATCAAAGCCAGCAAGGGAGAAAGAGTCTCTTTCCAGATGGAAGTCACCATCCTGTGCATTATAAGCATGAAAGTGACATCCCATCACCTTAAAAGCAAGTTACAAGTCCCACACACACTCAAGGAGAGGGGACTACACAAGAACATGCACATCAAGAAATGGGGATTATAGGACCACTGTAAGAGCCTAGCTGCCAAAATGTGCAAAATTTATTTTTGCTGAAAATGAGTATACCATTACAGAGATATTTGGTGGGATAGACCATTGTGCTGAGATGATCATCTGATGTGCTGTAAAGCTAGGTATACCTTGCAATAAGCTAAAGTAAGAATTATAGCGCAGAGCAGAATTACATCTCACAAGGTGTAAACTTCTAAAAGCAGCTCGTAAGAGGAAAATTGCTATAGTCAAAATTACCATTAAAAATCTTTTAAGCCATTCATAAAGTACGGTGCACTTATTCTGTGTATTACTACATTGTACATTACCTTGAACTGTAATTCTTATGCAGCTGAAGTTTAAAAATTATTCAGCCAGATTGAAGGAATGTCTATACCCAGAATCTGGGCATTCTAACCATCCTGCCTTAATATAAATTTCTAACAGTAAAGCAAATATGGATGAAGAATATTAAAGCATCTAGCCTCCGGAGATTATTTCATTCTGTTTTAAAAGTATGCTTCAGAAACCTTATAGTATGCTCATAGGTTTGTTTGGTTGGTGAGAGGTACATGAGATAAAACACATGAAACAAATCAACCCTCAGCCTGGCACATACAGTGGGCAGTGAATTTTTGCAGACTGTGAACATGCACCTTGATCAGACACTCAGACACGCGTACACGGCTTTTTGAAGAGCTGCAGAAAACAACTTGGCCACATGTGTCCTGCTTGTCCAAGATGGCATTTTCCCCTGTAGTTTCCCAGCAATTTCCACTCTCATGAGCACTGTGCCCATCCTCATGAGGAGAAGAGTCTATAGTCAATGCCTTATTTGAATGAGCAAACAGGACCTCTTACCTGTAGTCAGGCATGGTAGCTCACGCCTGTAATCCCAACATTTTGGGAGGCTGAGGTGGGATGATCACTTAAACCCAAGAGTTTGAGACCAGCGTTGGAAACATAGGGAGATCTTGTCTCTACAAAAAATAAAAAATTAGCTGGGTATGGTGGCCCATGCCTGTAGGTCCTAGCTACTCATGAGGCTGAGGTGGGAGGATCGTTTGAGCCCAGGAAGTTAAGGCTGCAGTGAACTATGATCCTGCCACTGTACTCTCGCCTGGGTGACAGAGGGACACCCTGTCTCAGAAAAATACAAAATTAAAAAAAACTTACCTAGAATAATGCAGTCATATGACAAGCCTATAGTAAGGGAAGATGGTATGTTCTGGGGGAGTGCAATAAATACGTCTCATAAGTATATAAGTACATAAGGACAGGGCAGTAGAGCATCCTACTTAGCAGTGTAGTACAGTCACCCTGAACACTTTTACAAATACCAGGAGACGTGGAGACGTTGTAATGGAGGCTGCCTGGTAACTAATCACTAACTTGTTCAGTTTGGGTGAAATCTGCCACCAGCATGTCTGTCTTTTGACGATATGTCACACACACCAAAAGGGTGCAAAACCCTGAATGGCAGTGATTGTTCCCTTATCTTTCCTTCCCTAAAAAGAATTAGGGTTCCAAGTCTGGTGTCAAAAATTCAAAAGCGACAGGAGCCAGGCAGGTAACATATATGAGAAGAGAACACAATAGAGAGGGAAATGGAGTAGGTGAAATGGCACCAGTCGCTCTATCTCTCTAAAAGAATTCAAATTTGGAGTCTTCTCCAAGCACCGCGTGGGTGAGACATAACAGGCTTACAGCTGGATTCAGCCAATGAGCACGCTGTTCCAAGTTCTTAATTAAGGGCCTGCAGGTGGCAAGGTCTGTTTATATTGTCCCCAAAATCCTAGATTTTAAAAAAGGAAAATATGATGACCCTGTGTGGAAACAAAAGGGTAGATTTTTTGCCGATCTGACCACAGTGAATTATTAGAGATTTGGGGTGATACCACATTCATTCTCGAACTTGTAGCCAAACACCTCTGGGCAAGGCTAGGAGGAGATACGATTTTTATTTTCATTTTCTTCCCATGAAGGACTGTCTCTCAGCAACTCTCACTACTGTTATCCCATCTGGTTAAGAGTGAAATACAGATTTGGAATATCATTTTTATCTGCACATATTTAAAATGTAATGTCCAAATATTATGCTGTTTGAAAAGAGACACCTGTCCAAAAAATTCCCGGGAAGGTTTCAGAGAGTGCACTTAAGCTCAGATTTAGACACAAGTAAAGCTCATTTTTCATTTAGCAGAAACCTTCAGACTAGCCAAGGCTTGGAATACATGCTGAACATTTTGCAAATACAGCAATGCCTCATTTATTTGACGTGGACTGTTCCATGTAAATGCATTTTCCACATAACTGAAGCTTATCCCGTTGCACATCAAATCATACATTTATTTTAGCCATTTTGCATGGGAATATTTCTGAGAGTGCATTACACACTTCCCTACCTCCTTAAATAGAATATGAGAAGCATAATTTAATCTTTGCTATCTGACTCAGAGTCATAGTCATGAATATCAAGTATTGGGCTGCTCTGGGCTGAAATAAAGGGATGCCTTGGGGTCCCTACAGCATAAAAGGAGTTGTTTGACTTCAGTTTGCAGGAGCTGAGGTTTCCACGCTTTTGAGAGTGTGCCTACCAGCTCTCCATCTCATCCTTCAGTGCTCTCATTATACCTAAAAGTCCTTTTGTTCCCTACCTCTTTAAATTTGTCTCACCTATGGAATAGGAAGGTAAGGTGAAGTGCCTTACTTGGTTGACCAGAAACCCTGGGTTATTTTCCCATTTTTAATACATTCTTGTACTTTGTTAACCTGCACAAGCTATTTGACCTTCTTGGCCTCTGTTCCACCGTCTAAACGTGAGAGAATTAAACACATTGTCTAAAATCCACCAAATCTGCTTCCATTTGCATAATTTTATGTGATCTTTGGCTCTGAGATGAACAAACTTGTTAAAATTGTGCTTAAACATAGAGACCATGGGTCCCAATTGAGCACTTCAACATCCCTGTTAGAAGCAGAACTCATTGACTGTGTATTACCTTATTTGTTTATTGGTTCCATTATTCTACATTGTTGAAGCTGTCAAAGAAGTGACCACTCAATAAATTGAAATACAATGCTGGCCAGGCTCGGAGGTGCAGAGGCTCACACCTGTCATCCCAGCATTTTGGGAGGGTGAGGCAGGCAGATCACTTGAGGTCAGGAGTTTGAAACCAGCCCAGCCAACATAATGAAACCCCATCTCTACTAAAAATACAAAAATTAGTCAGATGTGGTGGTGGGCACCTGTAGTTCCAACTACTTGGGAGGCTGAGACAAGAGAATCGCTTGAATCTGGGCGGCAGTGGTTGCAGTGAGCCAAGATCCCACCACTGCACTCCAGCCTGGGCAACAGAGCAAGACTCTGTCTCAAAAAAAAAAAAGAAAGAAAGAAAGAGAGAGACAGAGAAAGAAAGATGATGCAGTTTCAGTTATCTATTGCTGTGTAACTAATCAACCCCAAACCTAGCAGCTTCAAGCAGCAATGGTTTGTTATTTCTTTGCTTTCTTTGATTCTCTGGGTCAGGAATTCAGGCAAGATTCTGAGACAGCTGTGCTTGGTGGAACATGATCTGGAGAAGCTACCTTAACTTCATCCACCTGCAAATGGGCTGAACTAGGAGGTCAAGGAAGTCCTCAGCCACATGCTTGATGCTCCATGCTCCTCCACCTGATTGCTCTCCTTCCAATCTCCTTATGAACAGTCTTATTTCATAATGTAGTCCTAGCTTTTTTTTTTTTTTTTTTTTTGAGACAGAGTCTCACTGTCTCCCAGGCTGGAGTGTAGTGGCATGATCTCAGCTCATTGCAACCTTCCCCTCCCAGGTTCAAGTTATGCTCCTGCTCAGCCTCTTGAGTAGCAGGGATTACACATGCCTGCCACCACGCCTGGCTAATTTTTGTATTTTTAGTAGAAACAGGGGCTCACTATGTTGGCCAGGCTGGTCTCGAACTCCTGGCCTCAAGTAATCCACCTGCCTCGGCCTCCCAAAGTTCTGGGATTACAGGCTTGGGCCACCACACCCGGCCTTTTTTGCAACATGATGGCGGGCTTCCCCAAGGGAAAGCAAAAACTGCTAAACCTTTAAAGGATATCCAATAATTGACACAATATTACCTCTGCCACGTTTTATTGGTCAAGTCACAATTCAAGGAGAGTCAAAAAAAGGAGATGCAGACCCAGCTTCTTGATGGGTGCAGTTCCACGCATGTGCACAAAAAAGAGGAATTGGTAGCCGCCATCTTTGGAAACCGCTACACGCCTAAATACATCTTCACATTATACTTCAGAAGACTAAAGGTTTTCTTTCAACATCAAAACTATTAATTAGCTTTGATGTGTGTGCCTAATCATTTTCTTAAGTAGCGTAGATTTGGTAAAAAGCACTTTTCCTCTGGGAAAGGAATAAAAAGACAATCCACACTTTTAATTGGATCCTTCTCTTGAAGTGAATTCCAAGTCTGTATTTTCTCTTGTAAACATACAGCAAACTTTCCACGTTTTGATCCTGTACTTCGTGAATCAAAGCGAAATCCTGGGAAAGAAAACATTACCTCTTTCTGAACTTTCTGTATAGGCGTGCTTGCCTTTGGTTGTTGTCAAAATTCTTTGAAAGTGTTTGCCCAACAAACCAAATTAAGTAACTGCGATACTCTATGTGCTCTCTTGTCAAGGGAAGATAGGCTCCTTTCTCCTTTAGGTTTCTGTGGATTCCCGTTTTTTTGTTTGCCCTGTTGTTCATTTGTTCAGTTACTTACGCAGATTGTCTCAGCATATTCTATGTGCCAGGTTTTTAAAACACGCAGTGAACAAGACACACATCACTACACTCTCATGGAGCTGACGTTCTAGCATGGAGAGCAGATAATAAAGAAATAACCAATCCGCTATAATTGCAACGAATGCTATGAAGGAAAAGCATGAAGGGTAGAAGCTAGATTGTAGGGGCCTACGTTGGTATGAGAAATACACAGAGGCCTCCTAGAGGAAGTGGTGTTTCAGCTGAGCTCTGGAGGTCGGTCGGTGTCCCATAGGTGGAAGGACCATGGAAAAAGGAGCCGAGGAGAACATTCCAAGCAGATGGAAGAACACATAATAAGGCCCCTTGGAAGGGAATGGAAGTTAGTGGGTTCAAGGAACTGATAAAATCCAGTAACAGAAGCCAGGATGAAAATGTGTGTGATATTTAAACTAAAATAGCCATTTAAAAGTTGTGCAAACTTAGGCATAGTACTCAAACTCTCTGAGCCTTGGGGTAAGGAAGAGAAAGGGAAATGGACACCCTTAACCCTCAGTCATCCTCACTCACAAAGAGGCTCAAATGGAAATCGTACTCATCATCTGGTTCATTGTTGTTGAGCTTGTAAATGTATTGATAACTTCTCCTAAGTGCCAGGCATTGTATTACATGCTGGGAGCACAAAGATGAATAATAACAATAGGTTCACAGAAAAGGTGAATTGATTGAGAGGAAAAGATAGAACCCTCCAGGAGCCCTCAGCATACTCAGTAGGGGGTTGGCGTTGGAGGATGGAGGAACGGAGAAGGCCCTGAAATGCAGGCAGAGAAATGATGAAACAATTCAGGGGGTGCGGTCAGGTTAAATGAGTATCTTCAGCAGCCCCGAAGACTGATCAGGTTACTATGACCTCTCTTCTATCCACATGCATTTCGAAATAGTATTTTATGTTTAAAAATGACCAAAAAAAAAAAAAAAAAATGGATGTGCACTGAAAATAAAAGAACTTTCTGGGTTTTTTGTTAAATATGTAATTTTGGGTAAGTTCATCAAAGCTGAACTCATTATTTATGTAGAGATTTTGGGTGAGTCATGCTCTCACTGAAGAGTTAAGTAGTTACTACAGGACCCATATCACCCACAAGGCTGACACTATTTACTATCTGGCACTTTGCAGAAAAAGGTTGCCAATCCCTGTTTTTTTGGTGCATTCATCCTTTTCACAAGAAGAAATTGCTCCAGGTAAAAGTCATCACAGTAAATCATTTCTTTTATTTTTTTTTTAATAACACCCTGTTTCAATGAGCTGCCTACAATCCCACCATTAATGCTTCAGTGTTTTGGCTTAATGCTGGCTTCAAGTAGTTCTTTTCAAGAAGCAAATACCCCTGAGAGCAGTAGCTCATTATTTAGCTAATAACAGTGTGAGAAAGCAGTGTGGTGTTTAGCAAAAGGCAATGGTCCAAGGAAAAGGCCACCAATGTTCCCAAATGCAGCAATGTCTAGTTTTCCAGTCTGATTTCCCAGAGTGAAAGAAGCTCATGTAGTCCAGGCCACAGGACCAAAAGGTTCCTGCCAGGCTGAACTCCCTAGTCTTGGACAAAATATGCTGCGGACTTACTTATCCTATTTGCTGGATCCCAAAGAATCAAAGATAAGGATTAGAATGGTTGAGTTCACACAGAGAATTGTTGATTATGTTTTATCCTTTTAAATATGTGTAAGTCATAGAAAGCTCTGCAGTCAAAAATATTGATTGCATTGATCTCTGCCAACCACAGAAGCATGGGGCCTATGTGGGCTGCAGTGGAAAGGCTGTGAAATACTTAAAATAAAGACGTTATCTGATGGAAGATGCTTTCCTCCTCCTCTCCCCCACCCCGGAAGCAAGTTTGAACTGAAAATGCACAAATGCCAGTCAGCAAAAGGAAAAAGTACTTTTGTAGCTCCATTTAAACATCAGCATGCAGGCCTCGAGTCCAGCAGCACGTTCCAGAGCAGCAAGAATACAAATTTCTGCAGCATGCATGGATTTTACAAGAAGAGTGTCGGTGTGAATTGTATTACAAAGCCTGATGAGCAATGTTGGTTTTCTCACAGAGAGCAGCCCCTTTATTATTCAAAGGGAAAAAGACATTGCCAATCACAAGCCCTCTTTTTGCACACACAGCCCATGTTCTGGAGCAGAGATTTTATGCATCATTCCCTTACTCCGTTCATCAGCCCTCTGTTCTGCAAGGTGGAGCCCCTACTCTGGGTCAGCCCCTCTGCTGAATGTTGGCAACAATATCTATGGCCTCAACAAGTCTGTGAGGAAAGATGGACATCAGTTTGAAGGTTCTTTGGTGGCAAAAATTTTCATCTCGTTGGTCTTTCTAAGAGCACAGAGCCAGACATGTAGTAGGGGTTCAGCCAGTATGTGTTAAACAAATGACTAGATGAACAGGTTGAATGTAATACAAGGAAGAGAAAATAAGCTTGGATCAGAAAAACAAACAACTAACAGCCAGGGAAGTTGGGAAGCCTCCAGAGACCAGGTGAGATTTGATCTGGGCCTTGAAGGGTGCATAAAAGTTCAGGAGGTAGAGAGATAAAAGGGCATCTTAGAAGGATCCTTCTGGTAGAAGAGGGCAAAAGATGGGTTTTCCCAACCCCTTTCTGGAAATAGGCACTTTATAAATCAATACAGCTAAGGCTCTCCATAAGTGCACCCAAACCTTCCAGAATTCAACACAGAAACACTCCCCAAAGGCATTCAGAATGTACCAGAGCTTCATCCTGCTGCCTTTTGCATGATTGCTCAGGGCCTGGCAATTAAGACGATTGTTTCATCTTGTGTGATGATGTGAAGAGGATCCAAAGAGTGGCAGCATATCATTCTCAGACTAGCTTAGGACAGGCAAGCAGGTACAGCACAAATGTGCACAGAGTTTTCCAGGTGGAGGGACAGGGGAGGATAGAAAAAGTTGGCATCATAGGCAGGAGCACAATGTAGCTTCCCCAGGAGAAGAAGAGGCAGTTGCTAGGCTCAATTATGCTCAGCCTTTACTGAACCCCACCAGACTGGGCACCATGCTTGGCATAGGGCATAAAACAAGGAAGTCAGCAAGGGGACAGCTTGGTACAGTGAGTAAGAACATAGGCTTTGGAGGTAAATATTCTGTATCAGTCCATTTTCATACTGCTATGAAGAAATACCCAAGACTGGATAATTTATAAAGAAAAAGAGAGGTTTAGTGAACTCACAGTTCCACGTGGCTGAGAAGGCCTCACAATCATGGAGAAAGGCAAAGGAGGAGCAAAGGCACATCTTACATGGCAGCAGGCAAGAGAGCATGTTCAGGGAACTGCCCTTTATAAAACCTTCAGATCTCATGAGACTTATTCACTATCATGAGAATAGCATGGGAAAGACTCTATCCCATGATTTAATTACCTCCCACCAGGTCCCTCCCATGACATGTGCAAATTATGGGAGCTGCAATTCAAGATGAGGTTTAGGTGGGGACACAGCCAAACTATATCATGTTCATTCTTTCATTCATTCACTCATTCCATTCAGCTAATGTTTACTGAGCACCTGTTATGCTCTAGGCACTGAGTACAGTTGTAAAAAAGCCAAGTAAAGTGCTGCTCTTGTAGAATTTATGTTCCAGGGGAGAAATGCAATAAATACTAGCACTTATTGAGTGCTTACTACAGGCCAGATATTATCTGCAGTACTTTGTATATGCATCAAATATAACATTTAAAACTCACAAGAAACCCGTAAGTTACTATGACACTCCCATTTTACAGATGAGGCAACTGAGTTTCAGAGAGTTTAAACAAGAGTTAGAACAGGGATACAAGCACTGGCCTTCAGAATCTGGCCCTTGACCACTAGGTTGTCCCATCACAGGAGAGAGAGTGGCCAGGGTTTGGGAAAGGGACAGAATGACCCAGGAAGGCCCCTCTGAGCAATGACATTTGGGCTGTACCCAAATGAGAAGGAGCCAGCCATGGCTAGAGTTTCATGACAAGGCTGAGGGTGGAATGGAGCAAAGCAGACGCGACAGCTGCCCCAATCTCATGTGGGCTCTGTCACTTACTACTTCATGCACTTAAGCTATTTAACTTCTCTGAGTCTCAATTTAGTCATCCGAAGAACGGGGACAAAATCTTTAAGAGAATGAATGCAATGCACTCACCCAAAGCCTAGAGCAGAGCAAGCACTCAACAAATGTGGACATTATTCCTGTTAGCAGGACACTTGCCTGCTCTGCAGAATGTCACTATTGAGAGAGAGACTGATTGTTTCTCTACAGTGTGGCTAGATACCAAATGTTTCTCATTCCCCAGACTCATTGACATTCTGGGTGTGGTGCACTTCTAGCATTTGCTTTCCCTTCTTAATGAGAAAGCCCAGTCACCCTTTCTGGGCCATCAACCTAAACCTTAAATGGCCAAGAATCTTTCTGAGCCTATTCACTACCATCATCATCACTGCCAACACCGCCGTCATCCTCATTATCATCGTTACAGTCATCATCTTCACTGTGAACCTCAGCAAAGCACTTACTGTGTGCCAGGCTTTGTCCTAAGCGCTTGACCCTTGTTCTCATTCACTCATCATAGTGGCTTCTAAGGTTGGTTTATTATTTTCCCTGTTTTTCAGATGAGGAAACTGAGGCATAGAGAGGTTGAGTAACTTGCCCAAAGTCACACAGCTAGGAGGTGCCTCTGAACCAAGGCAGTCTGGATCTGCTGGTCCTGTCTAGAAACACTATGTTTCCCATCTTTAGGATTTTTGCCTCTGGGCAATATTTTCCTGCCACTATTTGCATCAGTTTTTTTCATTGCCTCAATTCACACTTTTTAGTTAAATGAACACTTTGTAAAACCACATCCTAGATGGAAATCAGTCTTATTTGTTATTAAAAAGGATCACCATAACAATGAAAATGCAATAACAAGAAAACTGTAGCATCAAAATCCTTTCTAGAAGTGTTGCCGGTAGAAGGCTCAGAGCCCACAGCCAGCTCTTTCTTTTTTTTTTTTTTAATTTATTTATTATTATTATACTGTAAGTTGTAGGGTACATGTGCATAACGTGCAGGTTTGTTACATATGTATACTTGTGCCTTGTTGGTGTGCTGCACCCATCAACTCGTCATTTACATCAGGTATAACTCCCAATGCTATCCCTCCCCCCTCCCCCCTCCCCATGATAGGCCCCGGTGTCTCACTCATAGGTGGGAACTGAACAATGAGATCACTTGGACTCGGGAAGGGGAACATCACACACCAGCTCTTTCTTTGCAGAAGAGGAGATAACAAGTGTTAGGGGGTGTTAAAAACACGTCAGCACAAAGCTCACCCTTTGACTTCAACAGAAAAAATCAAAAAGAATTTAAAAAGAAATTGTCCTACTCAATTACGTGCATGATAAACTTTTCTCTAGACAAATTAGAGACGTAAGTCCCAATAGAAATGAGATTTCCATGAAGTTACATTTAGTGAATTTAAAGACTCTTTCTTGGTCTGAAATTCATCCAACAACATGCATTCGACAATTTTTGTGAAACAACCACGATATACCATCACTCTGGGGGGCAACAGGTTTTGAACAGTGAGGTTGTTCCTTCTTTAGAAACATGAAAATATCCTCCCTTTTTATTACACAGTGTTCATAGTAATTCATCTTTCTTCTTTTGTGTGTCCATCTTTAGCAAAATTGAAGTTTGGTCGCTTATATTGTTTCATTTTTTTTTTCTGGAAATTTTGCTGGTCTGTCTCTTATACCCCCAAATCTGAGAACTCCTGGACTAAGTGAGTCCCTCTGAGCTTAAGTATGTTGGCACCCATTTGTGTGATGCTTTATAGAAATTCCTTGCCATGCGCGATGGCTCACACCTGTAATCCCAGCACTTTGGGTGGCCGAAGAGGGCGGATCACGAGGTCAGGACTTCAAGACCAGCCTGGCCAACATAGTGAAACCCCATCTCCACTAAAAATACAAAAATTAGCCAGGCATGGTGGTGCACGCCTGTAATCCCAGCTACTCGGGAGGCTGAGGCAGGAGAATCACTTGAACCTGGGAGGCGGAGATTGTGGTGAGCCGAGATCATACCACTGCACTCCAACCTGGGCAACAGAGCAAGACTTAGTCTCAAAATACAAAAGAAAAAAAAAGAAAGACATTCCTAAGCCGGCAGATGACAAACTGAGTGAAGGGAGGTGGAGACACCAAGCAAATTGAAGTCTGATGCCTCATCTAAAGGAGCGGCTGCTTCTCACCTCTGGGGAATTGTCATGGACAGTGTGGACCCGGTGGTGCCCGGTCTCATGTGGTCTCAAGAGAAGGCACAAGCCTGGTTTTCGTGGGGAGTCCCTGTGAGCTGGATCTGGTGGATGAGCCACAAGAGGGCTGCCATCCCCTGCTTTTTCTCATTAACCAGCTTGTCTTAAGTCATGTCACAGAGTCAGGTGTTAAAAGGAGGGAGCAGGGATGTCATGGAGAGAGCTTGGACTTTGGGCCGGTGGACCTCAGGCACTTGCCATCCATAGCTGGGTGACCTTGGGCAGAAAGGACAACCTCTCTGGGACTCTGTTTTCCCATCTGTAAATCACAGATTTTTATTCTACTTCATCAATTTTGAGATCAGAAATAATGTCTAGTGTTACAAGGCAGAGGACGGTGATTTTATTTTGTAAGTAAAAGGCTTGAGTCTGGGCCAGGTACCTGTAATCCTAGCACTTTGGGAGGCCAAGGCAGGTGGATCGCTTGAGGTCAGGAGTTCAAGACCAGCCTGGCCAACAGGGCAAAACCCCATCTCTACTAAAAATACAAAAATTAGCCAGCCGTGGTGGCAGGCACCTGTAATCCCAGGTACTCAGGAGGCTGAGGCAGGAGAATTACTTGAACCCGAGAGGTGGAGGTTGCAGTGAGCTGAGATGGCACCACCGCATTCCAGCCCAGGTGACAGAGCAAGACTCTGTCTCAAAAAAAAAAAAAAAAAAAATGACTTTAGTTCCACTCTTCTGTTCTCATTCCCCATGCTCATTTCTGGGTGCCACTGGCTGACCTTTTTCTGGCTTTCTGCCTCCTCTTGAGCCGGTGACAAAGCCCCTGACCAGTGACTATCCAAGGCTTTTCAAGCCCAAGCTGCCGCTGGGGAGGGCCCTGAAGCAAATGCAGGGAGCTGGGCCTTGTGTTTCTGGGCCTGGCTCCTATTGAGTCCAGAATTCAGTATAAAACCATCTTCTTGGCAAGAAGGCAAACACCCACGTAAATGCTCGCCTGCAAGAAATTATGACCCCCTCATGCCCACCACGGAAGTAAAATATCACCCTGTTCTCTTCCTGGAGCCTCTGTGTCTGGTGCTCATGGAAACCAGTATCTTTGGGGCTGTGGGTGAATAAGCCCAACTCAGCAGATTTGCCTCCAGGGTGGGTCCCAGAAGAAGGTAACCAGCCTTCCCAGTTTATCTGGGACTAAGGGACTTACTGAGATGCCAGACTTTTCTGTTTAAAACCACAAAAGTCCCAGGCAAATGGGACAAGTTGGTCACCCTGCTCCAGATCTTGATATGGAAAGAGCATGTTGGCCTGGGGGAAGATTCTTTCCAGCTCTAAAATGGCAGCACTCTGAGTCCAGGTGTGTTCTTCGGCCCCAAGCCACTCCTTGGGGCTGAGGCACCCATCTGAGCTGCTGAGCCAGTGCCTGAGAGCCAGAGGCTGGCACGCATCTGCCGGAACAGACAGTGCTCCAGGTGACTCTTACAAAATGACCTTCCTTGGTTCACAAGGTGACATCAATTTGCTATCTTGGCTGGAGTCCCTGCCTTCTACTTTGTGAAGTCCGTAGAAAGTGCCCTGGAAATACTTGTTTGATGAATGAATGAATGAATGAATGAATGAATGAATGAAGTACTTAAAGTCTAAAGGCTTAATGGAAAAAGAAATAGGTGAATAAATAAGTGAAAGGATGACTCGGTTTCAGTTCTAAGGATTCTTTCTTCCCATCAAAGCCACCCATTTTCATTTCCTCAGAGGGTTTTTTTTTTTCTTTTTTTTCTTTTTATTCTTTTTTTTTTTTTTTGACAGAGTCCTGCTCTGTCACCCAGGCTGGAGTGCTGTGGCGTGATCTCTGCTCACTGCAACCTCCAACTCCTGGATTCAAGCAATTCTCTTGCCTCACCCTCTTGAGTAGCTGGGATTATAGGCGCACACCACCACGCCCAGCTAATTTTTTTGTCTTTTTAGTAGAGATGGCGTTTCACCATGTTGGCCAGGCTGGTCTCGAACTCCTGACCTCAGGTGATCCGCCCACCTCGGCCTCCCGAAGTGCTGGGATTATAGGCATGAGCCACCGTGCCCACGCTCCTCGGAGGGCTTTATTACATCCTCATGATCACATCATTTAAGACCAGCTGACTTGGAGTAAATCCTGGGCTACAGGGGCAGACAGGTAGGGCAAGTCCTGGCTCTTGTGTCCCTCCTGACCTCTCCGGACGCCTCCGTGTTCATCTGTACACATTGCTGCAGGGGAACTTCCCAGTCTCCTTCACTGACATGCAACGGCCATCCCGCTAACCGGGCTCCTGTCACTCCCTTCCATTTTCAATTTGGCTCCAGCGTTTTTGAGAGAATGATTCTACTCACAGGAATGGTTCCAGTGGCAGGATGCTCAGGTCCTGAGATAGAGATATATGAGTGAGGTTTTTGTGTCTCTGAATCATCAGAGAGCAGGCAGCCATCTCCACTGGGCAGAGCCCTCATGGTCCAACAGCAGGTGGGTCCAGTGTAGAAGCCCTAGGTAGAATGAGGGAGAAGGAGGCAGTTTCCTTTTCTTTTGTTTGTTTTTGGTTTTGTTTTGTTTTGTTTTGTTTTTTGAGACAAGGTGTTACTCTGTCACCCAGGCTGGAGTGCAGTGATGCAATATTAACTCACTGCAGCCTCAAACTCCTGGGCTCAAGCAATCCTCCCAACTCAGCCTCCCAAGTAGCAGGGAGCACAGGGATGCATCACTATGCCTGATTAACTCTTCGGTATTTTTTGCCGAGATGGGGTTTCACCGTGTTGCCTAGGCTGGTCTCAAACTCTTGAGCTCAAGTGATCCGCCCACCTCGGCCTCCCAAAGCACTGGGCAGATTCCTTTTCATCCTCAAAGCCTCTGATCACATGTCGCCTCCTCCGTGAAGCCCTTGCTGACCTTCTCAGGCAGAACTAGTAGCTCTTTCTCCTGTGATCCCATGGCACTTTGCCCATCTGCTATGATTTTGATGCACTACAAAATGCATTGCCCCTACTATTCCCCTCTATTAGATCAAGAGCACCCGGGATCAGGAATTGTGTGCCCAGGGCTCAGCCCTGTGTCGGGACAGCCAGTTTTGTGCTCAACAAATTTGGCTAGTTGTATTTGTAAGCTAACAAATAGCCAAAGTAATAATAAACAGAGTGACAACAGTCAGTGCAGGTCTAGCCACCGCCAAATGCATGAATCTGGCAGAATTCCTGAGGCCTAATTATCAGGGAAAAGACTTGGCAAGTGGCATGGAATAATCCAGAAGCAGTGTTTGGTCTTGGTTGAATTGTGTTACGAACACAGGAACTGTGAAAATGGAGATCCGTGTTTTTCCACCAGAAGAATTTTGTTTTTCTATGTTTTTCTTGGTTTTTGAATTCTTTTGCTGTCATTTCCCCGAGTTGAGATCTCCAGCAGTTCCTGAATCGTCTTGGAGCACTGCTCTGTGCAATTTCACCTGACCTCCTTATATCTCTGAAGGGAGGGCTTGATTTAACTAGAGTATTGATTTTAACAGGGACTTTCCCTGAAAATCTAGATCTAAAAAGTCATCATCTTAATCATTAGTAAAGAGGAAGGTGGAGAGGCAGTGCTGGGTTGAGAGCCCTGGGGAGGAAGCTGCATGTGTGGACACTGAAGCTGGCCTGGAAGAGCAGCTGGTGGTTGTGCATGGACACCACTGCCCTCCAGTGGAACACATGGCAGGTCAGCTCAGGGAGGGCCACTCCTCCCCTGGGCAGGACTTCAGCGATGGGCCAAGAGTGTCCACACCTGGGTTCCTGCCATGAACTCTGCCTTCTAGAAGCTCTCCTTAAGGTCTACACATCATATAATGGAGGCAAGTTGCTGCATGGGGGGAACTGCTTTGTTGGTTGGTTGGTTTGTTTGTTTGTTTGTTTTTAACTGTGTGACTTGACTTTTTTGTACCAGTGGAAATAGGAGGAAGTAAAGCAAATTAAGGCCCTCCCAGCAACTTTAGTGTGTGTGTGTGTATATATATGTGTGTGTGTGTGTGTGTGTGTATAGAGAGAGAGATGGAGTCTCACACTGTCACCCGGGCTGGAGTACAGTGGCACGATCTCGGCTCACTGAAACCTCTGCCTCCCAGGTTCAAGCGATTCTCCTGCCCCAGCCGCTTGAGTAAATGGGATTACAGGCATCTGCCACCACGCCCAGCTAATTTTTTGTATTTTTAGTGGAGACAGGATTTCACCATGTTGGCTAGGCTGGTCTCGAACTTCTGACCTCGTGATTCCCCCCTCCTCAGCCTCCCAAAGTGCTGGGATTACAGGCGTGAGCCACCGCGCCCCACCCAACCTTGGTATCTTGAAGCAAGTGTCTTACACCTACCTGCACAGCCCCTGCCACCTCTTTCTCGGCTTTATGCTTTGAGAATGGGAGAGAGGACAGTGCTTGCCGCAAGAGAATGCATCGCTAACGGTGGAATTTTAGATATTAGAGGAACAGTGCTTTTGTCGGATTTGCCCCCATCCATTCACATCAGCAAACATTCCATGATTGGCTTTGATATGTCTAAGCAAAGGAACCCGGAGTGCTAAGCAAAGGAAGACAAGACAGGGACTTCTATCCTGGTTGAGTTCCACTATTAACAGATAAGACATCTCAGGCCGCAGATAGTTAAGATCTCAGTACTTAAAAACTTATCACTTGTCATTCAGTCTATTCCTCAGCAACGCCCATGATAGAGGTGCAGTAACTTACCTTTTGGCTGTACATGAATTTGATTTATGCTGCAATGTTAATGGGAAGGGGTGATTCAGTTGGTCACTAAGTGTCCCTAGAAAGTACCGCCAGCATCCACCTCCCAATAGGGCTTTGCCTCCCTCCGTGCATCACTGTGTGCGCCATCATTCTGACGATGTGGTAGAATAACTGTTCGGTCGTGGAGATGTGCCATCAAGTTGGAGGAGGAAATATTATTAGTAAGAGCTGAAATATCTTATTGTAGAAAGGTATTTATAGGAAATGTGTGACTCTTGAAGAAAGTAAGAATTAGGAGAAACCCAGGAGCCTATATCAGCAAGCCTCTGTTCACAATTTTGGTAATCTGGGAGGATCTTACGCTACCTGCCTTGCAAACTGGCGAAAGTTAGCAGGTCTACAATTATGATGATCAGATTCTCTGAGATGAAAATTAGTTCCCATGATATGTAAGTTCAGATGTCCTTGGAAAGATCAAAGGAGGAAATATTTGAAATAGAGCCTGTTCTGGAAAATATTTGAAATTGAGAAGGGCATGGAAACCATACATGCAGCACTGTGTATGCAGCAGGACATTATAAAGTCTGATAAAGACATAGATGAGAGTGCATGGGAGCCCATATTCTCAAACCACACCAAGTACACAGCCCCTGATAGCGAGACCATGCTTGACCATCCACATTTGTTCATTCTGTTGGGTAGAATTTATCAAACCAGAACATACAGGTCACAAGTTGTTCCTTCAGTCAAGGAAGATCCCCTTGTCATCTGGACACTGGCTGTAGAATGTCAAAGAGTTCTCAGGGCCCTGAGTAACTAGTGACGTAGAGCCATTAACTCTATTATTTATTAGAAATGACAAATGCATTGGTCCAAAACCTACAGTGCTTCCTGGAAGACCCTCCAAGTGATGTAACAAGGGTTATCTTCCAGAGATGCAATATTAGTCCTGTGACTGCCTGTTTACTCATTCATTGATACAATAGATATTGACCAAGTGCTTGCTATGTGACAAGCACTGAGCTAGGGCTGGGAAATCATCAGTGAATAGTCAGAGAAAGTCCTTGCTTGCAAGAGCTTAGACTCTAGTTCAAGGAGAGAAAATGAACAAGACCACTTCAGGGTATAAGAGCTTTGAAGGCATCAAAACAGGCTAGGAAACCTGGGTGGAAACTAGTGCAAAGAGGATGACAAGGAAGTCCTGACCAATGTGAGACCTTTGCAGTGAGGAGTCAATCACGCACGGAGAGCAGCGAGGGCCAGCAGCCCAAGGCGAGAGTGCACTTTGCATTTGAGGAACAGAAAGGTTTTGTGACTGCAGACTTGTGAATTTGGAAGCAAGGCGGAAGAGGCCAACCAGGGCCTGACCCGTGGTAAAGATATGCAAAGTGAAGCCTTGGGAGGCATTTAAAGCAGGGGGCTGGGATGTGTGCTGGTTATACAATAAGGGAAGATAAACCTGACAATTGTGCTCACCCTTAAAGTCCAACACACTCTTCCATCATGACCAGTAGGAGGAAATGTGTGCTGAGATTGCTAAATTTCCAAGATTGCATGTAACTCCCAGCATGCTTCATCTATGCTGCATTTTATAAAATATCTGCATAAACAGAAATATTTGAAATAGAGCGTATTCTGGAAAATATTTGAAACTGAGAAGGTCGTGGAAACCGTACATGCAGCACTGTGCATGCAGCAGGATATGTATAAATCCAACTCTGTTTGTAAGTAGTTGGAATCTCAGCATTTACAGACTTACCATTTGTAATTTGGGCTCTTTATTCCCGAGCTACTCACATCATAGAGACATAGTAATTTGTCCTCTCTGCAATGTTGATCAGAAAGAGTGATGTGAACTGTCCGGAACACCTGTGCACTAGCCAATGAATGAATGAATATTGATAAGCCATTGATAATTGATTATTCAACACACAGAATCAGTAGCAAAGCATTTTCTTTTCTACTTTGGTGAGGAATTAGCATCTTTCTATTCTAATCATAAGAGCATTAAAAGTTATGTTGTTCCTTTTTCCCATTGGTTGCCAGGAAGCTCACATACAAAGTGAATGGTTAATCACAGTAGCCATTCTAATTTTTATCATTAAGATATTTGCTTTATTCCCCTTTTTTAGCTTTTTTTTATTTATGTCCTTTATATGTCACCTTAAATCTTTTCGTAGCTAAAGGTGGAATATCAATTTTTTTAATTGCATGTTGAAGGCTGTAACCCTGGCCTGCTTGATAGATACTTTAGAAATGTTATATCCACCAGTGGCAGGGTGTGAATAGTTAATTGAATCGGCAATTAAATACATCATTATAGATAATTTCTAGAAAATGTTAAGCTTCAGGACTTTAGCCAAGAATGTATCACCCAGGCAAGTATCATTTCTACTAGAAAATCAGGTTCTACCATAAATTCAAGGTCTTACTATTGCCGTCGGAAGGGTTTCCAGCTTAGTATAAACCAGGAATGTTTCTCATCACTCGAATGCATTTGCCAAAGAACTTCAACTTCTGTCTCCTTTCCTGTTGAACTTTAAAACCCAGAGAGGCAACTGTCTGTCGAGACTGTTTTGTCTAGAGCAGGGCTGGAGGCAGGAATCCAGCATTATAAATTTCAGTTCTTGGTCCTCAACTCAAAGCTTTGGGAAGCACCTTCACTGTACCCTGTTAATCGCAAAATTAACTTAAAAATAAAAGAGTCTGTCTTCTCTTTGCTTCCTACAAAGCAGGATGTATGGGGGCGGTGATTATACACAGACCCTAGGACTGTATTTCTGTGATCTAGCATTGAAAACCATTTATGACTGAATTTAACTCCGGAAAGCCCTGCTTTCTCTTTTCTTCTGATCCTCCATATCAATTTCAGTCTCATGACTCTGGCATTTACTGGCACAGCTGACCGTAAACACACTGCAGCCATTAACCAGATAATCATCCACATGTGGGATTTGGTCATAAACGTGGGCCTTGCATCTAGACTAATTATATGGATAATGGTTGTGGAGGAAAAACAGAAGAGGAAGAATGCCAAATTCTGGAAGATATTCTAGGTAGTTTTCTGTAACTTTTCTATAAACCAAGAAATCAGCTAAAAATAGCAAGCACTTTACTTTTTAATAATATAACTAATAGGCATCCACTGGAGGAAAAGAGAGAGAGAGAGAGAGAGACAGGGAGGACAGAGCCAGGCCAATGTTAATTTGTATCATTAACATTCCAGGACACGTTAAGGTTTACTACAAAAATTCTAGATCAGGGTTGATCAACTGAAACCCTCAGGCCAAATCCAACCCACTGCCTGTTTTGTAAATAAAGTTTTATTGGAACACAACCATGTCCATTTGCTTACATATTATCTATGGCTGCTTTCACAATACAATGACAGAGTTACAGAGACCATATGGTATGCAAAGCCTAAAATATTTCTTTATTATCTGCCCCTTTCCAGAATAAGTTTGCCAGCTCCTGATCTAGACTTTTTGGTCTCTACATATTTATCTTGTACATAGTCTTTGCACTTTTTTTTAACCTTTTGGCTCGAAATAATTATAGATTCATAAGAAGGTGCAAGGAAATGTAAGGAGAAGCCCAGTGCACCCTTTCCAAAGCTTCCTCCAGTGCTTGCATAACTGTAGGACAGTATCAAAGCCAAAGCTAGTTCAGATTTCACCAGTTCACCTGCAATCATTTGAGGTGATATGTAGGCTTTTTAAACATAAAAGGGGTGTGAAATACAATGCCTTTAACGTTAAGAGTGATAATAATGAGAAGTCCTCAACTGACAGACTGAAGAGAAAGAAACATGAATACGATTAGTGGAGCCTGAGAATTGCCTAAGCGTCCGATATGATCCAACAGTCCTAAGAAAACCAGAACTATTTCCTCTGTACCAGTAGTCACTCCTAAGTCATAATAGCCAGGACATTCGGGTGGAGATTGTATGTTTTATTTTCTCCTGAACTTATAATCCTCTCTACTTTCCTTCTTCTGCATCCCCATCATCTTGACACTAAAAAAAGAAAAAGAAAGAAAGAAAGACAGAAAATGTGTGCATGAAATGTGACCAGGGAATCAAAGATGACAGAACTTTGATAAGGTCCAGAAAGTCTCGGCCCCTCCAAAGCAGGCGATTAAAGAGAAAGGTGACGTTCGGTTTATTCAAATATGTTTATCTGACATCTGTCTGGGTTTCATCTGAAGTATGTAGGCTCCTTCTGGATCCTTCCCCACAAGGGCCTGGCCTCAGTATCATACACTTTGCGTGGGATGAAGTTTTCAAGCCTCAACAGCTAAGGAAAGCTGCCAGGGTGTCTGGCAAACTGTGTAAGAGGGAGAAACACCCCAGCTCTGAATTCAGCCTGCTGTGAATTGTATTATAACCAATTGGTTATAATATATGGACAGAGTTACCAAGTGTGTATGCAGACTTTGGACGTACTAATGTTTGCTTGTGTTGAGTGAGGCTGTGTTAATGAGCCTAGGTTATAGGTGTTTGGGAGAAGTATGAATACAGTTGGTAGGGAATAGTGATAAAGCTTTGTTCTGTTTTGTTTTTAACAAAGGCTACTTAAGAAGCTGGAATTATAAAGCATTGTGGTCTGAGAAATTTAATAGGGCAGCTTGAACGGAAGGTAGTAACTAACCAGGAAGAAGCCATGGAAAGCTCTGAATCGTTTCCTGGACACCGGAGGACATGCCAGAAAAGCAGACAAAACTGAGGTGCTTGGTTCTTCTTCCAGGACCCGGTGAGAGCCAGGAGATTTGAGTGAGGGAGCACAGTCAGGCCAGGGGGAACCAGAATCCTGATACTGGGTGGCACCGCCAAACATGCATGACCTCTGAGGGGAGAGGGGAGGGGGAAGAGGGCCAACAGGAAAGCCAGGCAGGAGCCAGAAGAATGAGGAGCAAGAAGGAGCCAGGCATAGAGAATGGACAGTAGGTGTCAGACCCTGGTGTGTGTGGCAGAGGTGGCCACCATGGCTCAACGGGAATCAGTCCCTCAGCCAGATGATGAATATTCACTGAATTCCTGCTGCATTAGTCAGAGTCCCCTAAGGAGACAGATGGCAAACTCGAATTAGGAAAATGTATAAGGGTTATGACAAGCAGAATGTTTTTCTGGGTGGAGTCGGGGAATGCGAGAGAACCACAGGGACAGGGTACGAACCCATTCCTGCTGGCGGCAGAGCTCTTGACACCTCTGGGCTTGATGGGCCAAGG
Organism: Papio anubis; assembly: GCF_008728515.1. Classification (NCBI taxonomy): domain Eukaryota; kingdom Metazoa; phylum Chordata; class Mammalia; order Primates; family Cercopithecidae; genus Papio; species Papio anubis. Next base: position 80,507,371 of record NC_044991.1, read on the forward strand.
GGAAGGTATGATGTTTGGAATCTGCAAATAGAAAGTCATTTGGAGAGAAGGGACCATGACACTCGGTCAGGGGCTGGAACCAGCTTGAGGCAAGTGTGCAGGGATGGAGCCAGGAGGACAGAGGCTCCATCTTCACTGCCCTCCTCTGGGGTCCCATTCATCGAATACATCTGAAGCCAGAGGGCAAGGAGGCCTTCTGTGCAGAAGGCAGCGTGGGGAAGGGCAGATGAGTTGGAGTGCACCCCACTGAAGATTCTGGCATGGCTACCACGTGCCACGCACTGTGCTGAGCCTGGGACTCACCCTGCCGAAGCCTGAAGGTAACAACACATCATCAGGACTGAGCTGAAGCCATGAAGAGGCCCCAGTGCTCTGGAATCATCTAACAAAAACAGCTCCTAGCCTAGTCTTGGGGGTCCAGAAAGATGCCTCTAAGGCTTGGGCATTAGCTATGGAGAGAACAAAGAAGAGTGTCAAAGACAAAGGCAGCAGCATATTCAAAGGTCCTGGGATGCAATACAGCATGTCTCAGGTCAGAGGGGAAAGGGCAAGAAGAATGAAAAAGACGATGGCAGAACGCAGGGGCTAATCACACGAGGCCCTGCAGGCTTTTTAAGGAATTTACACATGATCCTGTGGGGGATGAGGAGAACCCAAAGTATTTTAAATGCAGAATGGATCTGAAAGGGTTTGTGTGTGTATGTATACACACATGCAGGCATACATGTGTTTGGAGTGGTGTGTGAAGCTGAAAGCCAAACGGAACGAGGAGGCGAAACTGGAGATGCCTAAGAAGCCCGAGTGTGCTAAGCTAGTTCAGGCTAGATTAAGGAGTAATCAGCTTGTGTACCAACTATTTCCTTTTCTTGTGTAGTTTGCACTGAGAGATCTTTAGCTGCAAGATGAGAAGGCGCAGAGATCTGATGGCTATTTTCAAATCCTGGCAGATGCATTATAAGAAAGGGGGACTCGATATGTTTTGTACAGGCTGTTCCTTCAAGAACACTGGCATGCAAAACCTACTGCGTCTGGTGCCAGCCCAGCCACTACCACCTCTTCTTTTACTCCTTCCAACAGGCAGAGCTCCTTCCTTCTTTCAGCTCCTGCATTAACTACACTGGTGTATGTGATTCTCTCTCCCAGATCTTCCTGGGGCTGCCTCCTTCTCTGAACTCAGATCTTAGCTCAGAAGGTATCTCCCTCTTCTATCCCGTAAGCTCCATGAGAGCAAACATGTCATTTGTCCTGCTCACTCTTATATTACCCTCAATATCTAGAAAAGAGACAGCTATGCTGTGGATTCTCATTATTTTGTTGATTGGACAAATATTTATTTAGAGCTTTGCAAAATCTGATTAAACTCCCTAGGAAATGCTGAGTTTCCTAATCTTGGAGGTAAAGAAGTAGAAACAAATTGATTAGAGAGAGCGTTGAGTTATAAAAGAGGCTAGATCATGGATTGAAAACACAATTAGAGGCCTTTGAAGAACAATTTATTCAGCAGATTTTGAAGTGGGGAGAAGACGTCCTGGTTGAATGGGAGTTGGGAGGCCCAGAGTGCTCCTCCAGGTCTCTCTGCCAAATATGGTTTCTTTTTTTTTCTTTTTTTTGAGACGGAGTCTCACTCTGTTGCCCAGGCTGGAGTGCAGTGGCATGATCTCGACTCACTGCGAGCTCTGCCTCCTGGGTTGAAGCAATTCTGCCTCGGCCTCCCAAGTAGTTGGGACTACAGGTGCCCGTCACCATGCCCGGCTAATTTTTGTCTTTTTAGTAGAGACTGGGTTTCACCATATTAGCCAGGCTGGTCTCGAACTCCTGACCTTGTGACCCACCAGCCTCGACCTCTCAAAGAGCTGGGATTACAGGCGTGAGCCACCACACCCAGCCAGATGTACTATTTTTAAAGAATCCTGTGTTGAGAATAAACTATGAGTAGGCATGAGTAGTTGCCTGGAGGCCAGTTAGGAGGCTGTTGCAATAACACAGGTGAGAGATGACCATGCCTCAGACCAGTGGTTCTCAAAATGGGGTTCTTAAGCAAGCAACGTCAGCATTGCCTGGAAAGTTTTCTTAAAGCAAACTTTTTGGCCTCACCAGAGACCTACTAAACCAGAAACTCTGAGGATGGAGCCAGCAACCTGTGTTCAAATCAAGCCTTGAGCTGGTTCTGATGCACAGTGAGATTTGAGATCCACCACTGCCTTGGGCACAGATGGTAGTCACGGAAGTGGTGAAAGGTCCTCGTTCTGGATGTTTTCAGTGTAGACTTGGACAATAGGGAAAGGCTAAGTAGAGTGGATCCCTAAAGACAGGATCAGACTTCTCCAGTTTGCCCCTGGCCCCACTCCTTTATGTTCACATAAAGGAGAACATATGTTCTTTATGTTCCTTTATGTTCCTTTATGTTATGTTCCTCTCTGGACCCTGTAGGCATTTGCCTTTGCCCTCTGCCCTAGACTCCTGGGTGAAAGAGGTAGAAAACTCAATGGTGGGAATCCCAAAAACTTCTATTAGAAAAATTGCCTTGGGTCATTTCCTTTTGCCTGGAAGAATCATTGCAATCACTCCTTTTGCAAGTGTGAGAAGGGAAACATGAAATGTCTGTACTGAGGCTTTGGGGAAGGGTGAGAAGGGTGTTGAGGAAGGGAAGGAACAAATGAGCTCATGGTTTCCTTTTTCCAATCTGGCTTCCGTTTCCCAGAGGGAATACTCAGGGAACCTGATGTTACTTCTCACAAGCACTAGAGAAAAATCACTTCCCAACCTCATCTGCCAGGCGGCAAAAGTCTTAGCTGCGAACTGCAGCTCCAAAATGTGACTCTTATTAAACATCGCTATCACATTAAGCCCAGTGACCTATTCTGTCGCCTGAAAGAATCTGCAATTAACATGGGGAGTCTAATCAGGATATTAACGAGTTTGGTTTTGAATTCCTATAATATTTTCATCAGCTTTTTAAAGAACTCATTTCAACCTGCGTTAAGCTTGGCAAGTGGATTCTGTGGGGTGAGAAGTGACAGGATTTGGGAAAGCTTGCGTTTTCTCATCAGGTAAAATGCAAGCATGTGGAAGATTCAGTTTGTTTTAAAAGAAACTTTCATTAAGAAATGAAAGGTTGAGCCTGTGACCACTTTGTTACAGGGTGGCTGAGCTGCAGGAGAGAAGGTAAGGGAGTCAGGGAGAGGAAGTGCACTGCCAAGAAAGGCTGAGAATTCCCGCCACGTCTCCTTTCCAGGGCTGGTTATTTCATAACTTCACGCCCAGGGAAATCACACAAGCAAATCGGACACTCCAAAATACACAGCAGATTAAATCAAGTCAGTATTTGGTCTGTAGCTAGTATATTTTATTAAATCTAAGAAACTGCAGGTTATAAGATGTGTCTTTAGGACCCTTTCCATGAATAAAATGAAAAGAAAAATGCTCTGAATTCATTGTAAGATCTCATTGATTGGAAGATGCATTCTGATTTTAGTGATATTAAGATGTCCGAGGGTAGATTGTCCAAGCTGATGGGTAAGCACAGTGAGGCCAACACACCCATGTTCTTTCCACCTCTTTCTACTCCGTCAGCCTTAGCTTCCATGTCTTGTTCTTGTGTCTGTAGTGTGATGGTAGATGCAACTTCATGCCTCACATGCACCGTGCAAGAGGAAGGAGAGTGCAATCAGCCAGGACTCTATCAGAGAAGCCACAGAACCAGTTGGAGATACCTCTCTCTTCTCTCTCTCTCTCTATGCATATGTATATAATATATTGTATGTATGAATAGATGTGTGCATATACATATATGTGCATGTACATACACACACTCATACATTCCACGCTTACACTTACATGTGGAATGTATGACATAAATACTTACATGTATTTATATATGTAAATACATGCAAGTGCATATACATATATACAGAAAGCAAGAGCGAATGAGATTTATACTGTTGTGTGGCATGGCTGGGCAAGACTGACACCTGCAGGGCTGGCCAGCAAGCTGGAAGCGCACAGAGAGGAGCTGAACTGGTCAGTCCACAGGCAGAATGTCTTCTTCAGGAAAAGCTCCCTTTGGGCCTTAAGGTCTTCAACTGATTGAATGCGCCCTGCATGCATTGTGAGGATAATCTCCTTTGCTTAAAGTCAATTGCTTATGGACTTTAATCACATCTAGAAAACACCTTCACAGCAACACCTAGATAATTACTGGCTGAAAATTGGGGGACCGTTGCCTTGCCATGTTGACGCATAAAACCAACCATCACAAAGAGTGCCATGATTTTTTTTTAAAGTCCCTTACAAGGTTTTGCCTTTTTCATTAGGGAAGTGCCCATTCCCAGTGTGTTTCATTGGACAGAACGATGTCACATGACCACCCTTGGTTGCCGCGGAGGCTGGAGCTGGAGGATGTTGTTTCTCAGCCACTGTAGGAGGGATATACCCAGGGATGTCAGCTGTGAGTGGATGCTGAGTGAGCCAACCCGTAGGATCTTCCATGACCTAGTTACTGAACGTCTAATGAGTACAAGAGGCTGAACAACCACGTGTGGCTCAGATTCGATTCTTGTTAATCATTACCAAAGATAATTAAATAACATTGACTCCCAATGTGAAAAACTCATTTCCCTTCCATGCATGGCAGCTGAAACTGCTTTTCGATGTAGAGTAGGGCTATAAAATGCCTTTTAAAGTGTTTAAGCTAAAATGGAAACCCTCTTAAAAAAATATTTAGAAAGTACCTTAGTACTAGTTGTATGCTGAAGCAGACATTGGGAAACTGTCATGTGAGTCGCTTACGCATGAATTGCTGATTAGAATATGGTTCTTCAGTGCTTCCCCTGGCTAAAGCACAGGCTCAATGCCAGGTTGTCCATGTCCCTGGCCAGGCAGCATGAGATGTGGTCGTGAGGAAGTTAGAAAACCTCTCTGACCTTCCATCTCCTCACCTGCAGAGCAGGGACACACCGTAGTGTGGCCATGAAGTCAAACATGGTCCTGCAAACTCTTTGCAAGGTGCTGACCTGTCGCGGGCATCAGCCATGAAGTTATTGTTCCTATTCCACCTCATGATTTATCCGAGCAGAGAGAATGTCTTCATAATTCTTTCCACATAAAATTGAAGGGTTTTATTATAAAAAGAGTGACGGGCTGGGTTGGAGGAGGACTTAAGCCTGCCAAACCGTAATGCTCTCCATCTAACATGGGATGGTGAGAACAATGGAAACATTGGTGGGACCTATTTGCCTTTCCAAGGAGGGTCTCCTATGATGACTTCCTGGGTCCTCCCTACTAGAAAAAGTAACACAATTAGTATTCCCTCTTCCAAAAGGAGTAAATCAGGCACTTTATGATTAAATAACTTGTCTCAGGTCAAATAAGTAGTAACTGCCCACACTAACTTGAAATCGAAAAGGTGACTTCGCCTCCTAGGGGACAGTTGACAGTGCCTAGAGACATGGTTCGTCATGACTTGGAGGGCTGGGGTGGTACTGGCATCTGGCAGATAGACACCAGGGATGCTGTGGAATGTCCTACAGTACATGGGACTGCCCACCCCTCCCCCACAAAAAAGGAGCACACAGCTCCAAATGTCAGGAGTACTGAGGGCAAGCAGCCCTGCTCCAGAGTCCCTGTGAGCCTTGCCTCACAGGTTTTCATGAGGGTCAGATGAGGCCAGCACTGCGTCAGCATTCTGTAAACCTCGGGCGGGAGCCAGGCATGCATTGCAGTGATGGGAGGAACTGATGAAGCCTTCTTAGCAAAGCACAGACGTGTTGGCCAATGCATACATTTAAGGAAGTGGGTTCCAAATCATCTCTCTCTGAATCATTGGCAGATAACAACAGATGACAAAGAACTAAACTCAGCATAGTCACCAAACTAGCCGTGTCACACCTGTCACCGTTAAATAGCTCAGTCCACAAGCTTGGGTGCAGAAGAGATCTAATGTTCTCTTATTTTCTTCACCTGAACTTAATTTCTATTTCCAGTCCCTAATCCTAGTGGCAGATACTTCATCTTAGTCAATTCAGGACTCCTTCCTCTTCCAAGAGATACAGCTAATACCAGGCTCTATGCAGGGAGTGGTGGGCACATTCAGGCCAGGGAAAGAGGGTTCATTGGCCAAGGTGGCTGTAGAGGCCTGAGTTGTCCCCAGCCTCAAGCTCTCATAGCATTTTCTGGTGGTCAAGAGCCAGGGCATCACTGGCTGTTCCTGAGCCACTTTGAACCCTGAAAGGCCTCATCATGTGTATTCTGCCCTCAAACTTGGGAGACAGCTCCGTCCTTCTCACACTGGGGTATGTGGGAGCTCTGTAAGGTGGCCACAGCCAGCTACATGATTTTCAGGGTCCAGTGCAAAATGAGCATTCAGGATCCCCTGTTCAAATATTAATAGGAATTTCAAGATGGCAAAGTGCATGAAGTCAAGCACAGGGCGCTGTGCCATTGCACAGGTCAAATGCCCGCGAAGCTGGCCCTGGAATGACCTTCAGGCCCATCTGCTGAGACGCTGCTCTCAGCCACCGTGCTGCCAATCCTCCCCTCCTGCCCTGGAGCCCAGGAAAGCTGGGGGACTCGCTGCTCTCCTGGGCACTGCTGGGGGAAGGGATGCAGGTTATTGCTACTCCTAAAGCCATGCCAAACTTTTAGGATTTGTATCATCTCCCCTTCCTCTGGAACACCAGGCAGCATCTCACTTCCCAGCCCCGCTGCAGCTCTCATCTGCCCCCAAATCCCAGTGTGTGCCTGCTCAGGCCCAGCAGGGCACACCTGCACTTCAGTCACGCCGGTTCCTTGGCCTGAGTTTTCTCAGGAATCCTGCTTTTGCAAAACCTGCATTTGTTCAACTCCAATTCCTTTTCTTTCATTTTTGGTGTGATCATCCCTCTCCAGAAGCAATAAATGCTGATGCCTGGTGGGGGGAAGAGCAGCCAATGCAGGAATGCTAGGATAAAACAAGGTGATTTTTCTTTTCTTTTTTCTTTTTTATTTATTTATTTATTTATTTATTTTGAGACAGAGTCTTGCTCTGTCGCCCAGGCTGGAGTGCAGTGGCGCAATCTCGGCTCACTGCAAGCTCCACCACCCAGGTTCACGCCATTCTCTTGCCTCAGCCTCCCGAATAGCTGGGACTACAGGTGCCCACCACCACGCCTGGCTAATTTTTTGTATATTTTTTAGTAGACACGGGGTTTCACCATGTTAGAATGATCTCCTGACCTCGTGATCCACCCATCTCAGCCTCCCAAAGTGCTGGGATTACAGGCGTGAGCCACCGTGCCCAGCCACTAAAACAAGGTGATTTTTCAAAAAATTACTGCACAATGTGCAACGAGCCCTACATCATTGTCCTTTCAAAATATTCTCCACAGGTTATTTCCAAAGACAAAGAAACTCAGTGGGGATTGCATGGGGGAAACTGCTGGGCACTCCTGTGAAGGATCCCCAGGTAGCCTTCAAGGTTTCACTTAGATTCTATCTCTTCCAGGCAGTCCTCTCTTATTTCGCCCAACTTGGGGTAGTTCGTCCTTCTGAAGCTCCTATAATGTAACAGCTGCGCCTCTAGTCCTCTCTTTCTCTCTTCTTTGTCTTGTAGACATGAGAGACAGCAGTGAGTAATGGGGCAATCACCAGGCATGGAAAAGGGACAGAGGTGGGGTAGGCCCTGCATCTGTGTTCGCTCGGACAAGCTGCCTTCGTTCTCCAGACCTCAACTTCTCAATCTGAAAAAAATTGAGTGCAATTATTCCTACATTCTGGCTTGCTGGTGGCTGTGCTTGCCATTGTCATTTTAATTTTTGTTATTACTGTTGTCTAAGTTTTAGGTCTGCTATTAGATCTAGGATCCTTCAGGCCAAGACTTTATTGACCTTTGTGTTCCTAGCTCCCTTTTATGCCAGCATAGAGGACAGTCCCTGGCACATAGCAGAAGCTCAATAGTATTTGTCGGGGCAGTGAGTAAATTCCCTGCCTCAGTTTGCTTGTCCTTGAGGAGGTCAGAACTCACAAAGTCAGAACTCACAGCTTCTCTTATCCACCTCTAACCACCAGCCTTCCAGAGCATTTGCTGAGCTCACCACCAGGGAATGAATACAACAACATTGATTGGGATGCTGAGTTGTGCCAGACTCTGTGTTAAGGTTGGAGTGAGCAATAATCCCAGTTGGCCTGAGACTGGGGGATTTCCTGGGACATAAAACTGTCAGTCCTAAAACTGGAATAGTCACAGAAGGAAAAGGTTGGCCACCCTTGCTGAGGCTTCTTATGCATTATCTCTTTCTTTTTTCTTGCTTTTTTTTTTTTTTTAAATAGAGATGGGGTCCTCACTATGTTGACCAGGCTAGTCTCGAACTGCTGGCCTCAAGTATTCCTCCCATCTCGGCCTGCCAAAATGCTGGAATTACAGGCATAAACCGCCGTGCCCGGCCAAATTATCTCTTATCTATTTTAAATATGCTTCATTTCTTAGGACAGTTCTTTATTTATGTATGTATAGATATATTTGCTTTGCGGGGGGGCAGGCAGTGGGAACAGAGTCACTCTGTCCCCAGGCTGGAGTGCAACGGCATGATCTCGGCTCACTGCAACCTCCACCTTCCGGGTTCAAGCGATTCTCCTGTCTCAGCCTCCCAAGTAGCTGGGATTACAGGCATGTGCCACCATGCCCAGCTAATTTTTGTATTTTTAGTAGAGAGGGGGTTTCACCACGTTGACCAGACTGGTCTCGAACTCCTGAGCTCAGGTGATCCGCCCACCTTGGCCTCCAAAAGTTCTGGGATTACAGGCATGAGCCATCATGCCCAGCCAGAACAATTTTAAATATATGGAAAAATTGAGATGCTTGTTCAAAGAGCCCCCACATGCCCCACACCCAGTTTCCCCTATTTGTAACATCTTACATTAGTACCGGAAATTGGTCACAATAAGTGGACCAGCACTGATATGTTATTATGAACTAAAATCCATGCTCTATTCAGATTTCCTTAGTGTTTCCCTATGTCATTTTCCTGTTCCAGGCTCACAACCAGAATATCACAACACATCTACTTGCCGCATCTCCTTGGACTCTTGTTGGCTGTAATATCTTCTCAGGCTTTTTTTGTTTTTGTTTGTTTTTGGATGACCTTGACTGTTTTAAGGCGTACTGGTCAGATATATTGTAGTGTCTCATTTAATATTCATATAAATCATAAAGAATGAATACTATTGTTCCAGTTTACAGATGGGGTTGCTGACGCTTAAATCCAATATAACCAGTAAAGGGTTGAACGGTAATTTGAGTTTCCACGGGGGGCAATGACTCCTTAATAACATCAGTATCATAATAACTATGATCTTCAGTGCTTGTTCTGTCTCAAGTAACCTGCAAAGAAGCCCGTCCCTATTATATTCTTTCATTCTCACAACCACAGTGCTGTAGACACTCACATATGCCCATTTTACAGATAAGGAAACCAAGGCCAAGAAAGGTTAAGTCCCTGGCTCAAGTCATGAAACTGATGGAAGAATGTAAACCCCAATCCAGGGCCTCTGCAATCCTTTATGCTCTTTCTAGGAAATACTTCCTCCCTATTAAAGATTGATCTGTTTGGAGGAATATTTTCTCCCTTCTGCTGTGGAATATCTACAACAGGGTTTCTCAGACTTAACTGCGCCTACTCATCACCTGAGGATCTTGTTAAAAATGCAGATTCAATAGGTCTGGGGCGAGTGGGGTGAGGCCTAAGAACCCGCATTTCTTTTCTTTTCTTTTTTTTTTTTTTTTTTTTTTTTTTTTGAGACCAAGTCTCACCCTGTCGCCCAGGCTGCAGTGCAGAGGCACAATCTAGCTCACTGCAACCTCCGCCTCCCAGGTTCAAGCGATTCTCCTGCCTCAGCCTCCCAAGTAGCTGGAATTACAGGTGCACCACCAAGCGCAGCTAATTTTTGTATTTTTAGTAGAGTTGGGGGTTTCACTTTCTTGGTCAGGTTGGTCTTGAACTCCTGACCTCAAATGATCTGCCCACCTCAGCCTCCCAAAGTGCTGGGATTACAGGTGTGAGCCACCACACCCGGCCAGGACCCGTATTTCTAACGAGACAGCAGGTGCGGCCACACTGGGAGTAGCGGGGCTGGACACTGACTCCTACCTCACATTTTCCTTTCTTTCTGGTACAAACATGGTAACTGCTGTGTAGCCACACAAGGCAGTGGCCAGAATTCTCAGGTCACTTCCTGACTCTCTGGAGTTCCAACTGCCAGCAGGTAAAAAGAAATCTAGGCACTGAGAAATCCCAGACACTAACATTCCAGACGACCAATTGGCAACTCCAACCTCTCCGACAGGGTATGTGGGGGAAAAAAACGTAATGAGCCCAGGTGAGGCTCATTAGAGCCAGCCTGGAACTCTGCCAGTGCTACCACGAGCATTATGCCAACCCTTGATTTTCACATCAGTGGCAATACTGACAAGGAAGCTGGAAGGCAGGCTGGGAGGAAGCTTTGTACCCAAGGAACCCTCCCCCTCCTCCCCTTTCAGTAGCTCTCGCCACGAGGTGAGTCAGTTGGCTTCATCAAATCAGAACCAGCTTATGAGTAATTTTCACTGTCCTCCCTTTCTAACAGGCTGGGCCCCAGGTGATCCTAAAAATTAAATGAAGCTCAGAAAATGAGACACTTAAGAGAGCCAGGCATGAATAGCCCATCCCCGGCTCCAGCAGAACTCTCTACTTCCCTTGTCAATTTCCTTGGAATTCCTTTGGGCCTTTGACTAGTGGCAAAGTTTCACTCCAGAATCTCACGGCTCTGCCAGAGGGTCCCAGTCCCCTGCGTGTTTTCTTGTTCTCATGCAAAATTTTAAATGGGCAATGGTAGCCAACGCTGTCTTTTCTCCTTGTAAATTGAGATATTTACGCTGATGCAATATTTTCAGAATAGGACTCTAGGCTGCCTCCAAGCTTCCAGATACTTCCCAGATTCCAGCTAAAAATTCTTACCACCATCACCCTCCTCCTCCTCCTCCTCATCATCATCCCTATATCATCACTCTCATTACTGGGGATTTATTGCATGTTAGGCACCAGGCTTGCATTTTGCCTGTATTTTCTCAATTAATGCAAGCAGTGAGGAAGGTCATATTATTATTCTCACATTACCAAGGATGAAACAGGCTTAGGTAAAATAGTTTCCCAAAGCCACCCTACCGCTGAATTGACCATACTGCCTGCTTGGCCACTGAAGTTGAGACCAAGGATATTTTTCACTATGCACATCCCCCAAAGATTTTTGGATAAAAACTGATTGACTTATAGTTCTGGCCAAAAGTCAAGCTGATCATTGGTTTTTACATGAGAGAGAGAATGATAAAGAGAGAAAAGAAAAGAAGAGAAAAACCATTGAATTCACAAAATAGTGCCGTAGTGGTTTATATATGAGGGGAAAAAATGGCATCAGTGACACTGTGTTTATACTAATCACTAAAAGCAAATGAATCCCAACTGGGTATGTTAAAAATAGATGCTCGATGATATGTATGTATTAACCTAATATGAGAAAACGTAACCCCATTGAGAAAAGTTAGAAATAAAGTTTACAACCTTCGCTTTCTCCCCTGCACAATAGAACTTATGCCATGATAAAATCCCACAACTTAGTCATTTGTTTATTTAAAATGCATTTGTTGAGCACCTCCTATGAGCCAGGAAGTAAAGAATGCATAAAAAAAAAATAAAATAAAATATGTGGGTAGATGGACAATTCAACTAGCAAGTGCAATGTACTGTGATTGACAAGTTTGAGTGTTTGTGTTAGAGTTATTTGTATGCAAGCAACAGAAGCTGACTCTGATGAATCCTAGCAAGTTCAGCATCTCATGAGAAAAAAAGGGCATCTAACACAGATGGAAGGGAAGTGGTCAGGGAAGCCTCCTGGAGGAAGTGACGTTTCAGTTGAGACTCGAGGAAGCGGCAGAGGAACCTGTGCCAAAGTGTGGATGTGTGTTTTTGTGGGTATGGAGCAGGGCAGAGAGGCTGGCAGGCAAGTGTCCTCAGAAGAGGACAGCACAGGTGAGATGACAGGGAACTAGGCACAGAAAATTCTCTCACGAGGCAGTCACTGGAACCATCCCCACCATCGCCTGTTAGACACCTGGAAATAGCTGTTGGCAGTTGGGAGAAAGGGGGCTAGGTGGGAAACAACGTCAGGGAATAACCCACACAGAGGACTTGTCTGGTCCCCTGTCCCCCAGTGTAGACCGCCATAGGAATGCTATGTTATAAGAAATCATAGAGGAAGGAGGCAGCACAAATTAAAACTCCTACTATCATAAGCATCTAGCAAGCATTTTATGAAGCTGCCTTGCGAGGAACTGCTTCACTCTAGGAAAAACCCTCCAGGTTACCATGACTCAGAGAATGATCTGCAAAATAATTCACCAAATTAGAGTTTGCCGAGTGCACGTTTGTAAATCTGATCCCACCTGCCCGCCCCCCCATTCTGTTGATTATATCTTTCATCCCCAAGAATGAGGCCAAGAGCCTCCTCCCTGCCTCTCCTCCCCTCCCTCTGTAATCCTCACCCCTCATTTCTCTCCTCTCCCCACTTCTCAGCATCCTGCCACCGCTAAGACAGTGGCATGATCACGTGCTGCTTTCAGGGCGTTCATTAAAAACCACCACCCTCCCCGTTGACCACGGGACACTAGCAGCATCTCCTGGGGCCATGGCACTGGCGAGAGCACGCCGGTCACTCAAGAGGGGCTGGCCCACTCCGAGGACAGGGACCACCTTGCACAATGAGAAGAGCCAGCAAACAGTTAATGGTTTAATCCTTTGCAGAAAAAGTCAAGGCAGACTTGTGATTCTTGATGTTAATGAAGGTGTCACACATTGTCTAGAGAAAGTTGTGCCTGGCAATCTTCCCTTTTTCGGATGCCTACCCCAGTGACATTTCATCTCACATCCACCTTAATGAAATGCATAATTAACATATTCTAATTGTGCTGAGCGCTGCGATGATTTTGACAGAACTCACTTTCCATGTCTAATTTGATGCTAATTTAATCTGTTCCTCTCCCGCTGACATGACCTTTCTTGATTGAGTTTCACTGAGGAAATTTTTTGATGGATTGATTTATCAGCATTGCAGAGACAACAAAGGCTCAGGGTGCACGACAGAAAATAGGAAGGGAACGGCCCTCGAAGCCAGCACGCTCTGAACTTGCCGGCTGGAATGTCCTCTTTCCAGAGACGGCTTGTCTGACCTACTGATGGAATTTGAGAAATGTGACATCTGTGTGTGGGTTTGATCTCTCCGATAAAGACAGTAAATATCTTATTGTGGTTGTGAAGCTTTGCGTGGAAAACTTCTCTAGGGCTATTCGAAGGAAGCTTAGGCCCCTCCTGTTGACGAAAACCCTAAGCATGTGAGGCCAGGCCACAGGTTGGTGGCCTCTTCTGGCCTTGCTTCTAGGGTAGAGTGTTAGCTCATTAGCTTTAACCAGGAGAAAGCACGAAGAGACGGAAGTGTCCATCTCAAATTAAAACAGAGAAACGGCGCAACTGCGTAGGTCATTGAGCGTGGATTTCCTACTTTTAGATGTTTTGTAGACATCTACAAAAAGGGAAGTTGAACCTAGATCTTATGGAAGCGTTTGTGGAATGTCCCCCAATATCTGCCCCCCACAGATAGAGAGTCTCAAAGCTATTAATATAAACATCTCTTTGTCCAGTTCCTGGTCTTTGTAGAAGTAGGTGCTGAGGATACTGATGACAGTCTTGGAGTGTCCCAGTTCTCACAGGGTCAAATGACTGAGGGCATTAGACTCCCTTGTCCTGAAGATACAGGAGTCAAAACCAGAACCATAGCTGAATGGGCTCCTGGGAGAGCAGTCCCTCACCCTACCTTATACAAAAGTGGCTGCTTTTCAACAGCTGTGAAATCTTGGATTCCAAGGGGCTAAACCAAAATTTCTCAGGTTTGGCCCTATTGTCATTTGAGGCTGGATCATTCTTTGTTGGGGTAGGTGGGGGGTGTCCTGTGCACCGTAGAATGTTGAGAAGCATCTCTGGCCTCCACCCACTAAAAGCCAGTTGCACTCCCCTTCCTGAGTTGTGATGACTCCAGATCGTGCCAGACGTGCCCTGGGGAAGCAGAATCACCACTGGCTGGTAACCACTGAGGTAGAGGGCCAAGTGACAATGCCTGTGACCCCCACATGTCTGCATTGCTCAACGCCCCCCACCCCGCTTCCTCTGCCCAGTGTCACCTCCCCAGCTAGACCTTGTCCAATGGAGCAGACAACTCCCGATCTACCTCTCAACTCCTTATTCAACTTCTCCCTTTTCCAAAGCATATATGACTGCACTGTGTTAAATATTGATTTGTTTATTGTCTGTCTCTACTCAATAAACCATAAGCTCCATGAGGCTGAGATCTTGCCCATCTTTTTCTACTTTTTTTTTCCAACCTTTTTAAGTTTCAAGGTGCATGTTCAGAATGTGCAGGTTTGTTACACAGGTAAGCGTGTGCCATTGTTGTTTGCTGTACAAATCAATCCATCGCCTAGGTATTAAGCCCAGCATCCATTAGCTATTCCTCCTGATGCTCTTTTTTTTACTTTAATTATGGTAAAATATACATAACATAAAATTCACCATTTTATGTGTTGTAAAGTATGCGATTCAGTGGCTTTTAGTACATTGACGGTATGTACACTTATGCCACTATCGAGTTTCAGAATATTTTCATGACCCCAAAAAGAAACTTCCATACCCGTAATGTGGTAACTTCCTATTCTTTCCCTCCTCCTAGCCCCTGATAACCGCTAATCTGCTTTCTGTGCCTGTTGATCTGCCTATTCTGCACATTTCACTTAAATGGAATCATACAATAAGTGAACCTTTGTGTCTGGTGGTTCCTCAATAAGATAAACATGAAGTGACCACATGACCCAACAATTCCATTCCTAGGCATACATACAAAAAACATGGAAGACAAGTGTTCTAATGAAAACTTTTATATGAGTGTTCCTAGAAGCACTCTTTGCAATTGCCAAAAGGTGTCCATATGCTCATGAATGGATAAACAAAATGTGGTATATCCGTACAATGGAATAACCATAAAAGGGAATGAAGTGTGGATACATGGTGCAACATGGGTGAACCTTGCCTGTCTTTTCATCATTACATCCTCAGTAGCGAAAATACTCCCTGGCATGTAGTAGGTGC